>NC_045431.1:68932500-69306875 GCF_902635505.1 Sarcophilus harrisii
TCTGAAAAATCGTCTTATTACTGTCAACATTTTTTTCAGGCTTTAGCTAAGTATTGCTCCCATCATCACTGTAGAGAAGATAAAGATATTAACCTATATTCTTCCTACAGCAGGAAAATGGAAAAGAGAGAACTTACTTAAGTGTTTTGCTCAAAGCAAGCAAGGGAATTAGAGGCAGAGATCAAATTCTAATTTAAGTCCTCATCTTGTTTACCAATCAAGGCACTAGACAATGATTCCTTTTTCATTCCCAAAGGCCTCTGACCTGCTGTGTGGGCTCTGGAATGTGATAAGCTAGTCCTATTTGGGCCATCCACTTTATTTAACCCAGTGCTTACAGCCCTCCCTGGGAATAAATTAGGTGTTCAGAAGAGGTTCATTTAGGGCACGACAGAGGCTCTATACTAAATACCTTAATAACAACCAGAGGATGATGGGGATGATATAAGCTATTTCTTTGTTACCCCTGGACACCTGACCACGTGAAAGATGACATTGACTTGCTTATTTTTTAATGTATTTATTTATTTAAACCTTAAGTACAAAATAAAAAAAAGAATTTTAAAAATTATCATGTGCATAGTAAAACATGAGAATTCAAAATATGTAAAAATTAATTTTCATGTCAAGAAAGCCTATGTAATAAATACTGTATGTTGTGTTCAAAGCTCTTCCTCTTTGCTTTCTTGTAGG
The DNA here is from genome assembly GCF_902635505.1 of Sarcophilus harrisii. NCBI lineage: Eukaryota > Metazoa > Chordata > Mammalia > Dasyuromorphia > Dasyuridae > Sarcophilus > Sarcophilus harrisii. The sequence goes on from NC_045431.1 coordinate 68,933,194, forward strand.
TTTTCTCTTGTTCTTTGCTATGCACTTTTTACTTTATTCATTCCCCCCTTCCTCCTCTCCCCTACCATCCCAAGGAGGCCACAGTTAAGTGCAAATATATTTATATATGACTTGATTGTTTGGTATCAATCAAACACATGATTTTCTTTTTAAAATGGAACAATTTTTAAAAATGGAATTGGTTCCAACTGGTTTATATGAATAAAAATAATTTTTAGCACTTGGAAGAATAGAGATTGGTGAGAAGAGCACTCATTTTTGGAGTATTGGGAGTATAGTTTTAATCTGGTTCTGCTATTTAATTTAATTTAATTTTTATTTTTTAGCCTTGGATTCTCTCCCCCTTTTCACTCTCTCCAACATCCAAAGAGAAGGCAAAAAAAAAAAAAAAATGATACTCATTACACATATAAAGTCATGCAAAACATAGTTTAAGTAAAAAAGAAAAGCAAGAAAAATAAAGTGAAAAAAACTGGGTTACTTATTTTGCTATGTATGTAATATCATTGGATTTAACATCTTCCTCATTTGTAAAATGGGAAGATTGGATTAGATGATTTCTCTGTTATATCCACCCATAGATTCTATGATTGCAAATCCAGATTTAGGAATACAATATAGGAGAAACAAAATGATTTAGTGGCTACCTCTTGGTTTAGGCATTCAATCAAATATTGACCTATGACTACTATGTAGTATGGCCTTCAAAATTCATTATTATAGCTATATTTCTGTGTTTCATTTTCTCTATCTGTAAGTTGGGCTTTATGGCTCTTAGATATTCACCAGGAAAGACAGATAAATGAACATAAATTTGTAATTTCCTTTAGCAAGTTATTCTTAAACTATGAAATACCACTGCTGTTCATTTGATTTTGCCACAAATCTTGCTTTTCCTGAAATTCTGTAATATATTTTTGTTTAAAAATTAAAAGGGAGTTAAAACTAATTTTATTCCAGGATTTTTTTTTTAAAGGAATCTTATTCCTGGGCAAGTCACTTCATCCCAACTGCCTCATACACTCTAAAAGAAAAGCCTTATTTTTAAAGGACAATATGTTTTGAAGTCATAGGAGAGAACTGTTGAGGTACCAGGAGGAACCTTCCCGTACTCTCCAAATCTCTGAATATGTTGTTAGTGGTGAGTGATAATGATTAACATTTATACTAAATATAAATGTTTCTTGTATTTAATACAAATATGCTCTTAAATATTTGTTAAACGTATATCTCATATCATTTAAGCATTATACCAATACTGTAGGGGTAACCAAGAGAGGAATGGTTAACCTCATTTTACAAGTGAGGGAAAATGAGGCTAAAGGCATTAAAGCCATGATCAGGTTTGTGGAGTTCACATTACTAATGTCAGAGGTGAAATTTGAACTCCTCTGTCTAATACTCTTAACCAAGTTATGATATCAACTAGTAAGTGACACAAATAGCTAAGGATCACCTTTCCACATAAAAAGGAAGGCTGGAAAGATAAACTCAAGGCAAAAGTAAGAGACAAACAATAAAAACACAAGCTTGACTGTTCTGCGCTTTGGTGATAAATAATCCCAAACCATTAAGGTCTAATTCAGTATGACATTTCCCTGGACACTCAGAATTATAGGCAAAGTTGAATTCTTAGAGGTCATATAAGTCTGACCCTTTCTACAATTTTAAAATCCTAATTACAACATAATATATACAATATGCAATAATTCATATTATAATATAATTATACATAATAACAATGTCATTTTATATATAATACATAATATAATCTGAAAATCTCCATTGATAGAACTCAACATCCTTATCATGTCCCTAAAAAGTCCCATTCTACTTGTGAATAGAACTCACTGTCAGGAGGTTTTCCTCCTTTCGAGTCAAAATGTGACTTCAGAACTTCTGCTCATTGCTCCTTATTCTTCCCTGTGCTACCCAAAAGATCAAGTCAAATCCATCTTTCATATGACAGTTTATGTCTAAAAATTATTATCACATGGAGTGGAAATGGGCTTCAAACTTGGCAAAAGACCTGGATTCAAATTCTAAGCCTGACTTGAATTGCTGTGGAATCTTGAAAAAATTCTTAATCTCAGTGAGCCTCAGGTTTCCTATTGATAAATGATGCAAGACCAGATAGAACCTGAGTGAGCTGAGCCTTGAAAAAAAAAAGGGATTCTAAGTAGAAAAGAAGAGAAACTTAGGCTAAGACTCAAAGGCAAGAGATGGAATCTTGTGTACAAGGAGAAGAAAGGACAATTTGATTAGAACACTGAGTCCTTGAGAGGGAATATGGTCACATAAATCTTAAAATGAAAGCTGGAGCCAAATTGTAGAGGAATCTAAACCCCAAACAAAGTAATTTATATAGAATGTCCATGTAGATTCTTGAACAGGAGAAAAAACTGAGAGACTAGAAGCAGGAAAAACAATTAAGAATCTATCATGATTATTCAGACAAGAGAAGAATAGACAAGACTAGAAGCTATGTGAATGGAAGTTCTAGTCTAATCTAACCTAATCTAATCTAATAGAAGTTCTAATATAAACCAATATTCAAAGAGAAAGGAAATCTTTAATTTGCCTTGGTCATCAGCTCCTCATGAAGCAATCTACTGCTACCGAGGGGGGGAAAAGCATATTCCCCAAGAAAAATTTAATTATTCATGACTAGTATTTTATTTTTCTGAATACATGCAAAGATAGTTTTCAGCATTCACTTTTGCACAGCCTTGCATTTCAAATTTTTCCCCATCTCTCAGATTATTTATTTGTATCTGACTTTAGAAAATATTTTCATATTTGCTTGAGCATGGCTGTGTTTAGTGTTCAAATCATTTCTAACAAAATGATGCATGAATCATAGTCTGTTAGAACTGGGAAATGTTTTTTTCCTCTATTAGTTCTTTTTTTTTAAATTTATTTTTACATGTATACTAACTTTTTTATTACACATTTCTTTATGAATCATATGTGAAGAGAAGAATCAGAACAAAAAGGAAAAACCACAAGAGGAAAAAAAAAATCAATAAAAAAAAGTGAACATAGCATGTGTTGATTTATGTCCAATCTCCATAGTTTTCTTTCTGTATACAAATGGCATTTTCTACCCAAAGTTTATTGGGATTGCCTTGGATCACTGAACTGCTGGGAAAAACTGAGTCTTTCCTAGTTGATCCTCACCCAATCTTGCTTTTATTGTGCACAATGTATTCCTGGTTCTGTTTGTTTCACTCAGCATCAGTTTGTGTAAATCTCTCCAGGCCTTTCTAAAATCAGCATTTTTGTAGAGCAATAATATTCCATTCCCTTCATAGACCATAACTTATTCAGCCATCCCCAAGGGATGAACATCTACTCATTTTCCAGTTCTTTGCCACCACAATGCTACAAACATTTTGCACGTTCCCTCCTTTATGATTTCCTTGGGATACAGACCCAGTAGTGACACTGCTGGCTCAAACATAGTTTTATAGCCCTTTGGACTTAGTTCCAAATTACTCTCCAGAATGGTTGGATTATTTCACAACTCTACCAGCAATGCATTAGTGTCCCAGTTTTCCCACATCCTCTCCAATATTTATAATCATCTTTTGGGAATCTTCAAGTTCATCCAAATTCAACTCCTTCATTTCATGGATTGGATAATTAAGGACCAGAGAAGGTATGATTTGCTCCAGAACATTGTAGGGTAATAGAACCTAGCTTGTTTGACCCCGAGATCAGTGCTCTTTCCATTATATCATGCCAGTTTTAGGTCTAAGCGACTAATCATTAATCACAATGGGGCTAAAACATCAAGTTTGTCAGATTCAAGTGGGGAACACTCAAGACACCATGTTCACAGAGGGAGCAGTGCTTCTGGACCTCACCACAAGACTTTTGCACATGTAATATGGCCACTTGGCCCACAATTTTTCACTCTGTTCAACTTAACTATGGCCTTATACTGCTTTGCTGATGCTCTTGGATCATTGTTCTGAGAGATATTGGATTAAAAATAAAAGGATTTAGTTTGAGGTAAAAGTGAGTGAAAATATTAATAGTAGCATTTTTTTGGTCATAGCAAAAAAAATTGGAGAGAAAATATATGCTCCTTAATCTGGGAACATGTTTTAATAATATATAAGAGATCAATTGATGGAACTTGAAATATTTGTTGTGGTTGTTCAATCATTTTTTAGTCATGTCCCACTCTTTGCGATCCCATTTGGGTTTTTGTTTTTTTAAATAAAGATACTGGAGTGGTTTGGCATTTCCTTCTCCAGTTCATTTTATAGATTAGAAAACTGAAGCTAAACAGGTACATAATTAATAAATGTCTGAGGCAGATTTTAATGTTGGAAGATGTGTGACTTGGGTAAGTCCCTTAATCTGTTTACCTCAGTTTCTTCATGGGTAAAATGAGTTGGGAAAGAAAATGGCAAACTATTCGAGTCTCTTTGCCAAAAAAACCCCAATGGGGTCAAGGAGAAGCTGAAACCACTGAACAACCTCTCACTCTCTGCCGACCAATACCAATGTATTTTATTTATACCTGTTTGTCAATTAGAAGCCCTACGGGCTATCAGAGCCAACCTGGACTCACGCTGTACCCAGAACTAGGAGGAATCTAACGTGACCCTAACATTGCAAACATTCTGTGATCATTGCTGAATCTAGGGATAAGTTGACCTGTTCTGCAGAGACAAGTCCTTCTTCACTAACATTTAAAGAGCCATACGGTAAATGATTAATGTCAGAGCCATGTATTTTTCTTCTCTGCCTCTTTATCTGATCCCTCAGGGGCTATTTATTTCAGAAATACACAACCTGTCCTTAAAAGTGAGTCTAATGTGACACGACACAGGTAACGCACACATCCACACGCTCTGCTGAAACACGTCCCAGAAAATCAGCAGATAAAATTCAAACGCGGTTGAGGGACACTCTTCTGCCCGGCCGCCGGCCGCGGGGTCTTGATATTACACACTGCTCACCGTAGGTGGCCAATTACTACACTGCATTCAAGCTGGAACAAATCCTTCTTCTATATACATAAAGCATATAATCTCTTATCTGCTCAGGCATTATCAAATTTTTAGCAAATCCCAAGGAACTTCAAACACGGTTTTAACGGAATGCGATGCTAAAACATGCAAAGTAAGGAATCAAGTTGATTTTTTTTTTTTTAAGAACATAATCTGTTTTAGACTATTTCAAGCAAACTCCCTTGCAAAGCCATTAGAATCTTATCCCATGAGGATGTGGGTCTGATTTGGCAAAATCACATTCCATATGTTCAGAGGGGGGGAAGAAGACAAAAAGTGGCCTTCCAAGAATTAGCTCCACGGACAGACTTGGAACCCGGCTCGGCTCTTCATCAGCTGAGGGAGGACGTTGTGACCGGGCCTGTCCTTGTCACTCTGTCAGAGACTTATGTTTACTTCAAAAGGAATTCTAGTAGATTGCTACACCGTCTTACACTGTGCTCCAGCTGGGGTTTGTGCCAGTATTAATAAGAGATTCGTGGCTTTTTATCTCACTGTCAAGTTAAGATGAATGCTAATTAATCAGATTCTAAGCATGAAAAAATTCATTTTCTCTGCTGGTGGCTCTGCTGATCTAGGACAATCCTTGTGTCCCATTGCTCACTCTGGTCTGAAGTGGAATCTTAGTTTAAAACTATATTTGTCATTATAACTTGAAAACTCTCTCTCTCTCTCTCTCTCTCTCCTCCCCTCATCTCTGTCTCTCTCTGTCTCTGTCTCTCACTCTGTCTCTCTCTCTTTTCTTTCCCTGGATCTTTGTCTCTGTCTCTCTGTTTTTCTCTGTATGTCTGTCTACATCTCCCTCTCTGTCTCTGTCCCTTTGTCTCTGTCTCTCTCTCTGTTTGTCTCTCTTTCGCTCTCTCCTCTCTCTCCCTGGACCTTTGTCTCTGTCTTTCTGTCTCTCAATTTCTCTCTCTGCATCTGCCTGTCTCTCTGTCTGTCTCTGTCTCTGTCTCTCTTCTCGGTCTCAGTCTCCATCTGTCTCTCTGTCTTCCTTTCTCTCACATTCTCCTTCCCTCCCTCCCTTCTTCTCTCCTTTTCCCTCTCTCTTTCCTCTCTTCCCCCTCCTCTCCTTCTCTTTCTCTCTCCCTGCTTCCCTCCTCTCCTTCTCTCTCTCTCTTTCATTCTCTCTCTCTCCCTCCTCCTCCTCCTCCTCTTTCTCTTCCTCCTTCTCTTCTCCTCTTCCTCACTCTTTTTCTCTCTGTTCTCCCTCTCTCCCTTCTCGCTTTCTCTTCTTCTCTCTCCTTCCTTTCCTCCTTCTCTCTCTGCCTTTATGTCTTTCTCTGTCACTGTCTCTGTCTCTCTCTCTATCTCTCTCATCCCTTCTCATTTTCTCTTTCTCTGTCTCTCTCTCTCTCCATCTCTGCCTCTGTCTCTCTCCTCTTATTCTGTGCTCATTTTCATCCCTGTTCTTGAATTTTCTCCACATTCCAAGGGTGTATAGAAGAAAGATGAGTAGCAAATGTGAGATTTTCAAAGTGAAAGACAGAGGAAAAAAGAAAGAAACATTGAGGGGAATAGGAAGCTTGAGGCAGACTGAATTCTTTGGGGAAAAGAGACTTTTCCTATGAGTAGAAATTAAATGTGGCTCCAAGTTGGACTGTTTTCTTCCTATTACACAAACCAAAGGACTTGAAATCAAAGATTAGACCTTGGCCAAAAAGTTATTTTAAAAATTAAAAAAAAACTGACAGAGTTGCAACTATCTCCACTATCTTATTCTTTCAAATAATATTATTTGCTTAATGGGGCCTGCAGAACTTAGCAAAGAAATCTATTGCTTGTGAGTGATGCAAGATAGCACTTTCTTGTAATTTTATATAGTAAGCAAAGATTTAGAGTATTTACAGACCACCCTGTGTAGGAACGTCAGTAAGGCTCCATGAGCATGCTCATACCAGCACATTCATCTTAAAAAAAAAAAAGTCCAGTGGTCCTTTGGCCATATATGGCTTCAGGGGAAGGTATGTCTTTGACCTCCCTTCCACATCAGGGCCAGAGAGAATCTCATTACATAGTACTTAAAGCTGTCTGGTATATTGTTATTTTAATTTGCAAAGATGATTTTCTCCTTATCCATTTTTGTCAGCTACTGTGATGAAATCCATAAAATGCTCTAAATTCTAATTTCTGACAAGAAGAAATACAGCTTGGTTTAGGGGAAAGAGTTTAAATGTGGAGTCAAAGGACCTGAATTTTAGTTTTTATTGTTTCATTAATGAGCTGTATGACATTTGGTTGGCCATTTAAATCTCTTTTCCTTGAAGTTTTGTTTCTTTCATAAAATGAAAGGCTTGCAATGTATGATTCCCTCTGGTTCACAGACATAGTTAGGAATTCTTTTAGGCACATTCACTTGAATATGGAGACAGTAAACTTCTTCTGTAGAAAGGAGAAGAGATGGTTCATCAACCAACAGAGATCAGTTTTTTTTCTGCACCATATTCTATAATCTCTGATAGCCTAAGCCTTCAAGAGAAGATGGAGGGCAGAAGAAAAGGGGGGAAAGTGGACTTTGGAAGAGGGATGCCATTATGGATGTACCTTGATGGCCGTAGACTAAGGCTAGGTGAGAGGAGAAGAGGTAGAATGAAGGAGAGGAAGGCAGGCTGGAGAATCATGCAGACAGGAAGGACACCCCTATTAATGAAAGAATCTCGGCATGAAGGGCAGATAACAATCCATTGTAGTTAATTCTTACAAAGTCTTTTCAAGCTCAAAGAGTATATGATTTAATGATACACAGAGACATGATGGTTTAGGGGTTTGGGGAGTGGATTGTGTGACAATAAACATTCTGCTAGGAACTGAGAATATAGAAATGAATGAGAAACTATTTGTCTTTAAAGAACTTTAATATTCTAATGAGAAGATACACACATGTATACATAAACACATATATGTACACACATGTGTATATAATCAAAGCACATATAAAGTAAAAAGTCAGGCTTTTATAAATGGTTGCATCATCACTCTAAGTTATATTAGTATTTGGAGGCTTTAGCCAGCTCCACTTTTGTGCCCTTAGAGAAGGGAAGCCTCTATATTTTATCACAAAGTGGACTGAACGCAGTCAAGCTAGTCTCAGGCCTTTTTGATTTATGGGTAGGTCTTGAAACATTCAATATCTCTCCTTATTAAAATGGATGCAGGAGCATTTCAAGCTTTTACTCCTGTAAATTCCTTTCCTATCCCTTCAACTCAACATGATTATAATGAATTACAGTATGCTACTATTTATGTTCCCCATGCAGACTCCTACAGAAGTCCCCTTGTCATTCTGCATTAGCCAACGGATGCTAAAATAAGTCTGATCTCAAGATTCATGGTCTCTGGGCATTTTACACATTATACACTCAACTTGATTTTCCCCAGTTTGTAAATTCCTCTCTGGGAGCACACAGAGCTTTGGCACAGCATTAACTATTTCATGATTTTGTTCGCTGAAAGATAATGTGGTGGGAAATCAGTAGAAGTTAATATAACTGCCCAAGAATTATACCATTAATCCTAAATTTTTACTGGGTTCCTTCTACTATATTTGATGAGGCTGTTGATGCATTCTCTTTTTAGAAAAATATTTATTATAATAACATGGAAAGGGAAGAAGAAAGGGAAAAAAGAAATTTGCACAACTTTTTTATATTTAAAAGGAATAGCTAGTTGTACAGAACAAATTGCAGTTTCACATGCAATCTTTTTTATTATACTGTTATAAAAATTCTTATCTTGTTCCATAAATTAGAATGATAATAATAATAACAACATGGAAACTGGTGAGGGATCTGTGATTTCATCAGTATTTGGAACTTTCCATGTGGCAACCTTCTCCCCATGATTATTGTCAATTTAGGAATCTTATATGTTTTATAATTCTTTCATTTTTATAAAGCAGGAACATGAAGCCCAAGCAGTTATATTTAGTTTGCCCTAAGTCACATAATCAATCCATGACAATTTTGTGGAATTTAAACTCAGGTTTTTTGATTTCAAAATCTGTCAAATTATACTGACCACTATGACATAGAACCAGCAATTTAACAACTGACTTTCAAAGAAAGAAGGAAAGAAAGAAATAGAGAGAGAGAGGGAGGGAGGGAGGGAGAGAAAGAGAAAGAGAGAGAGGAAGGAAGGAAGGAAGGAAGGGAAGAAGGGAAGGAAGGAAAGGAAGGAAGGAAAGAAGAGAAAGAAGGAAAGAAAGGAATGAAAGAAAGAAAAAAGAAAGGAAGGAGAAAAAAGGTTGGGAGAAAGGGAAGAAGGAAGGAAGGAAGGAAAGAAAAAAGAAAGAAAGGAAGGAAGGAAAGAAAAAAGAAAGGAAGGAAGGAAGGAAAGAAGGGAGGGAGGAAGGGAGGAAGAAAGAGAGGAAGGAAAGAAGGAAGGAAGGAAGGAAGGAAGGAAGGAAGGAAGGAAGGAAGGAAGGAAGGAAGGAAGGAAGGAAGGAAGGAAAGAAAAAAGAAAGGAAGGAAGGAAGGAAAGAAGGGAGGGAGGAAGGGAAGAAGAAAGAGAGGAAGGAAGGAAGGAAGGAAGGGAGAAAAAGAATGTATGCAGGACATGTTGCATTATTAACATTTTCTCCAGAACTTTCTTAAAACTAGACAATCAACAAAACAATAAATAAAGCCCTGATTTGTGATGTTTGCTGATTTCCAAGGTATAAATACTCAAGTTGAAAAATTAACAATTCCCTCTCAAGAATTGTAGAAACTGACTCCGTCTCAATGACTAAAGTCAAATAGAAACTTATGCATAAAGATCCCTGCTGACCACATACTTAGAAAACCACATGTTAACATTATCTGCGTTCTATGGTATTTTTACATATTTTGTTACATGTTGTCTAATTATATCCTAACCTGCTCTGGGCTGCACTCGGGAGCATCTGTCCTGGCATATGTGTTAGACACTCTCCTCCAACGTACCTCTGTTGATAAATCTTAAAGAGATCACCTACTATTTTCTGGGCACCAAGGACAAAAAGACAAAAGTGAAACAATCTCTGCCCTCAAGGAGCTTACATTTTAACTGGAAGGACACTGGGAACATGCAGAAATTAATGTAGAATAAATACCAACTGAATACAGAGAAATTTGGGCAGGAAGGGCATCAGCAGCAGGAGAATTAGGAGAGGCTTCCTGTGGATGGGAAACTCAGGATTCTAAGAGGTGGAGACAAGTTGGGGGGACCTTGCAGTTCATGGAGATAGAGCCAAGGTATAGTGATAGGGGAGAAAGGATCATGTGGTAGGAACAGTGAGTCGATTTTAGCGGGGATTAATATATAAGATCAGAATAATAGAAAGGAGCCAGGATTAGTGTTTTAAGTCTTAATAAATTCTTTGCCTAAATGATTTCATTTAACCCTCCCTTCATAACCCTATGTCATAGGCAGTACAGTTATGACCCCAGTTTATAAATGAGGAAATTAAAGATGAGATCTGTTAAATAATTTGCCCATGGTTATATAATAAGTAAGTCTGAGAGATGAGATTACAACCCATATCTGATCGGAATCTAAGACCAAGCCCTCTATACTATATCAGCTCTTTTTCAGTTAGATCATAAGTTTGATGGTTTTTAGAACTTTTTAATACATTACTGAAATTTGCTATTTCCCTATTAAAACCATAGCTTGCCAAGATAAAATGACAAAATAATAATAATACTATTTGATAAAGATTAAAATTTGGAAATATGAAATTTTCATTGCATAGCTGAAGAAACTGAAGACCAAAGTCACATAAGTAGTAACTGCAGAGCCAAGATTTGAAGCCAGGCCTCTGACACCAGATCAAAGGCTCTGTCCTCTGAAATACCATTATCTCTTGATTGTATAAGCCCAAGGAATAAGACTATAGAGCATAGGGTTATAATTTGATCCAATTGTCAGTCGGCTAAAAACCCATTTTTCTAAATATTTATATTTATAACTCATTTTTATTAGTGTTTTCACTTTGTAATTGGATGCAAGCCTTTTTGGTTTTCTCTGTGGACAGTATCCCTTCTTAGAGACCTGAAGTACTTAGAATAAATCATTAGGCCAACCACATTACTATTCTGGAAAGCATAGCTTTGTGTAGCAGTCTCCTTCCATGATTTAAATCCGGTAACCACTGTAATTCATAAGTCTGAGTTATTTTAACAGAGTGCTAGTGATCAAGAATTCTTAGACTTGATGATAATTTATAACACACAGGTATTTATATTAAGGATAGGCAAACATGATTTGCCACCTCAAATTTAGGAACCTGGAATTTCCAATCCAAGATTTGTTATTCGGTTTCTTCTCCATTAGCCAAAAAGCAACTTCCATTAAAAAAAAAAGAAATAAGAAATGAACTCTTATGGGATGATTTATTATGAATCTTTACCAGAAGACTATTATGCTATTCATTGAACTCTCTCCTGCTCTTCACATCTAGAAGGGATCTAGGTAGGAACTCTCCTCAGAACAGACCAGAGGAGAATCTGCTTGCTATAACAGGCCAAGTGCCTTCCAGGAGAGAAACAATGAAAAAAATCATTTCAATTCACCAAACTTTTATTAAATACCTACTATGCGCAAGACAAATTTCCAAGCCTCTTAGTGACTAGATTTGGAGTTGCAAAGAATGTACCAATTTGCTATAGAGGATGGAGTTTCTTAATCTGGGAGTTCATTATACTAATGATCTCATAGGCTCAGTCCCTATCACTTAATTTGGGTACAAACTGGCCTTGAAGTCCAGAACACTCGGGAGCAAATTCAGCCTTTAATAAATGATGGTTGTGTGATCATAGTCAAGTAACTTGAGATCTCAATGTAAATCTATAAGAATATAAGTCATTCCCCAATTGACAAAAGTTCAAAGGATATGAACAGGCAGTTTTCTGATGCAAAAATCAATGCCCTCAAGTATTTCTCTTTTTCTCTAAGTTACATGGATCTGTAATGGCAGGAATCACCTTTATGAGGGGCTCTCTATTTTACCCACATTTTAAATGAAAAATAAAAGCAGTGTATTATAGATTAAAAATACAAATACAAGGTAGGATTGGCTAATGTGGGGTTCAGTCATTGGATTATTTGCAGTCTGGTAACGGAAGCTTAAAGAGTCTGCTCCCCAAAACTCATGATAATATATAACTTAGGAGTCCTATCCCTAGATCTATCACATGCACATTTACTTGATGATTGTTTCTTGCCAACTTATGAAGAGGTGAGAAACTGAGAATACATATAAAAAGCCCCACAGTGCAGTAATTCAATGTATCTTTCTTTGTCCTCTGTCTCTGTCTCTCTCTGTCTCTGTCTGTCTGTCTGTCTCCATCATGTGTGTATGTATGTCTATCTCTGTCTCTCTCTGTCTCTCTGTGTCTCTGTTTCTTTGTGTCTCTGTCTCTTTCTTCATGTGTGTAGAAAGGCCAGATGAACCAGCAGAAATCCATGAAAGGAGTCCATGGCAGAGACTACTTGTCATATATAGCGTAGCCCTGTGGAGCCGGGAGTGAAGGATGACCCGTATGAACCAGTATTGCAATGAATCAATCCTGCAGACACTATGTCTTGGGGGAAAAAAAAGAATAAAGTGTCCACTAGCCAATCTACATTGAAACCTGAACTTAAGAGGAATATTGGTAATAGCACCTAAAGTTTGAGCCCTTTCTCCAAGGACCAAGATGATAGCTGAGAAAATATGTCCTACTCTTGCTCTCTCTTCTCAATAAATAGCCCTTGAATTTACAAGTATCAGCTCATCAGAATGATATTGGAATATTAATTACTGGTTAGTGGTTATTGAAGAATATTAAGTGGGCAACTGATATGAAAGGAAAGTAACACACTGGATGGGGATTTAAATATCAGAACCTCCAATTTCCTCAGAGATATCTTTAGGACCCTAGAAGGGGGATAGAACAATATCCTTGGTCTGAGAACTTGATGCACCAGTGTTAGTCTAGGTTGGGAAAGCAGCTCCAGCCTCCAACAATAAAAGCAGTCCCTGACCTCAAGAAGTCTGATCTTCTCAAGGAATCATGGAATCATATCACTACCTCCCAGAAGCTAAGTTCTCTTCTGGGTCAGACTAAAAAAGCTTCTAGTTTATAGATTTAAGACCCATTCAGTTGTTCTTTTCCCCTTCCCTACCCAGAAAATATTGTGGATAGAGGTGGCAGATGAAGCTCAGAGAATGATCAGAGGAGCCCACTCCCAGGTCACAGTTCCAATAGCTCACACTCCATTTTTTCCCCTCTCTCTCCATGTTCATTCTACAGGGAAAAAAATAAAAAACTGAGACTTGCCCATGATCACACAGAACTAAGCCTTCTGTTTTGGGGTCCTGGGGTCTTTCTGCTAGTCCACAATATCCTGGGTCTACAAAGAGAATACATCTCCAATCTGCTGTATTTAAGGGATACGTGACATAAGCACTGTGAAGTGACCTTGCAGTATTCTCATGCCTGAGGCTGGTTCAAAAAGACATTCTCACGGAGGGAGAAATCTCTGGAGCTTTGTTATCTTGATAATATCACCTATACTATGTATAGTTTGGGTAGTTTGGGATGTGAAATCCCAGTTAAGTATCCAGAAAATAAATAAAGATGGGCTTTAAGAGGTCTTTATTGATATATGAAGATAATGGAATATTATTGTTTTATAAGAAATGATGAGCAGGTTGATTTCAGGAAAAAAAAAAAAACCTGTAAAGATTTACACAAACAGATGCTGAGCGAGGTGAGCAGAACCAGGAGAACACTGTTAACAATAATAAGATTATGTGATGATCAACCATGATAGACTTCTCTCTTCTCAGCAATACAGTGATCCAAGACAATTCCAATAGACTTGTGAGGGAAAATGCCATTCACATCCAGAGAGAATTATGGAGTCTGAGTGCAGATCAAAACTGCTTTTTTCACTTTTTTCTTGTTTGTTTTTCTTTTTCATGGTTTTCCCCTTTTGTTCTGATTTTTTTTTCACAACATGAAAATATGTTTAAAATGATTACACATGTATAACCTATATCGGATTGCGAGATGTTTATAGGAAGGGAAAGGGAAAAGAGAGAGGGAGAAAAAAGTTTGAAACTTAGAACTACAAAAATGAATGTTGAAGGCTGTCTATGTGTAAATGGGGGAAAATATTATTAAATGGAACAAAAAAAGGCATCATCATTGTATTTTAACCTTCTATAGACTGAGTAACTGATATCTCCTACTGACTGGTACTTTGATGATTCTGATTTTTCTCTGTGTTGGATTGTCTTTCTATTTCCATCTACCTCTCATTCTACTCTTCCCTCCAATTCTCCTCCCATTTTTTGTCCTGTGGTTTCCTTGTCCGTAGCCCACACTAGAGGACCTAAATTCAAAGTTTTTGGTTTCTGTGTGTTTATACAGACTGCCTCTCAAGCCTGGAAAAATGATCACCACCAGCTTTTGGATCCCCTAGGGCCTCACCAAGGCTCAGCTCAAGTCCATTTTCCACAGGATTCTCTCAGTCATAAGTGTTCTCCTCCTTCATCCCTGAAATTTACCTTGTATTTATTTTAATCTTTTCCTCACTTCCCCATTACATGCAGACTTTGTATTTACTTGTCTCTATGCATGTCTTTTCTTCCCAGCAGAAAATTAATTCCTTAAGGACAGGTACTATTTCATTTTTTTGCATTTTTATTTCCTTTATGATTATTAATCACATAGTAGTTACTTATGACATCATAACTTTAGAGCTAGAGGAGACCGTAAATATTATCTTGCCCAGTCTCCTCATTTTGCAGGTTAAATGATTTACCAAATTCATGCAGGTAGAAAGTAATAGTGGTGAGATCTGACTTTCAATCTAACAGCCCTTTTCCACTGCACCACCATGTCTCCCACTTAATAATTGCTGGTTGAATGAAGAAGAAATGAATGGTGTATGTCCAATGGACGGGAGTTATTGGAAAGTAATGAAATAACTTATTGCAGATCAATGTGAGACCTAAGGAATTAGTCTTCTCTTGTTGGCAGGGAACATATAAGCATTGGAGTTTAGGTTTAGAACTAGAAAAGGTCTTAGAGATGAATTAAACTGTGGATTCTTAGCTTTTTGGAGGTATGATTCCTCCTGGTAGTACAAGGGTGTTCATGGATCCCTTCTCAGATTTTTAAAAATCCATAATTGAAAAAAATATTTAATTTTAGCTAGAGATTAGTGAAAAAAAGATGAGCAGCTAGATGTTGCAGTAGATAGAGTGCTGGGGGTCTTGAATCAGGAAGACCAAGTTCAAAAGTGGCTTCAGATATGTATTAGTTGTGTGCTCCTGGGCAAGTCATTTTACTCTGTTTACCTCAGTTTCCTCATCTGTTAAAATGAACTGGAGAAGGAAATGGCAAATCCTTCCACAATTTCTGCCTAGAAAACTCTCAATGAAGTCATGAAGAGGTAGCCAAAATTGGAAATGACTAATAATAATAATGGCAATAGTGAAAAAAAAATGCTTTTTTTTTTTTTAACCATCCAAGTTTACAGACCTGCTGAAATCAATGGACTAATTTTGGCTGAGTTAGTAAAAACCTCCTGATTTTTTAAAGAAAAGGAAACTGAGTCCCCAAAGGGGGAAACACATTCCACTATTTGTTTTTTAAAGCCCTTCACCATCTGGCGCCAACTTATTCAGATGAGAAAGGGCAAAATGTGATTCAGGAGCAGGGAGTAGCCTTTTGATTAGAACACAGACTGGGTAAAAATGTGGAATAAGCTTGGGAAGGCAGGTTGGAGCCAGGTGGAAGGCCTCAAATTACCCCACAGGGTTATTAGGTATTTTCTGGCAGCCTTTGGGGGATAACCTGAACATTCGAGTCTTTTCCTGGAGCTCTGAGCACCAGTGATGCGAGACCTCTCTAAGCTCTGCCCAGTGGCCTGGCCGGGCAGCACGGGAACTTATCCAGCCCACTTTGTGAATGTCATCCAAACTTGTCTAGTCACCACTACCCCCAGACCACTTTCCTAATTTCTTTTTCCACTGTCTTCTAAAGAAAATAGAGTCACACAAAATAAATAAGACATTTCTTCTCCGAGAAGAGAAACACAAAGAATCAGTTACAAAAGAATTGTCTTAATGAACTGCTAAGCCTAAATTAGGCTTGCCGATTGTAAACTGAAATCCAGGGCCCAGAGCCTGTGCTAAATTAATGAGTATTACACATATTAAGCAAAAGGTTATCCAGTACTTCTGTGATCTAAAAAAGGCAAGATTTCCCAACCAGGGGCCAGAAGGAGGGTGGTTGGAAGGAGAAAGGGAGGAAAAGATGGATGGATAGATTGGCTCCTTTCAGAGGGTTATCTGAATTTCTCTATATACAGAATAGTGCCAGATAATTGAGAGAGACAGAGAAAGCATTCATGAAGGCCTTCCGTGTGCCAAGAACTGTGCAGAGATTTAGAAATATAAATGCGGGCAAGCTTGATAATCTCTACTTTTAATAAGCTGACAGTCTCATGGGGGATGGAAACATAGAAAGGAGCTGGAAAGTGGGGAGTGGGGGGAGAAAAGAGGAAGAGAGAAGGAAAGAGGGAAGAAAATGAACTTGAGAGAGGGGGTCAAGCTGGAAGGGAGGTGTGGACATGAGACTTCTCCTGATGGCAGTCCAGGCTAAGTACTCACCAAACAGAAAAGCAGGCCTCCAAGAGGAGGTATCTTAAGGTCAGGAAGGCTGCTGCTGAGGAGCAAGGAAAGCCAGCAGGTACAGCTGCTGCAAATGCTTAAACCACAATGGAATTCTTCTAAAAATGTACGTATCAATCACCATGCTGCAGAGAGGAAAAGGATGTTAGAGTCCGTCTGCCAACCCACACCTAAAAAAGAATTCCCTTTAGGAAATCCTGCTCGTTTTTGTTGTTGTTCCGTTGTCTCAGGGCCCATTGGGGGGTGACCCCAGCTCTTTGTGACCCCATTTGGGCAGGTGGTTGTTTTTGGCAGAGAGACTGGAGCGGTTTGCCATTTCCTTCTCTGGCTCATTTTACAAATGAGGAAACTGAGGAAACTTGCTCAGGGTCACACAGCTAATAAGGACGATGGGTCTTCCTGATTCCAGGCCCCAGATGAGGAAACTGAGGGCAATCCTAAGAAGTTCACATCCAGTTTTTGCTTAAAGACTTTCTCTGAGGGGGAGCCCACCAGCTCCCAAGACGGCTCATCCCACTTTTTGTGGACTTATTGAGCAGATTTTCCTGACAGCAAGACTAAATTTATTCTTTTACAACTTCTATACATCACTCCTTCTTCCGGTCTCTAGTCAAACAGATGTTGTTCAGTTATTTTAGTCTCCTTATGACCCTATTTCTCGGCAAGATATTGAAATTATTTGCCATTTTTCTTCTCCAGCTCATTTTACAGATGAGGAAACTGAGGTAAACAGAGTGGAGCGACTTGTCCAGAATCACATAAATACTAAAAGTCTAAGGCCAGATTTGAACTCAGTGTTTCTGACTTTAGCTCTGGTGTTCCATCCATTGTATCACCTAATTGCCCTTCAAGGTAATAGCCCTTCAAAGATGAGAAGGTTACAAAATACTCCCTGATTCTTCTCCTCTTTGGGTTAAATGTTGGTCCTTGGGACTAGTCTCCATGATCGTGCTCAGGATGAGCACAAGTCCCTCTGTCATCTTGATTGCTTCTCTCTGGAGGGCCTAAAATGTTCTAAAATGTGGTCCTGATGATCTTAAACCTCTTGGCCTTGATGATGCTGAACTGGGAAAGACCTTGGAAATCAGAGCTCACTCCTTTTATGGAGGAGGAAACAGGAGTCCAAGAATTATTCCAGGGCCACATAGGGAGCACTTATGATGGAACTAGGGTTTTAAATGAGATCCTTTAACCCCAAACCCAGGTCCCCTTCTCTCGGTCTCCAGTAGGTCCGTCCCATTTTTTCATTTGCATGATTGCTATAACTTTATAGATGATTTTCCTGACTCTAGCCTAATCCATTACCCCTTTCCAACTCATCCTGCACAATTCATATCCCTGCTCAAAAGTGTTAGTAGCTCCCTATTTTCTCTAGGATAAAATATAAATATGTAAATATATATGCAATATACATATACACATATTCAAATGCATAGATACATACACATCATATATATATGGGTATGTATATATGTATGTATATATATATATATATATATATATATATA
Source organism: Sarcophilus harrisii (assembly GCF_902635505.1). Lineage (NCBI taxonomy): Eukaryota > Metazoa > Chordata > Mammalia > Dasyuromorphia > Dasyuridae > Sarcophilus > Sarcophilus harrisii. Next base: position 68,951,379 of record NC_045431.1, read on the forward strand.
TATACACTTATATGTATATGTGTTCATGGATGTATATAAAGCTGGACTTTTAGCTATGGTTTCAGGTTAATTTCATGTTATTCTTGGCCATAAACATTTGACTTTCCATCCAGATTGGACTGCTTGCTTTTCTATCTTTCACCTCCAGACCTTTGCACATTATCTGAAATCCTATCCTCTCCCCCCTCCCCTTTTCCTCTTGGAATCCTAATCTTCCTTTAAGCTTCAACAACCTTTCCAATTGCCCTCAGAAGTTAGCACTCTTTCCACCCTGTAATTATCACATATTATTCAGTATATACCTTATATTTGCTCTTTCACCTAATCAAGTGTAACCTCCCTAAAGGCAAGGACTATTTGATTTTTGTTTTTGTTCCCCTGGTGCCTAGAACTGTGCTTGCATAGTTGAATACAGTTGAATTGAATCTTGTTTTGACAGCTGATTAAAGTAACCTAGATGGCTAAAACTTTTTGTGTAGATTTCTGGATGATTCTAGCTGAACCAGGGTAGAGGTAAAGAGGGAATCATACATGTATACTTATATTGTATTTAATTTATACTTTAACATATTTAACATGTATTAATCAACCTGCCATCTGGGGGAGGGATGGGGGGAAGGAGGGGAAAAATTAGAACAAAAGATTTGGCAATTGTCAATGCTGTAAAATTACCCATGAATATAACTTGTAAATAAAAAGCTATAATTAAAAAAAAAAAAAAAAGAGGAAATCATACAGGGAGTTTCCTAGTTGGAATGAATTTTAAGGTCATCTCATTTTAAAGATAAGAAGACTGGGGATCCTGGGGGTTAAACAAGCTGCCCAAGGTCATAGCAAAGTTTGAGTTGAATCTCAGCTTCCCTGGTTCCCAATCTAACTCATTTTTACATTAGACTATGTCTCAGTTGCCTTATGTCTAACTGGGATGTTACTCACATTGCTGCATTTATTTGAATTATTTCTGTCATTTTGGGTAGCTAGGTGGTGCAGTGGTTAGACTTCTGGGAATGGAATCAGGAAGATTCATTTTTATGAATTCAAATAGAACTTCAGACACTTACTGAGTGAATCTGGGAAAGTCACTTCCCACTGTCTGCCTCAGTTTCTTCATCTGTAAAATGAGCTGGAGAAGGAAATGGCAATTTACCCCAATGTCTTTGCCAAGAAAACCCCGAACAGAGTTATGAGAAGTTGGACACAACTGAAATGACTGAAAACAAAAAAAATTCTCTCGTGTTACATAGTGGGTTTGTGAATTCAGGATAATAAGAAATGTGCCATTTTGCTACCTACATCTATGAGAAGCTCAGACCCTGTCAAGTACATGTGTGTTTTTTTTTCCCCTCTGGGTATATTACATAAGAGCATCCCAACCCAGAACATTTCCTCCCAACAAACTGCCTCGCTAAGGTTAATGGCCCAATGCTGTATTTGGGGTCATTAGCCATTTCCAGCTGGTCATTAATCCCTAGGAAGTGCCCCCACACCTAGTGATTACAGAGAGAATCCTAAATTTCCCTGTGCTTTAAACAGAAAGAATATAGAGTCTGGGAGCTTAATTAATTGTTTACAAATTGGTCATTTCTCTCTAAAATCCAAAACAGAGCCTCTGATTGTTAATATCTCTAGGATAATGTCACATGGGATCTAATCCAATTTTTAATTCTTGAGATCAGGATTATCTAATTTAAAAATATCCATATTCCCTCCCTCTTGCCAGAGCATAACTAAGGTTAGGTGATCAGAGATTTGGCCCAGGTTGTCAAAATTTCGAGAGCATTGACAGCAGTTATGGTCTTTAAACAAGTCAATTCAACAAGCATTTATTAAGTGCCAAGTTCTAGGCTAAGAACCATAAATACCAAGAAAAAGAGAGGGAGAGGGAAACAGTCTCTATTTTCAAAGGTTCACATTCTAACGAAGGAATCAATAACTAGGTATTTACAAGATATGTAGAAAAGATAGAAAAAGAAAGTTTGAAAGGAGAAGAAATTATCAGCTGGGGAGAATTAGGAATTTAGCATCAACATCCCCCAGAGGCTTCATCAAGGTGAGATCCTGTCCTATCCATCCAATGCTGCTCTCCTCTATCAGTCCACTGAAGGCCCATTCTTTATTCCTTGCCCAAGGAATATTTTTTTTGGTTGCTTTTTCTCTTAAAAAATCCCTAGTAGCTATTGGAATTGCTTGTTGTCTAGGGGAGGAGGAAGATGGGGAGGGAGGGAAAAAATTTGGAACACAATGTTTTGCAGGAGTGAATGTTGAAGAGAATTTTTGCATATATTGTGAAAAATAAAAGGCTATTATTATTAAAAAAAAAATTGTTAGTGGATAGAGCATAGGCCCTGAAGCCAGGAGGACCTGAATTCAGTTGCAGCCCCAGGTACTTAATAATTACTAGCTGGGCAAGTCACTCACCCCCAATTGCTGCATTTCTCTCTCCCTTCAAAAAAAAAGAATTAAAAAATTGTTAGTTATGACTGCCTTTCTCTTTCAACTCTCTGTAATTTGAAATAAAACCTGCTCATGCCCAACCTCCCTTCCTCCTAATCCACCTCTTATTCTTTGAAAATTGGATTAGACTTCTAAAGGAGAAGTATTTCTTAATGACAATAGGTTGCAAAGGTTCATCATTCAATAGATTTTGATGCTGCACAACCTCAGGCATACCATAGATTTATTAAATTATCAACAACAAAATATAACATGGACTTTATCCAGGGTTTTGCTATACAAATATTTACTGCAGCACAGAACTTTGTTATATTTCCACAGTCTACTTGATAATCCCCTGATTAGACGTCCCTGTTCTTGGTGGAGCCAAAGAAAAATTGTAGTGAAAGGTCAAATGCAAATAGAGCATGTATTTGTTTTGAAAATTCTGTCTAATTCTACAATAGCTTGTTTAGGGGTTTTGTAGTTCACTGATTTGGACCAACCAGTAGACTTCATTGATCTGTGGCCCTTCCAATCACATCAAAAGCCTGCAAAGAGCCAATTAGTGGGGATATAAAAGAAAGGTCATTCTCCTGAACTTCTAAGCACTTCCTGCCAGTGGTCATGTAGCATACATTCAATTTACCCAGTGTCTTTTATGTGAAAAACTATAGGATTAATGCTACAAGTATAATGTACGGAGATCCCTCCTTTTACAAATTATTTTACTCTTTAAGCTATCCACTACTGAAGTAAACTGAAGGAAAAAACTGAAATCCGGGGAATACAAACACCAGCCGGCTCGTTTGATCATCTTGAATGATGGTGAATTAGTAATTTAAATCTATTTAGAATCTGTGATTTTTCCAGTAATTATCTATTGGAATGAGTCATAGAATGCAACAATCTCTGAATAATTAGAGCTGAGAATCTTTCAAAGGGCAATGGAAAGACAAGGGGAAACTGAGAAACTGCAACATATTTAAAAGTGAAGAACAAGGTGGGAGAAGTGGTGCACGCTGGTTACATATGTGAAGAAAATTTAAGGAGGGTCCTCAGTCCTTTGAGAGTATATTTTGTGGAGGCTTTATGGGATGGGACTCCCATAGTTTGGGCAGGTCTTAATGGACTGTGAGCTATATATTTGGAGGATAAAATCACAGATCCATTATGAACCTTATAACTTTACTTCAGTTGCTAATTTCCAATACTTGTTCACATATCTTTTACCAAAGTGGCTTGAAGTAGGTGACATATACAAATTTGAGCCTTTATTTTCTTCCCTTCTCCTTTATGCTCTCAGTTAGTTGCTGAGCTTCCCACAGATGTATTAAAAAATGAGAAAGAAAACAAAATGCAAAGCAAACAACAACAGAGTGAAAATGCTATAACATATAGATTTAAAGGAATAGTTAATAGCTTAATATTGGACTAAAATGTAGCCTATGGAAAAGGAAATTATGTGAAATAAGGATGGAAAGTTACTTAGAACTAGATTGTAAAAGACCTTGAATATCTTTTTGCTGTTCAGTTATTTTTTTAATCATGTCTGACCCTTTGTGACCCCATTTGGGGTTTTCTTGGCAAAGATACTGAAGTGGTTTGCCATTTCTTTCTCCAGCCCATTTTACAGATGAGGAAACTAGGGAAAACGAGGTTAAATGATTTACTCTGGGTCATATAGCTAGGAAATGTCTGAGCCTGGATTTGAATTCAGGTCTTCTGTTCCTAGGGCTTTCTCCGCCACTAGCTGTCCTCTTTAAATGTCCATTGAATACTAATTACAAGGAAGATACTAGCCTAGGAGAGGGAAACCTTGACCTCAAAGAGTTTATGGTATAGCACTCTTAATTATTCTTAATTTAATTCTGTCACTCGACTTGTTTTGTTTCCCCTTTTTTGGTCAACTCCAACAAGAAATAGTGTGAGTCAATCACCTTTGTGTAATAGATAATTCCCTACATAGACTATGCAGGCTGGTCTGAGGGAACACTTAATTTTGCTTTGAGCAAGAATTCTTTCTTATTCAAGATAGGAAAAAAGCATACAAGCATGCAACAACAAGGGAAAGTAGGAAAAAAAAAACACAACACATTTCAAAATCAAGCATAACATTCTAATCCAAAAAATATGTGGGACTAGTTGAGCAAAGTCACCAAGGTCACTCTGTCCATACAAGTATCAGGTATTGAAAAATGCTATTGGACTGTGATTCTCTGAACAAGAATTTCCAGCCTTTTCCTGAATGCTTTTCCTTTAAAGTACAAACAGACCCCATTCATCAAAACCAGATGCTACTGTTTCTCTGTTCAGTTTCAGTTATCGATATTGCGTTGGAAAGATCCAAAACATTTTAGTAAAAAAAAAAATGACGAAAACTTATGATCAGGTCAGGTTAGACTGAGATGATATGCCAAGTTCCATCATCTCTTTGAAAAGTGAAAAAGTCAAGCTTATTCAGACAATATTTCCTCTCCTCCTAATTGTTGTTTTTTTTAATCTTGAAATTATTTGTTCATGTTGGAAAAAAAATACACACATTCATCCACTCCCTTTTGTTAGGGTTTGCTAAAAGTAAGGAGAGAAACTACCAAATTTTCTGTCTCCATTAGTTTAGAAAATTCCTCTTTTGGAATTGTTGACATTGACCTGTACTAGTGATCATAAAGTAGATCTAGCCCAGTTTGCTAGGCAACTAAGTGGGATAGAGAGCTGGTCCTTGAGTTCAAATCTAGCCTCAGACACTTACTAGCTATATGACCCTGGGCAAATTACTCAACCTTGCTTGCCTCAGTTTCCTTATCTGTAAAGTGAGCTGGAGAAGAAATGGCAAATCACTCTAGTATCTTTACCAAAAAAAAAAAAAAAAAACCCCACAAAAAACCTCAACTACGATCATGAAAAGTCAAGTATGACTAGTTGACCAAACAATTAGGAAGACTTGAAGTCAGATTCAACTCAGTCACTTAACATGGAGTAATAATAATAGCTAGTATTTATATGGTACTTTACAAATAAAGTAGGTGCTATTATTAACCCAATTTTAAAGAGGAGGAAGTTGAGATAGATAAAGCTTAAGTTATTTGCTCAAGGTTACATAGCTGATTATAGTTAGGTAACTATGACCCAAGTTTCCATCAAGTGCTTGCTCTACAACAGACTAGAAACTAAATCACATAAAAAAAGATTTTAAAAAATAAATTAAAAAATAAAGCTAAAATAAATAAAGTTAAAAATAAAAAATAAAAATAAATAAAAATTGACAATATTTGTTATTATTATTATTATTGTAATCAATATTATTATTGCAAATAAGAAACAAAAATTCCTCTGTACTAAAGATTTATAATCTCTCACTGATTGCCATGCTTCCTGTAGGAAAGAGAACTCCTTCCTTCTTCCCTTAGGTAACTTATATCCCATAGCTGCATCCAGTCCAGAAGCCTTTTCCTTGATCTGTCTCCTAGTAATTGTCTGTACCAACCTGCTGCTACATTCTGTTTTTATGGCTACATCCATGTATAACTAATTAGAGACTGGCATTTACTCTTGTTTCTGTCTTGATATGGCTGCCATCTGCTGAAACTGTTATCTATTACTATGGGACTTCTTCATCCAAAAAAAAAAGCATTACAGCTTTTATTGTGAGATGTGTTTAGTCTATGTGTTTTGGACTAATCAACATAGTTATTTTCAACTCTATTGTTATTGAAACAGGTCTCTTGACTATACTGTAACTTAATCTTTTGAGTTCCTCTCTTTTCTAGCTGATTCAGTTTAATGTGCTATAACCTTTATGATCTAAGATTGGGTTAGTTCTTTCAGTCCTCTTGGTTGTTTGGGAAAAAATAAACAAGATACCTTTCTACTAGTGCTATATAGCCTTATTCTTTAGCTTTAGGTGGATAGTCAGGTATTCACAGAAATTAAAACTTGTCTTTATCCACATCCCTTGGAATTTACCTTCCCTGAACTATCAATATTGTGGGATTCTAATTGAAAATGAAAAAAGGATGTGAAAACTACCCACATAAAGCTGTCAAACCTGGTACCATAGGGGATAGCAGGGACAGCAGAAGGAGGGATACAGAAAATAAACCCACAGCATCAGATATCTCTATACACATGTATATACACACTGTCAGAAAGATACAATATATATAGACAAGAGGCAATGTGGTATAATTACTAGAAAAATTATCTTGGAGTCAGAGAGATACAAAGATGCCTTTCTTATTTACTAATTGAATTCGCCACATATTTTTACTCTAAGATGATATATTTTAGAAAAATTGCTGATCTTTATTGTTGAATGGAGTTTCTACACTGGGAGAAAAGTTTTTAACAGGGATAAAAAAAATCAACTTCAGAAGCACAGGGTGAAAGAGATAATGAATATAAAAAACTTTGCAAATTTTAAAGCACTCTGTAAATGTAAGCTATGATTATAATGGTTTCAAGAATCACCCTTACAAAGGTATTTAGTAACTAGATCTCAAGTTCAATGTGAATGAGATGTGGTGTCCAAAAAAGCTAACGCATAATAAACCCACATTAAGAGAAGAATAGCATTCAGAATAAGGGCTCTATCCTGATCAGACCACATTTGATATACTATGCTCAGTTCTGGGTGTTATATTTTAGAAAAAGGAGAAACAAGGTGATAGAACAAGATAATCAATATAGTGACGGGACTGGAGACCATGTTGTGTGAGGATTAATTGAAGGAATTGGAAATGTTTAGCCCAGAGAAGATTTTGAGAAGCCAGAGAGGGATATGATTGCTGTCTTCCATAGGCTGTTACATGGGAAAGGGATTAGCCTAATTATGCTTGGTTCCAGGGGGTAGAACTTGGAATAATGGGTGGAAATTATAGCTAGGCAGATTTTTGTCATATATGAGCAAAACCTAATCCACAATTAGAGTTTCCCCAAACTAGATAAAAATTTTCCTCAGGACAAGATAAATTCCCCTTTCTCACATGGCTATTGTGAGGAAAGTATTTTGGACACTTTAAATGCTTTCAAAATGTTGATTGTCATAGCGATATAGATATCTGTATAATGATATCATAGTTATCATTAACCATTATTTATATCACACAAACATAATAATAATAATAAATATTATGATTAAGAACTAGTGACCTCAGCACAGAAAAATCTTTTAACAGTCGAACTGAAGTAGATCCTTGGCTTCTCCACTGCTTTATAATTGGTTCCCCTAAAAAGATGAATTTTAGAGTAAATGGATTAGCCTTACATCATCCTGGGCTAGTCCTAAGTAATCTCACAGTTGAACCTATCTTGAGACAGAGATGTAGATTTTGTCATTTGTATGAGTGCAGAGTTTGCTCAGACTAGGATTGCGAAGGAAACAAATTATATTTAAATAGTAATCAAAATATTTAAAATACAAGAAGTTCATGAACCTAAGTCAGTGAATTTCTTTATTGCTCTCTTCTTGGACATCAAATGAATTTTTCTAGGAATATTCCATGGCTTTTCAAGTATTTTGTACTGATGAGGACATGTATTTAGAACTGGCAGGGATTTTAGAGATCACTGCCTCTAATCCTTTCATTTTATAGCTGACAAAACGGAGTTCCAAAGTGGTAATCAATTTGCCAAAAGCAGGTAATTGGAAGATATGGGATTCAAACTCAAGTCTTCTCTCTCCAGATCTAGAGCCCTTTCCAGGATGAAAAACACTCTGCCACCAGCTTTAGCCTGGCTCCTCTGAATGATTTTGTTAGTCACAATTTCCTTTATCTGTTTATCATATTAATTTGATCTTCTCTTCTTGGTCTTCTATTCCTGGTTTGAAGCCCTTAAGACTAAAACCTGATACATTGTAAGTAGTCATGAATTCCACATTTCAGAAGTTGTTGTTTGTCCTTCATTCTCAAAGACTACCAAGACATCAGGGATGTTGTGACATGCAAGTGACTTGGATTAAGTGAGGGAGGCTGGGCAAGGTCACCTGCCTCACTTTCCCCTCCAGAGCCATCTGGGTCTAGTGGCCAGACATTATCAGGATGCCTAAAGATGGCCCTGGATGCAGTGGGAGACCCTGGTCTTTTTTTTTTTAAAATTTTTAAAATTTATTTATTTAATAGCCTTTTATTTACAGGTTATATGCATGGGTAACTTTACAGCATTAACAATTGCCAAACCTCTTGTTCCAATTTTTCACCTCTTACCCCCCACCCCCTCCCCTAGATGGCAGGATGACCAGTAGATGTTAAATATATTAACATATAAATTAGATACACAATAAGTATACATGACCAAACCGTTATTTTGCTGTACAAAAAGAATCAGACTCTGAAATATTGTACAATTAGCTTGTGAAGGAAATCAAAAATGCAAGTGGGCATAAATATAGGGATTGGGAGTTCAATGTAATGGTTTTTAGTCATCACCCAGAGTTCTTTCTCTGGGCGTAGCTGGTTCAGTTCATTACTGCTCCATTGGAAATGATTTGGTTGATCTCCTTGCTGAGGATGGTCAGGTCCATCAGAACTGGTCATCATATAGTATTGTTGTTGAAGTATATAATGATCTCATGGTCCTGCTCATTTCACTCAGCATCAGTTCGTGTAAGTCTCTCCAGGCCTTTCTGAAATCATCCTGTTGGTCATTTCTTACAGAACAATAATATTCCATAATATTCATATACCCCAATTTATTCAGCCATTCTCCAACTGATGGGCATCCATTCAGTTTTCAGTTTCTGGCCACTACAAAGAGGGCTGCCACAAACATTCGTGCACATACAGGTCCCTTTCCCTTCTTTATGATCTCTTTGGGATATAAGCCCAGTAGTAACACTGCTGGATCAAAAGGTAGGCACAGTTTGATAACTTTTTGAGCATAGTTCCAAACTACTCTCCAGAATGGTTGGATTCGTTCACAACTCCACCAACAATGCATCAATGTCCCAGTTTTCCCACATCCCCTCCAACAATCATCATTATTTTTAAGCTAAAATGTTCAACACTCATCTCAGTTTGACTGAGGTCACATCCATTTACTGATTAAGGCTAGCTAGAAATTGAGGTACATTTCAAAAATGATTTTGACAAATTGGAGTATCACAAAATAGCAGACTCAGAAAGACCTCAAAAGCCCTTTAATCTAACCCTCTGATCTCTCTCCAGGAGATTAATTTGGTTTCCAATTCTTTTCATTCTCTTGCACTATACATAGTATTAGTTCCCAGATCACTCTGATCTTAGGGAAAGAGATAATATTTTAATAGAAATTGTTTCTATTACAGTTTCCCTATGTATTTTATATCATATTATTTATTACATAATTAATTACATCATAATCTATATTTTTATTACTTAATATAATTAATATTACATTACATTTTATAATATGCATTAAAATTACTCTGAAAAGTGGGTCCATAGGATTTACCAGAATATCAAAGGGATCCATGACAGAAATCTTGCTTTAGATACACTCTTTTAAAGTCCCTTGCTTATTTCAATCCTTCACTCTCTCCATAAATTCGAGACAGCTTTATTGTATTTTGAAGAGGGAGGGTGGGTGGGAAGAAGCACTGGCTGATGTTACTTCTAAAGAGTCCAATACAGAAGGCATAGGTAAAAAACAAAACAAAATAAAACAGAAAATCATTAATAGTATCTCCCAGGGAAGTTTCCAACCCTTCATCTTTTATTAGCCTGATATCTTTTGCTTTCCTGCATCCACCTATAGGTTTAGGAGGCATGTCAACCTAGTTCACTTTACTAAAAATATCAACACAAGTTTTTGAAGGAACATTTGGATTTTAGCAATGTTATTTTCAGCATTTCCAGCTGATCTTCACGTAAGCACGCAGATTCACAAGGAAAGAGGCAAAATTTGGTTGGATGAGATTGAAGCCCCAGAGCTGCCAGTATCTAGGATGACAGAGATCTGGGATATTAAAACATTTCCTAACAATTAGATCTCTTTAAGAGTGAAATGTGATACCTTAGGTCATAAATTTCTTCTGCTCATTGGAGGCATTAAAGAAAGATTCTTAACTTGGGATCCATGAACTTATTTTAATTATTTTGAACACTATATGTAATTTGTTTCTTTAAATATAAATGGTTTATTTTATAACCCTATGTATTTTCCTTTATGAATTTAAAAACATCTCTCTGAGAAGGGGATCAGAGTGCAAAAGTGTGTATGACCCAGAAAAGACTAAGAACTCTTTCATGAAAGGGTTGCTGAATAATTATCCATGGATTATACTGTTTAAAGGAGAGTCTTGATTACATTGGACTAAGTAATTGAGGAGGTTGTTTCCAGGTCTAGAATTTAGTGAGAAGTGGCATGGAACAACAGAAATTATTTCTTTGGGTTTAAAGTCGGAAGATCTGAGTTCTGGACCTATTATTTACTATCCATAACATAAAGCTAACCCCTAATCTCTCTAGTGAGTTATATTCTACTTTTCCAATACCTTCTAGTTCTAAATTTATAATTTTTATAATGCCATATAATTGTTTTTCTTTTTCCCTCTCTCTTTCTTTCTCTCTTTTTCCTCTCTCTGTCTCTGTCTGTCACTGTCTATATCTGTCTGTCTCCGTCTCTCCCTCTCTCTTTTTAAATGCTTAAGGGGAACAGGTTTTGCAATCTTTCTGTGTAATAGGGGTGAGGAAGACCATCATTTCCCCATTAGTAAGGTTTATATAATGGGGAAACCTAAATTGTGTTTATTGTTTTGCTCCCAGTTTTCTTTACCCAAGTAGAAGACAGAAGTGTAATGGGCCAGCCTTGGTCTGACTATAAAGTCTCACATTCATGAGTATATAGAAGGAAAATGTGGTATTGATTTTGAAAACACTGCTCCCAAATTGGATAGCTCAATTGCCCACAGACCACTCAATTCACTTTCAGGCAATAGGTATGCTTCATGCAAATGCAATGCAACATGGGTTAAAGTCTTCCTCCTGCCTCTTTCTGAATGGAAACTTAAGGCTTTCCCTCCATGTGCAATACATAGGGGATCTGGTTAACTCAGAATTGGCCCTATTTGTACACCTCGCAAGATTATTTTCATGGGAGTGAATTAGGTCTGTTCTAGGTGTAAAACCCCAATGACTGAATATAATGGTGTTTCTGTAAGGAACATAACTCCAATTCTCTTTCCTCCTTAGCTGATATTCCCTCTAGAAGTTGCTGAGGGGCCATGTTTCTGTAGGACTTTGGTCTTAATGTGCTGGCAGCTCTCAGCTTTCATTCAGTTTATGGTTTGTGCCAAGTTTGTTTTTCTTTGAGGACAGCTCCAAGACTTGGGTAAAATGATTTGTATCTGGGTTTGTGTTGCTTCTCAGGTGGTATCATACTTCCCACACTGGCGGACTTGCCAGGAAAAGCATCTGCTGAAGGGGAAAAAAAGATTCGGGATGGGGAGGAGGGAAGGAAAAAAATGAGCACAGAAAAGACCAGTTCAACTTTACATCTCAGAAGTTCTAAGCAAGAGAAATGGGGAACAACTGAGAGACATCGATTTTATTACCAGGTACAAACATATTAAATTGATGCTCAGCCACCTTTCCAGGGAATATTCTTTAGACAGCTCTGTTCAATTGCATGAGTTCATAAAGTAAAAGATGACCCAGTGTGAGCCACAGCTCCTATCCCCTCCTACCAGGGCCATTCTTTTTTTTTTTTTTTTTTTTTTTTTTTTTTCATTTTTTTTTTTTTTTATTTAATAGCCTTTAATTTACAGGATATATATACATGGGTAACTTTACAGCATTAACAATTGCCAAACCTCTTGTTCCAATTTTTCACCTCTTACCCCACCCCCCCACCCCCTCCCCTAAATGGCAGGATGACCAGTAGATGTTAAATATATTAAAATATAACTTAGATACACAATAAGTATACATGACCACAACATTATTTTGCTGTACAAAAAGAATCAGACTCTGAATTATTGTACAATTAGCTTGTGAAGGAAATCAAAGATGCAGGTGTGCATAAATATAGGGACTGGGAATTCAATGTAGTGGTTTTTAGTCATCTCCCAGAGTTCTTTTTCTGGGTATAGCTAGTTCAGTTCATTACTGCTCCATTAGAAATGATTTGGTTGATCTCGTTGCTGAGGATGGCCTGATCCATCAGGACTGGTCATCATCTAGTATTGTTGTTGAAGTATATAATGATCTCCTGGTCCTGCTCATTTCACTTAGCATCAGTTCGTGTAAGTCTCTCCAGGCCTTTCTGAAATCATCCTGTTGGTCATTTCTTACAGAACAGTAATATTCCATAATTTTCATATACCACAATTTATTCAGCCATTCTCCAACTGATGGACATCCATTCAGTTTCCAGTTTCTAGCCACTACAAAAAGGGCTGCAGGGCCATTCTTTATTGGCCATGTTTGTAGCATCCTTTCCCTCTCCTGATTTCATTGCACTGATGTGTTTTTTCATGATTGTGTTTATAGTGTATTCCTTCAATAGATGGTGAGCCTCTGGAGGACAGGGATGACTTTGCTTTTGTCCTTGTATCCTTGGTGCCTATCAAAATCTGGTTATAGTTAATAGGTGTTTAATATGAACTTTCCTTAAGGAAAGCAAGGGTTAATTTTTTTTTTTTTGCATGCATTTATATCCTTTTATGTGGGAGGTGTTTGATTCAATTTATAAGCATTTTGTTAACCACAGGTCCAACCACAGGCAGCTAGGTGATGCAGTGGATGGAGCACCAGCCCTGAAGTCAGGAGGATCTGAGTTCAAATCTGGTCTCAGACATTTTCCTAGCTTTGTGACCCTGGGCATGTCACTTAACCCCAACTGCCTCAGCAAAAAAATAAAAATAAATAAAGTGAAGGGAGTGAATTTGATTATCTAAAGCCTGTTCTAGCTCTAAAAGTCCATGATTATATATTTATAATCATATAATGAGAGTCCAGATAACAACTCCCTGATATCTATACTATCCAAATTTCATCTGGGTTCCTCATTTGAAGAGGAACATTGTCACACTAGATAGTGCATCAAAAGTTGCAGTCAGGAAGACCTGAGTTCAACTCTCACCTTAGACATTAGCTGTGTGACCCTGGTCTTTATCCTGTTTGCCTCAGTTTCCTCATCTAGAAAATGAGCTAGAGAAGGAAATGGCAAACAACTTCAGTTATCTTTGCTGAAAAAACTTCAAATATAGTTACAAAGAGTCAGACATTACTGAAAGATTGTCAAATTAGGATCTCAAAGGAGAATATCCTCTAAAAATCTTTCAAAGTCATTCAATCTCCACTTGAAGTCCTTCACTGATGGATCCAATATCCATTCATCAATGCAGCTTATTATGTTATTAATAGCTTGAGGATCAATGATTTCTTCAGAATGCAAAGTTCTCTCCATCAATGCAAATAAAAACCCTTTGAAAATTTGGTTGATAGGTTTTAAGGGGTTGTCTGATACTCAGAAAAAGTTAATTGAGCTGCCCAGGGTTACATAGCTAGGAAGTTTTAAAGATAGGACTTGAACTCAGAACTTCCTAAATTTAAATTTAGTACTCTAGACACTATGCCATGCAATTTTTTAGAAGCCATATCTCCGGAATATATTGGAAGAATAGAGATCAGTTAGCACTGAGGAAAGAAAACTTTATGTGGTGGGAAACATGCATTCTGACTTCTGGAAGAAGGGTCAGACATTTTGAAATATTAGAATAGTTTAAAGTAGAACCACCTTATTAGGTAGAAATTAAAATGCAGCAAATTTTGACTTAATATGATGAACTTTCTAATGATGAGCTTTTGTGCAATGAGACAGGGAGTCTCAAGTATCTTATTGATTCATGATTGTTTCTATGCTCTCTCTCCCAGGGACTGTGGACTCCCAGAGAGTCACAGAGAGAGAACTGGAACTAGTTGTTGCCTTTCTTTGTATCTCCTGGCATTTAGCACAGTGCCTGGCACATAGATGCTTTTTAAAGTGCCTTTTGACTTGATTTAGCTGTAAATATTCAAAATGAGACTGGGTAGCTGCCTGCCAGGGATGTTACGGAATGGCTCTCTCTATGGGTTTAGGGTTGCATTGGCCAACACTAAAATTCCCCAACGACTGATTTGATAGAAACTAGATAAGACAAACTTTCAAATCCATCTACCCAACTGACATCACGAATATTTTTTTTCTACCAAGAAAGTGAGGAGTGGGAGAAAAGAGCTTTTTAGATTAAGAGGTCCCTGAGTCTGAGCATGCAAGTAAATTGTTTTGTTTTACTTTTTGATAATGTTTTGTTTTTTTCCCAGTTACATGTAAAAACAATTTTTAACATTTATTTTTTTAAACTTTGAATTCTAGATTCTTTCCTTTCCTCCTACCCTACCCCCACCTCATTGAGAATGCAAGCAATTCAATATTGGTTATACATGTGTAGTCATGCAAAATATTTCCATAATGGTCATGCTATGGAAAAAAACACACAGATCTGCCCCCTCCCCCAAAAGATCCTCAAGAAAAATAAAGTAAAAAGTAAATATGCTTAAGTCTGCATTCATATATGTAGTTCTTTCTCTGGGGGTATATAGCTTTTTTTTTTATTATATGTCTTTCAGAATTTTCTTAGATCATTGTAAGGCTGAGAATAGCTAAGTCATTCATAGCTGATCATTTTACAATAATACTGTTACTTTGTGTGTAGTATATTTTACTTTGCATCAGTTATGATGGCACACTTTTACAGATGAGGAAACTGAGGCACAGAGAGATTAAGTGACTTGCCTCATGTCATACAGGTAGGAAGTGTTGGAGGTGAGAAAGCTGTTTTTCATCCAAGTCTTTCCTTCTACTATGGAACCTAATACTCACTGGAAACAAAAATCCCTAAATCATTGCTGCTTGTGTTTTGTCATTTTTTCAGTAGAGGGGTCAGTCTGTGTTCTTAGGAATAACACATGTGTTAAAAAGTGTTAGCTGCTGACTTGCAGGGACAGTTTCCATGCCTGAGGGATCTATCCAATTCCTAGAAAATCTGAAGCATGAAATATATTCCAGGCCCTAATTAAGTTCATATTAGAAGAATTACTCAGGTTATCTTAAATGTAGGCTATTGGAAATAAGAAAAAAGTACTTTTCTTAAATATATATATATATTTGTGTCAAAGCTGGCAAAGAGAAAAACTACAATTCCTGAACTAAGGCTCCCCTAGGAGACATGCTAAACTTCCTCCCTCTCTGATTGCCACTGAATTTCAAGAAGAATGAGTCAACAAAAGAAGAAATAAAGTGAAAAGAGAATGTTAAGGATGAGTAGAAATGGAAAAGGAGAGATGATCACATGATCATTCAGTAATTGGATGACCTGAAGAAGCAGATGGTTAAATTAGAGTGAGGGTCCTTTTGTAAAAGCAGTAGGCAATAGTTAACCCTCCCACAGAGTGCAAGAAAGTATTCTGGTCTTATTTTTGTATTATTAGCCCCAAACCATGTCTTTTGATTGATTTCATTGACAAGATCAAAGATCTAGAGCTGAAAGGAATCTTCAAAACCATATAGTTCAACTATCCCATTTTATAGATGAAGAAATTTAGTCCCAAGAAGATTGGATGACTTGCCTAAGAGTGTCAAAGGTGAGAGTTGCATGTAGATCCTCTGACTTCTTCTACTATACTAAGTTGCCTTCTTTAATTGATTGATTGATGTGGAGATTCCTGACCCACAGCCCTGGACTTTGTAAAATGACCAAGAATCACTTGAGGGATATGTATTTGAAATGAGTTCGGAGGAAGAAAACACTTAGAACTAAAAGAGATCTTGGGGACCAACTAGTCCAATCCTTCCCTATCCCTTTTTGCAGCTGAGAAAATTGAATCCTATACAGACTAATCTGAGCCTAAAGTGAGGTTACAGGTAGTAAGGAAGAAAGCTAAGATTCAAAGCCAAGTACTTGGACTCCACCTCCAGTTCTTTTTCTATAATAAGCTATCTTAAATCACCCAGGAATGAACTTCTTGATATTCACCACTGGGATACCCTACCAGGTTTATCTCTCCTATATAACCACATAAATAGAATGCCAATATCTTCAGGGAAATGATTTTTTTCCTTTGTTTTCAATTGGCAAAGTTTAACAAATGTATTAGATATAATTGAATCTGGTGGTTTTAATGCAAATGCTAATGCATGTGTTAGCCAAGGAGTGACCCAAAGGTTGTATGTCTATTCCAGATTACAAAACTGAGGTAGAAATGGAGCAAGGATTCAAATGGCATCCCTTAGAATGGCAAAAAGGCCAGTGACACACATATCAGGCTGCTTTAGACATTGAATGGTATCAATGAGAAACTACAATTCTAAAGTCAGTTCAACCATCTTTTAGGGTAGATTATTATATTCTCCTTACTTGAGAAATTTAACAGCTGGCTCTCCTTCTTACTGTCTCTCTCTCTTCATCAAGACAGTAAAGAATACAGAGCATGGTGCT
The DNA here is from genome assembly GCF_902635505.1 of Sarcophilus harrisii. Classification (NCBI taxonomy): domain Eukaryota; kingdom Metazoa; phylum Chordata; class Mammalia; order Dasyuromorphia; family Dasyuridae; genus Sarcophilus; species Sarcophilus harrisii. Next base: position 68,968,270 of record NC_045431.1, read on the forward strand.
GGACTGTCTCAACCATAACCCTTTTAGATATGTATTAAGTTTCCTGGACCTCAAAAAAGTCATTTCTAGAGTCTATTTGCTATTCTTATGACCCTTATTTACATTTCTCTCTTGTTCATTTGTCACCATCCTGGCAACCTTCAAAGAACCTGGAGATCTTCCCTAAATGTACAAAGCTCTTGCTCTACCTACCCTCTTAGTCATCAAGATTCTCCCTTGTTCTTATCCAAATTCCTCAAACATTCTCTATATTATTATAAGCTTCCACTTGAATTTCTTTCTTTATTTTCTTTCAGTCTTACAGCCATTCTCATCATTTCATTGAAATGAAGTAATCATTGATCTTTTCATAGTCATATTTAAAATCTTCTGTCTCTATTCCTTTTGATCTGTCAGCATTTCAACATTTGATACAGTTAATCCTGGCCAGTCTTGCCTTTAATATGATATTAAATATTGCTTTTCTTCTCATGCCTCTAACCTTCCTTCAGAATATCCTTCATGGTTCCCATGTTTCCAGTTGTTGTTTTTTTTTTTTTTTTTCTTTAAACATAGGCTCTCAAACTTATTTTCTTTAATACTTCAAAGTTTTGTGATTTCGTTGGTTTGGGTATTCCCTCCCCTGGCAAGGATCACAACCCATCCAAACACTCATAGACGATCTTTGAAAGCTGAAGGAGCAAAAAATGAATATCATCTTACAGTAAACCAAATGATGAATCTCTCTAAAGCTAGTTAGACTGGCCCTAGGAAAATAAACAGAACTGCCAGGGCTTGTGCTGCTCTGACAGGGGCCTGGAGAATTCACCAGATAATCATGATAATCAGAACAACAATGAAAATACTGATAGTAACCTTCATTTTCATAACATTTTCATAACATCTGAAAGTTTTCAAAATGTTTCCATATTTGATTGTTTTGATTCACATGACTTCATTTGATCCATATGACTAGATAAATTAAATGGTAATGAATTAGGAAAAATTAGGAATTTTGTTCAATAAGGAAACTGAGGCACAGAAAGATTAAATATCTTGTCCAATACTACACAGTCAGTAGTAAAGAATAGCAACAAATCTTTTGATTCCTGAGCCTACAATTTATTCCATTTGACTATTTTGATTCTATTGATATTTTGATTCTAAAACACACTTGGTAATTGACATTGTATTGCATAAAATTAATGATCAACTTATTCTAAATTTCTTAGTTTTGATGATCATTATAAAGACACCCTAATTTAGGAACAACTGATATATGTCAATGGAAAATATATGTTGCCCATGTGAAATATGGATTGTGTAGATAATACTTTGCAGGAGATATTGATAGGAAGATGGGAAAATCAGAATGATAGTAGAAGTGAAGGATGGAGGAGAGGGAAGGGATAAGGAATCTAGATGAGGTAGTCTTTGTTATAATCTGTTTCCTTAAATGTTTCTGGTCAAGGGGTATTAGGTTCATCACACACACACACACACACACACACACACACACACACACTCTTTCATAGCTCCTATCCCTTAAAAGGGAAAATTATTCCATCAAGTTTACTCTCATAAGTTTAACTACTTCCCACCAAACTTTCATTACACAAAAAATTCACAAATAGTGACTAGTGACTCATTTTTTTCCAAGCAAAAAACAAACCCACAAACCACAAATAGAAGTTAGAAAGTTTAGAATATACCTGAAAATCTTCAGAGTGAATGAGCTCTTCTACTGGAAATAGGACATATAGCAACTCAAAAATGAATGAGAAATCCTGATCTCATCTAAGGGGAAATTCTGTGAAATGTCTAGGGAAGAAGGCTGTCAGAAAGGCCTTCCCTTGCCTGAAGTATCCAAATCTGTATAACTCAAATTTATCATTGCTGTTTCAGCATGTCTGTGTTTATCTGGTCTTTTTTTATTTTGATATGTGAAATCATGCAATACCCATTTCCATATTGTTCACATTACAAATAAAAACACAGAATTCTTTTAAAAAAGAAAAACAAAAAATATTTAAAAGTTTGCTTCAATCTGTGTTCAAAGTTTATCAGTTCTCTCTTCAGTGATGGTTAGTATTTTCAATCACGGGCTTTTTGGAATTTTCTTGGATTAGTGTCTTGATTAGAACAGCTAAATACTTTGACCATTTATCAACCAGGGAATGGCTCTTATTTTTATAGTTCTTGATATATTTGAGAAGTGAGACCTTTATCAGAGAAATTTCTTGTAATATTCCTGCCTCCCTCCCTCTTCTCCCTGCAGCCTCCAGTTTTTTTCCTTCTAATTTTGGCTCTTTTAGTTTTGCTTATGCAAAAGTTTTTGATTTATTTAATCAAAAGTATCCATTTTGTTTCCTCTCTATTGCTTGCTTGATCATACATTCTTTCTTTATCCATCTAATTAATATGTTTTCATGCTCCCCTGATTCATTAGGATATTGTCTTTTATGCTAAATCATTTATTCATTTTGACTTTATTTTGGCATATAGTGTAAGATGTTGATCTATGTCTAGCTTCTTTCAAACTGCTTTCCAGTTTTCCCAGCATTTTTTTTTTTTTGTCAAATGGTGAGTTTTTTTTTTTATCACAATCACAAAATCTAAGATCTTTGGGTTTGTCAACCACTAGATCACTATGATCTTTTACTACTGTATATTATATATCTAATCTATTCCAATGAACCAACACTCTGTTTCTTAGTCAGTATCAGATTGTTTTCATGATTATCATTTTGTAATACAGTTTGAAATCTGTTGCTGCTAGGTTCCCTTTTTCACATTTTTTCCCTTGATATTCTTGACCTTTTGTTCTTCCAGATGAATTTTATTAATTTCTATTTCTACAAAATTCTTTGGTAGTTTGATTGACACGACACTGAATAAGCAAATTAACTTAGGTAGAATTTTCATTTTTATTATGTATATATGTGTTTATTTTCTTTCTTTGAACCAATTTAGATATGAGTAGAGTTCAAGCATTGTCTACCAGTTACTCTTCCTGCCATTTCCCCCTTTCACATTTTCCCCTGTATTGTATATAAGATAATTTCTCCCAGCTTTCTCTCCCTTCCCTTTTCTGCCAGGGCTCCTCTCTTTCTTGTTTTGCATCATCTCAACATATTGTCAACTCACTTCCATGCCCTCTTTTTATGTAAATTATTTTAACTGCCCTAATAATGATAAAATTCTTACAAGTTACATGTATCATATTCCCATGTGGAAATATAAACAATATAACCTTATTGAATTTGTTATGTTTCTCTTTCATATTTACCTGTTTATGCTTCTCCTGAGTCTTGCATTTGAATCACATTTTCTATTCAGCTCTGGGTTTTTTTTGGTCAGGAATGCTTGAAAGTGCTCTATTACATTAAATATCTTCTTCTTTCCCTTAAAGAATTATATACTCAGTTTTGTTGAATTGGTTATCCTTGGTTGCAATCCTAGCTTTTTTTTTTTTTTTTTTTTTTTTTTGCCTTCTGGAATATCACATTTCATATCCTCTACTACTTTAATGTGGCTGCTGCTTAATTTTGTTTAATCCTGACTGTGTCTCTGTGATATTTGAATGGTTTCTTTTTGTCTACTTGAAGTATTTTCTCTCTGACCTAGAAGTTCTGGAGTTTGGCTGGGAGTTTTTATTTTAAATCTCTTTCATTTAGTGATCAGTGAATTCTTTCAATCTCTATTTTACTCCTATTCTAGGATATTAGGGCAGTTTGCTTTGATAATTTCTTGAAATAGAATTTTTAGGCTACTTTTTTATTGTGGCTTTTAGGTAGGTAATAATTCTTCAGTTTTCTCTCCTCAATCTGCTTTCCATATCAGTTGTTTTTCCAATGATATATTTCATATTTTCTTCTATTTTTTCATTCTTTTGACTTTGTTGTATAATTTTTTGATGTCTCATGAAATTATTATCTTCCATTTGCCTAATCCTAATTTTTAAAGAATTATTTTCTTTCCTGGGATTTTAATCTCCTTTTATATTTGGCTAATTCTGATTTTTAAGGAGTTATTTTCTTCAGTATTTTTTATGTGTCTCTTTTACCAATTTGTTTTAATAATTTTCTTGTTCATAATTTTCTTTCTTTGCTCACTCTTTATTCAATTTTTCCTCTAGCAATAATATTTGAATTTGAAAATAAATTTTAAAAAATCTCTTTTAGGAATTCTTGTTGTTCTTTTGCCCAAGTCACATTTTTTTTTTCTTTGAAGCTTTGCTTCTGGCTATTTTGACTTCATTGCTTCTGAGTTTGTGTCTTGATCTCTGTTTCTATAGAAGCTTTTTAACAATCAGGTTCTTTGTTATTGTTGTTGTTTGTTCATTTTTCAACACTATTTCTTGATTTTGAACTTTATGTTAAAATTCTCTATCTACCAGCTACTTTCCCTGGTGCCCTTTACATAGCTAAAATTGCCTACATTCTTTAAAAAACAAACTTGTTTTGACCTTGCCATCCCCTAAAGTTCTTGTTTTCAGTCATTGTGACTTTTGTTTTACCAATGAACTCTGGAAAAGAGAGAGATGACTTTGTGTCACTGCCTCTCTTAAATCCAATGCATGTGCAAATCAAGAAATCATCTGGGATGTCATTGGGCCCTCCTCAAAAATGAAGAAGAAATAACAACAGTTAGTAAAGTAAAATATCAGAATCAAGATTTGAACCCAGACTTTTGGTCACACTGTCATCTGTAATAATAGCATAATAAATAGTTGTTGAATTGAATTGTAATGGTAACCCACTGTATTCCATAATTGCCTTTCATCTTTCTCACTCAGAAAAATTTAGTGTCTGGATCATTAGGGATTTAAGATTATGCTGTGGGCATTGGGAGACACAAGAAGATTTAGCATAATAAATGAGATAAGCAAATACCTACACCTCAGCATTTAAGTGGCAACAGGAAATCCTTTCATAGACTACTTTTTTTTTTCCCTGGGGCCAAGAGACAATCCCCTCCCATGGGCTTCTATTACAAGCAACAGAATAGATAATATTAAGGAGAACCCAAATAGACAAACCAGGAAAATGGATAGAGGCTTGATATGAGGCAACTCTAATTCAATTAAACAAAATACTCCTTATTAATTAGAGCTAACCCCAAATAGGATGGTCTACCTCTGAAGGTAGTAGATTATCCCACCTTGAAAGTCTTTGTGACATAATAGTTTCATAAATCTATAGGTGGAATGGTCCTTTGAGGCCCTCTAGTTCAGACACTTCATTTTGCAACTGATAAAACAAAAATCCAAATAGTTGAAGTGATTTCCCAAGATTCACATAAAGTAAGTAACAGAGTCCAGGTCTGTGACTATGAGATCAACATTCTCTGCATTGTGCTTTACTTAATAATCCAAACAGAGGAGGTGATCACGCATGGATATGATACTCAGGAAACTCCTGTTTAAGTCTAGTTGGACTAAATTACATTTAAGTTTAATTCCAACTCTGAGATTCTCTTATTCTATGAACTAGATGCCCAAATGTTCATGAGGGATTTTTTTCCCCTTCCAACAAACAATAAACTGATATGTGTGGATGCAATTCTTTTGTGTATTTTAGAAAGTTAGAAATCAAATTGATTACTGTATTTCTTCCAGTGATGGGCCCAAATCCATTTTTCCTCTTAAGCAGCCTGGTATAGCTTTACAGAAGCTTGGATATATCCATGTGCATGCAGCCTCCTAGAATGGTTTCCCAAGGGCTGTTTTGTGTTAGATGCTCTGGTAATGATTAAAAATTCTAGGAACAAACTATAAGACACTCTCTCTCGTTCTCCCTTTTCCTCCCCCTCCCCCTCCCCTTCCCTCTCTTCCTTCTTCTCTCTCTCTCTCTCTCTCTCTCTCTCTCTCTGTATGTGTGTGTGCGTGTGAGAGAAAGAGAGATTGTTAAGAAGATTCCATTTCTAGTTTTGCCCTGGGCTTTAGGAAACTGAGCTGAATATAAAAGTACAATTTTTAACTTGTACATAATTTTACTATAGTTAAAACTTCCAAGCTGCAAATCCAAATAGACCAATACTTAAGAGCTGCAGCACTCAAGCTTCATGTCTTTAGGCTTGAATAGGAGAGGGTCCTTGAATGAATTCGAATGCTGCATAGAAAATAGGATGCTATGGCTATGAATCAGTTTGCAATAAACAAATTCTTTGGTTCACTACCCAAATTGTTCATTTCAGGGACAATGGACCTAAACAGAACCAATTTCTTCTAGAGAAAGCACTAGATTTAATTCTTTTTTTTTTTTTTTTTCACAATTTGCTTTGACCAAATATATTTTTATTTTTATTTTTTTAGATGTTAAATATATTAAAATATAAATTAGATACACAATAAGTATACATGACCAAACCGTTATTTTGCTGTACAAAAAGAATCGGACTCTGAAATATTGTACAATTAGCTTGTGAAGGAAATCAAAAATGCAGGTGGGCATAAATATAGGGATTGGGAATTCAATGTAATGGTTTCTAGTCATCTCCCAGAGTTCTTTCACTGGGAGTAGCTGGTTCAGTTCATTACTGCTCCACTGGAACTTATTTGGTTCATCTCATTGTTGAGAATGGCCAGGGCCATCAAAATTGGTCATCATATAGTATTGTTGTTGAAGTATATAATGATCTCTTGGCCCTGCTCATTTCACTCAGCATCAGTTCGAGTAAATCTCTCCATGCCTTTCTGAAATCATCCTGCTGGTCATTTCTTACTGAACAATAATATTCCATAATATTCATATACTACAATTTATTCAGCCATTCTCCAATTTATGGGCCATCTACTCAGTTTCCAGTTTCTGGCCACTACAAAGAGGGCTGCCGCAAACATTCGTGCACATACAGGTCCCTTTCCCTTCTTTATGATCTCTTTGGGATATAAGCCCAGTAGTAATACTGCTGGATCAAAGGGCTATGCACAGTTTGATAACTTTTTGGACCAAATATATTTTTAAAATAAAATATAGCAAAACCCTTTATAATTTTTTAAATAACTAGAACATAAGCAAGAATCTCAGATTTAAAATTGGAGCTAAAATTGACATGAAAAACACTTTGGAATTATGCAAATAAAGTGACTATGTCTATGCTTTTTGATACAGAGATTCTAATGCTCAGTATATACTTTAAGGAAATCACTGAGAAAAATAATAGCTCTATGCCTACCAAAATATTGATAGTAATATTTTTTAGGGTAAAGAATCAGAAACCAAGTAGGTGCCCATCAATTGGATAATGACTAAGCCAAGCAAAGTATGTAAATATAATAGAATAATATGTGGTATAAGAAATGAAAGGCATGATACAGAGAAGTACATAAAGATTTATATGAAATGATATAAATCAAAGTAAGTAAATGCAGGAATACTATACACATGATGATTACAATAAGGTATATGGAAAAAATAACCTCTATAAAACAATCAAAATTGAATATTTTGAAGGTATAAGAACAAGTGTGGTCCTTAAGAAAAGATATGAGCAGAAATCTTTCCCTACTTCTTTGTGGAGGTTAGGAAACACAGGTATGGAGCATTGCACCTCTTCATGGTGGTGGTGGTATTTTCTTTGATATTTTGATCAGTTTTAAAGACTTTCCTTTTTCTCTTCTGCTTCTTTTTCTTTAAATTTTTTTGTCTAGTGTCTCCTTTATAAAAGAGAGGAGAAATCTAGGTAATAGAAAAAGAAAAGCTATCAAGAAAATATATTTTAAGTGAACAATGAATGAATTAGTAAGTAAACAAACTACCAAATAAACAGACTATTCATAACACAGGGTAGCAGACTGGATTTGGACTCAGAGAGCTAGACTTTAGCTTCTACTCTATCAAAGACTAATTGTATGACCTTAGGTAGGTAATTTCCCATAATAGATCTCTTTTTCCACATCTATAAAATGAAAAGTTGGGAGGAGAAATTATATATGGATCAATGCAGCAAAGTAAGTAGAACACAAAAAAATAATATATTCAATGCCTTCAATAATGTAAATGGGAAAAACACTAAAAGGTGGTTATCCTTTATGCAATGCTTATTATATAATCATAACAATCATTCTCAGCCTGAAAGAAGACATAAGGAAAGACATGTCATGGTCATGGTCATGAAAAGATAATGATAAATGTTGGAGGGGAAATGGGAAAACAGGAACACTAATGAATTATTGGAGGAGTTGTGAACTGATGAGCCATTCTGTAGAGCAACTTGGAACTATACCCAAATAACTATAAAACTAATGCATATCCTTTGATATATATCCCAAAGAAATCATAAAAAAGGGAAAAAGACCCACATGTGCAAAAATGTTTATAGCAGCTCTTTTGTGTGATAGCAAAGAATTGGAAAATGAGAGGATGCTTATCAATAGGGGAATGGTTGAATAAATTATGGTATAAATGTAATGGAATACTATTTCTCTATAGGAAATGCTGAACAGGCTGATTTCAGAGAAGACTTAGATGAACTGATACTGAGTGAAGTGAGCAGAACCAGGAGAACACTGTACACAGTAACAGCAAGATTGTATGATGATTAACTGTGATAGACTTAACTCTTCTCAGCAATATATTGATCAAAGACAATTCCAATAGACTTGGGATAGAAAATGCCATCTGCAGAGACTGAATATGTATAAAAGCATAGTATTTCCCCCCCTTTTTTTGCTTGCTTTTTTCTTGTAGTTTTCCCCATTTGACCTGATTTTTCTTTAAAATATGAATACTATGGAAATATGTTTCAAAGGATTGCATATGTATAACCTCTATCACATGACTTGCTTTCTTGGGGAGTGGATAGGGAAGAAATACAGGAAGAAAAAAATGGACCTCAAAATCTTACAGAAGTGAGTGTTGAAAACTCTGTTAATTTGAATAACAAAATACTCTTTAAATTAAAGAAAAAAATGGTGATGTACAGTTGATGTTGCTTAATTGTTTTTTTTTTTTTTTTTATTAAAAAGAAAGACTCACTGTGTGGATGGGAATAAGATAGGGATGGTTTGTAAAGAAATGACTGTGGTTTTAAAAACAAAAAATATCAAGAAAACCAAAATGAAAAGATTGGCCTGGGTGATCTCAAAAGTTTATTTCAGCTCTAAAAGTCTGTCATATCTCTGATGACAAGAAAATAATCCCTCTATTAATAAAATAGGCAGAAATGGACTGTTATCCTTGTCCAATTCCCTGACCACTATAGGTTAGTCAATTTCCTTCAAATTAAAAATATTAAGTGCATGTACACAGCAAAAAGGAAATAATACAACACGTCATATGATCTGAAAAACCAAGTAATCCTAATAATAAATCCTGAAATGGGTTCCACACCCATCTGTCTTTAATTTCATCCATGTTGTTCTTGAGAGGCCTCTTATTGTTGCTAAGGATAGACCAGTTAATGAAATATGACAAATCTCATCATAAAATGATGCATCACCAAAGGAAAGTTGTCCATGATTCAAGACAGCTACTGTTGTTTTTTGTAGCTACTAGCTTGGGGTGCAATGCTCTGAGGGAAGGGAGTATCCTCTTATTTTCCTTGTTTGTTGTGATGTCTCAGCCCACTGCTCCATCATTCCTGTCATTTGCTTTCATGGCCTTGATCTCTAAGGAATAATAAAGGAGGGGGTGGTGTGACAGAAAGAACAGATGGATTATGGCGGGGAGAAATGCTTTCGATATATTTGGAGGGATGATAGATCCTCAATACTCTCATCACTCAGTATATTTCTATGTCACCTCTACCATGTAAATGGACAGATGTTGACCAGCTCAGAGCTATTTTTATTGATGCTGATGGCAAGGAGTTTTATACCTCCCTCCAAATAAAAGAGCTTCAGAAAGTCGAAGGATTTACTATTCTCTACAAACCCCAGGTCAATATGACTAGGTTCTATAAAGGTTTTATATCTTGAAATGTTTAAAATCTGTCATTCCATTGCCATAGATCACACAGGATTTGCTACTGGTACCAAGCCCCTTTTCTCATTTTCTTCTTAAATGAGTTTGTATCCTTGTATTTTACTTAGAAGATAAATTCATTTTCTGAAAGATTTCTGTTCAAGCTCCTGAGTGCATAAGAAAAAAGTATATAGCAAAAACAAAGTGATTGAAATGAAAGGAGCCAGTGTTAATTGAGAGTATTAAGGAATGCATGGCAGGGAATTTTATCCCTTAAATTTTTTTATCTATTGTTAGATATCAAAAGGCTTTGTTGCAAGGGGAGGGATACCAGTCAAGTTCAATCATGCAGAGATTTGAATAAATCAGGAAGTTCATCTTGAGCCCCTCCCTTTATCTAGCTTGTCCTTGTTTTCTTGTTTTCCATCCTGTTCCACCATAGTGGCCCAAATATAGAACTGCCTTCATCACCAAGTGGTCCTGTTCATTTGGGCTGATTGATGACAGGAAATGACTCCCTGACTCACGAAGGCCCCAGAGCAACGTAGAATCCTTTTATGTTGGGATTCTCAGCATTCCATTTGGTTGCTCCTTCCCAACATGAATTCAGTGAATAGTGATTGAGAGCCCACAGGGTGCCAAGAACTAGGGAGGTCAGGACTAGAGGCCCAGTTTTATGTTCAGTCTTCTGCCTCATTTTCATTGGACCCAGATGTTGCCATTCATTTCTAGTTCGGGGAAATGACAATGAGGGGCTCTCAAAAACACACACACGGGCTCATAGAGTTTTAGTTCTGGAAGAGATCTTAGATATGACAACCCAAACCACTCATTTTTTTAGATGAGAAAACAGATCAGAGAGGTCAAAGAACTTGCTGAAAGTCACATTAACTAGTTAGTAGCAATGACAAAGCTTGACCTCAAGAGTCTCTATTCTCAGCACAAAGCACTTGACACTATCTTGGGACTCAAGGTTAAAGTTGGATGAATAAAAATCATTTACTAAGCCCCAACTATATACAGAGTACTATGCCAAACACTGGGGCGCAAATACAAGAGCAAAGACAATTCTAGCCCTTTGGAAGCTTTTCTAAAAGAGAGAGAAAATAAAAAGGTGGCATCCAGGGACAGGCATTTCGTTTTGTAAAGAAACAAAAATGGTGAACAGAGCTGTAGGGAAGGCAACTGATATAGATTTTCCAGGAGAGATGATTGGATTCAGAACTTGTTGGTGGGGGGGAAGAAGAAGAAAGTATAGAAAAGAAAGAGAGGAAAATTTGATGGTATATGGGGGATGAAATGAAGTATGACTAGACTTAGATGTCGTAGAAGAAGTACCTGTTTTATGTAGACTGCTACTTTCCTTTTTAGAATATGGGACAACCATCTTCTGGATCATTGTTAGTTTGACTTTCTTGCCTTTGATGACATTAAAACCCCAAATCATAGGTAGTCTGAATCAGAAGTTTCAGCAGAATTCCCTATCTTTCTGACCAAGGTTTCTGGATTGTCTTGGTACATGAGGTACATAGTAGAGAACAGCAGTTTTCTTTAAATTACTTTTATAGTTTAGGAATTTTATCTTTTTTAATCATTTTAAGTAAAGTTGTTTTATTGAATTTTATGGTCATGAATATCTCACTGTGCTCTAATCTTGAGCTTGAATTGGATTGGCCTGAGCTAGGTCTGAATGTAATCGGCAACTGAGGCAACCACCAATCAAGACCACCTCCAGGAGGAAGTTCTGGGGATGAAAGGGTTAATTCCTCTGACATTTGGCAAAATTTATTCTCAATTTAATTCGAAAGATTAAATTATAACGGCCTTATTTGAGATCGAATTCCATGCTACTGAGATAAGTTTAGAGATAGAAGAGATATGACTAGAAGCATTATAAATAAATCCATATAATTGCTACAGAGAACATAATTACCCGTGTTTAAAAATATTTTTTTCTTCTAGTTAGTCTTGCTATAATATAAATTTTAGCTAAATGGAACCGATTTACCCTTGGAATTCAATTATAAAATTAAAGATTCATTCTACTGAGGGAAAAAATATCAATTTCATTTTCAACATTATTTTCTGGAATTCCATTCCATGGTAAGCATACATCCCTTTATTCTGAGCCTTTATCACATTCCTTGCATCTTTTATCCCTTATTGAGACTAGATAACAGCATATCACTGATCATTCTCTCCCTTATTAGTTGGCACATTACCAACATGTTGATCCTGAGGATAGCTAGAAAATCTTCTTGCTCCCCATATCCTTTTCAAACTTTCCCTTTACCACTATCACTTATTGTTCCTCTTTTGAAATTCGCAATATTGAAATTCTCTACTTCATCCTCATTGTGGTGGCTTTGCAATTATAATGATCAATCTCAAGACATAAGAACATGTAGCTCTCCTCTATCCAAAGAGATGGAGATCTATGGATTTAGGACACTCTGTGTGTGTGTGAGTGTTTGTGTGTGTGTGTGTGTGTGTGTGTGTGTGTGTGTGTCTGTGTCTATGTCTATACATATTCTGTCATAAATTGTTCCTGGAACAGCTGGTGTTGCTTAATTGTTTTTCTTTATTATAATCTTCCCTTTCCCCCATTCTTCTATATCAGCCTCTAAATTTTTCTTTCTCAGGGAATTCCAAAACCTGACTCACCAACTTATTTAAAGTTTGGACTTTAACATCCACATTGATATTCCCTTAAACTAAGTCTTTTATATACCATATTTTTAAATCTCATAACCTACTCCTTCACTCAGGAATACCTTGAATGATACCCTTACTCACAAATGTTCTACTCCTTTTACCAAACTCATCATCTATACCATAGATGAAATATCTTTCAAGGCTATGTTCTATGCCCCCCTTTTTTTTTCTTCTTCTTCTCTGTCCATGTAGTTTCTTGGATAGTCTTGTCAGTTTAATTATCATTTTCATACAGATGACACACAACTCAATATATCTGCTACCAGTCCCTCCCTTGAATTTCAGTCTTGTATCACCAACTATCCCCTATAAATCTCACATTGGATATCCCAGACCTATCTCCAAGACAACATGTTCAAATAGAGGGGATGCTCATCAGTTAGGGAATGGCTGAACAAGTCGTGGTATATGATTGTGAATATGGTATCATTGTACTATGACAAATGAGAAGAGAGATGGTTTCAGAAACAAATGGCTAGATATTACATGAGCTTATGCAAAGTGAAGTGAGAAGAACCAGGAGATCACTGGACAGTAACAGCACTATTATAATGATGCTCAATTATGAAAGATTTGGCTACTCTGATCCATATAATTAGATCCAAGAGAATTTCAAGAATGAATGAAAAGAAATGCTCACTTCCAGATAACTGATAAACTCAGTGCAAATTGAATTATATTTTTTTCTCTTTATTTTTCTTGCTTTTTAAAAAATATGGCTAATACAGAAATATGTTTTGCATGATTTTGCATGTATAATTGATATCCTATTTCTTGCCTTCTCAGTAGATGGGGGAGAGATAGGAGAAAGGAAGAGGATTGGAACTCAAAAAATTTTTTTAAAAAGAATGTCAAACATATATTGGATTGCTTATCATCTAGGGGAAGGGGTGGAGGAAAGGAGGGGAAAATCTGAAACATAAGGCTATGTAAGAACTAATGTTGAAAAATTATCTGTATATATGTTTTGAAAATAAAAGGCTATTTTTTAAAAAAAGTGTTAAAAATAAATAAGGAATAATTTTAAAAAATCAACTTTAAAAACTATTGAAACTAACATTACTATCATATATTCAGATTAAATCACAAAATAAGTAGGTTATTTGGAGTCCCTCATTTTCTAAAGGTTTCAGCCTGTCCCAATTTCCCTGGATGCCTTGCCTGGTTTTGTGGTATATTTTCTATCTACTTTCTATCTATTTCTATCTATTCATTATAGTCCATATACATATGGATGAACCTGTATGTGCAAAAGCTTTGGTAGCACCAAAATTCACTAAGACTTTTGGAACTATCTGTATATACAAGTTGAGTTCCCCCCAATAGAATGTAAGATCTTTGAAAGCAAAGACTGCTTCATCTTTGTTTTTAGTCACCTGATGTCTAGCACAGTGTCTAGCAAATAATAGATGATCGGTAAATATTTGTCCATCCAAAGAAAATAAAAATCCTAAAAATGAAATATGATATTGTACTAGAAACTGACAGTTTCATCCTCTGTTCTATCTCAGCTCATTACCATTCCGATGATAGAAGTCATGCCCCAAATTTAATAATTTGAATGTGATATTTATCACATTCTATCAGTCATAAAAATCTCAATGTAAAGTTAAAGAGAATTTCAACCTTTGGGTATTTCCCCATCATATGAACTTTCTTTGTATCATTGTATCATCATATCTCTAAAAGGAGGTTGGAAGGAAAAAAAAAACCTTAAAAAATAAAGAACTGATGAGTAGACACTTGTTAGAAAAGAAAAGAAAAAAATACTGAACTGGTAATATAACCTTGGGGAGATCGTTTTATATTTCTAAGACTCAATTTTCTTATCTGTAAGAGAAGTTTGATCTTTAAAATTCTTTCTGATTTGAACATTTTGGAATTTCTGAAATGTTCAGTCCTTGCCTAGTAATGGAAGCTGGTCTGAAAGAAGTTTTACTTGAAGTCTCTGCCAGTCTGGAAACTTTAGAGAATTGAAGATTAATCAACAAAGTAACCTCCAGGGTTTGTGTTGATGTTCTGTTCTGAGACTAATGACTTGTTTATTTAGTTCATTGATGAAGCCTTTTGTTCAGAGACTGCTAGGCAGTCCAGGTATTGTCATTAGGAGATGTTAGATATAAATACTTCACAAGGGGAAGCTGGACCTTCCGATTCATTCCCACTGCAATTACAGACTCCCAGTTCTCATAAACTTAAGAGTGAATTGATATACCCATGATTATCTGGAATTCCTGTGCAGTGAAGGATGCTTGTAACCACCATCACACTAATCTATTTCTTGATTTCTTTTTTTTTTTTTTTAAACCTTTACAAAGATTTCTTACTAAGGCAAGGGAAAAGAGAAGGGACATTTGTACCAACATCATCAGCTTTGTTATTAATTACATTGATTTCCCTTCTATTAAAAAAAATACATGGTCAGACTGAAAGTTCTGAAAAGCATGTTCATGGTCCAATGTCAAACAAAAGAAATTATACTGAAACATAAGTACTTAGCACAGGGTTTGGCACTAGCATTTGGCAATGCTAGTTGACTGATATGGCTTTTAATTTGGTTTACCGAATGAACTCCAACAGTCCCTGATGACTGATAGCAATTTAAGTACTCTTTCCACATAACTGTCTGCCTAAAATATCTAGGAGAGGAGAAATAACCCTGGTAACATTACACAGGACCCAAGCAAATTTGTGAATTTTTGGAGAATATATAAATTACCCAATTTTTGGAGAATATATAAATTACCCATTCGATAGGCATAGATGTTACAGCTTTTTCTAAATCAAAGTCATTATAAAATAATATGTAAGTCAACATTTTCATAATTGATTTATGTTAATTCAATAGGGATTTTCAATTAAAATTTCAATGTTAATTGAATGAGTGTTTATGGATCACCCACTAAGTAATCAATTCCAACTAGGGATTATTGTGGTGAATCTTTTGAAAATAAAGAGTTTATAATACTGCCAAGGCAGGCACTAGCATAAAAAGTGATCCACTGTGTTGAATTTGAGGATGTGGAAAAAAGTTGTCCAAAATGGGCAAGCATACTTGTGTTGTAATCTTCTCGTTAGAAACATTACCCAACGTTGTCACAGATTTTGAATATTTGAGAACTTGACTTAAAGATTCAATTTTCTAAATTTTTATGGAAACAAATTAACTTGTAGGGATTTTAATAATAATAATAACTTTATGGGCAAAGATGAGCTCCCTGAGAATTCCTTGAGTAAGACATGTACCCTAAACCATAAATGGCCTTTTCTCAGCTTTTGCTAGATGGAATATGATGAGTGGGAGAAGTCAGAGAGGAGAAGTATTTACACATGGAATCAATTATTCTGAGGAATGTATGCCTCAGGCCACAAAACAACAAAACAACAAGACAACAATAAAAACAATTTAACATATAACAATGTTGAACTACAATGCAATTACTAATGAGAAGTATTTTTTTTTTTTTATTGTGGGACTTCTTAAAAAAGATTAAAACTTCTTTATCTACCTATCGTTCCAACTTTCATCAAACATTCCCCTATATTGTTCCTGAGCAAAGTTTATCTCCAAACTCCACCCATTTGTACAGGTCAAAATAGTGTCCATGTCCCTTGTACATTTCTTCCACTAAGAACCATTATTAACCATTGAGATTTAGCTGAAATATTCCCTCTTTCATGGAGAGTCATCTGATTCTCTTTACTGGTAATTCACTTTCATTACATCATTCAATACATCATTAATATATTATGTAATTTGTATGTACTTATCTGTGAACTTCTAGAGGAACATTACAGACAGATGTAAGTAGGTTGAATTCTTCATAGTCATAAGGAATATTCATATCAAGGAGATTACAAATTCATTGAAATATTGGATACTTATCTGCGTATGTGGTACATTCTGAATGTAAGCTCCCTGGGTCAAGGACTGTTTGCTTTTTTTGTCTTTGCTCATCTATCACCTAACACAACTCCTCGATATAGAAGGATTTTAATTCCTCAAAATGTTGCCTCTCTGACAGAGATCACAAGTGATGGACTCACATTGAGGCAATTATTTTACTGTTAATGAGTTGTAAACTGGTCCAACAATTCTGATTGATAATTTGAACAATACCCAAAGGGCTATAAACTACATACTCTTGGATCCAGAAATGCCACTATTAGATCTAAATCCTAAAGAGATCAAAGAAAAGGGGAAAGGATATAGATGGTCAAAAATATTTATAACAACTCTTTTTATGATGGTAAAGAATTGGAAATTTAGAGGATGTCCATCAATTGGGGAATGACTGAAAAACTTGTGGTATATGATTGTGATGGAATATTATTTCATTATAAGAAATAATGAACAGAATAGTTTCAGAAAAACCTGGGAAGACTGATATGAGCTGATAGAAAATGAGATGAGCAAAAATTGGAGAATATTATACAGCAATATTATAATGATAATCAACTATGAAAGATTTAGCTATTTTGATCAATATAATAATACATGACAATTCCAAAGGATTCATGATAAAAAATGCTGTGCACCTCCAGAGAAAACTGATGGACTTTAGGTAAATTGAAAATTTTTTTCATCTTTCTCTTCTTTCCTTCCTTCTTTCCCTTTCCCTCCCTCCCTCTCTTCCTTCCTGTCTCCCTCCTTTCTTTCCTTCCCCACTTTTTTCTTTCTTTCTTTCTTTCTTCCTTCCTTTTTCTTTTTCTTCCTTCCTTCCTTTTTCATTTTTCCTTCTTTCCTTCCTTCCTTCCTTCCTTCCTTCCTTCCTTCCTTCCTTCCTTCCTTCCTTCCTGCCTTCCTGCCTTCCTGCCTTCCTGCCTTCTTGCCTTCCTTCCTTCCTTCCTTTCTTCCTTCCTTCCTTCCTTCCTTCCTTCCTTCCTTCCTTCCTTCCTTCCTTCCTGCCTTCCTGCCTTCCTGCCTTCCTGCCTTCCTGCCTTCCTGCCTTCCTGCCTTCCTGCCTTCCTGCCTTCGTTCCTTCTTTCCTTCCTTTCTTTCTCTCTCTGTCTCTCTCTATGTATCTTTCTCTGCCTCTCTCTGTTACTGTCTCTCTGTCTCTGTCTCATTGTCTCTCTGTCTGTCTGTCTATTTCTCTCTCTCCTTTATTTTTTGGGCTGGAAAAGGAAATGAGAAAATTACTCTAGTATATTTTCCAAGAAAACTCCAAAATAGGGTCATGAAGAGTTGGATACAATTGTACAATGAACAACCACAAAACTGATACTGTTACAACGACCAAGTTGAGATCATTGAAGATTTTGTAATTATAGGAATAGTCTTTGAGTTGGGATAGTAGCAGAAAATAGAGACAGAATTTCAATTCACTTCATAAAGTATTAAAGATTTGCAACTTGAAATGGTTTTTTACTTTAGTAAATGAATCGCATAGAGAATCTATTTTGAAGATTAAGCAGGTCAACAAAAATTTGATCAAGATGTTTATAAATTGAGGAGTTTCTTAGCCTAAGGAAGAGGAGATATTGGCTGGACAACTTATCTTTCAGTATTTAAAAGACTGTTTCATAAAACTTGGATTAGCTGTATTTTTCTGGGTCCCAGCAAATAAAGCTAGGGGAAATGAATTTAAAAAAATCATCATTTCAACTGTTTAAAAGTGAAATAAGCTAAATTGAGGGCTGATTTATTTATCTTCACTGGGAAAAGACTCTCAAGTGAAGGTGGGATGACCACTTGTTGAAAAGGTTGAGAAAGGATAAGGTTCTGCGATTCTCTGAGTTTAGATCTTCCCCTCAGCTGTATGGTACACCATTAAATTTTTTAAATTTTATTTAAATAATAGCTTTTTATTTTCAAAGTATATGCAGATAGTTTTTAACATTTACCCTCACAAAACCTCGTACTCCAGATTTTTCCTTCCTCCCTTTCTCCTTTCAAATAGAAAAATTTGATCAAAAAGGAAAAAAAAAATGAGAAAGAAAACAAAATGCAAGCACATGACAACAAAAAGGTGAAAATACTATGTTGTGATCCACACTCTGTTTCCTCTCTCTGGATGCAGATGCTCTCTCCAGAAGTCTATCACTACTAAATTCTTAAATAGCTTTATAATTGGTACTTCATAGATTTTAATTCAATTTGGCAAATGTATATTAAGCCCTATGTGCACCATGTTTTGCTAGCTACTGGGGATTCAAAGAGAAAACCTAAATGAAAGGTCTCAGTTTTCTCTTAGTATTTCACTTTTCTTGAACTTGACCTTTCTTAATAGTGCAAAGTTCATTTCTGATAGAGAAACTAAAAAAAGATTTTTATAATTGGTTCTCAACTATAATCTATTTTCTGTAAAGAGAGAGGGTGTTTACTGCAGACATACATTTCTGTGGATTCGGGTCCTGCTCTCAGCTGAATGGTATGTCATTAAATTCTTAAATAGCTTTATGGTTAAAATCTTGTACAGTTTGATTCAATGGGGCAAATACATATTAGACCTGACTATGTATATGATGTCATGCTAGCTATCAGGAATTAAAAGAGAAAACCCAAACAAGAGGCCACAATTTTCTTGGCATTTCATTTTCATCTTTTTTGTTTCTTTTGGAGGCAATGTGGGTTAAGTGAATTGCTCTGTATCATCAGTTCTTCCTGATTCCAGGGGTGTTTATTTAGTTTCATCTTGAAATTTGCCATCTTTAATGATACAAAATTAATCCTTAGTAAACAAACAAACAAACAAAAAAAGACTTTTAAAATTGGCTCCCAAGTATCTTCTCCCTTTTCTGTGAAGAGGAAAAATGCTGGAGCTATATGTTTGAGACACTAGCATTAGAATTAGGTGCTTATGTGACTTAATAGTGCATAAAGCACTGGATCTGGAGCCAGGGAGACATTTTCCTGACTTCTGATGCTTCCTAGCTGTGTCACTCTGGGAAAGTCACTTAACCCTGTTTGTCTCAGTTTCTTCATCTGTCAAATGAGCCAGAGAAGGAAATGGCAAACCATTCCAGTGTCATGACTAAAAAATGACCGAACAGCACCCAAACAATAACAAATCATTAGAAATATTTAGCATATATAATTGGAGAGACTAGACTAAAAGTTTATGTAGAATTTTAAGATATTTTATATTTCATTAGCTTATTTGAGCCTCACAATAACTCTGTCAGGTGGACACACCAGGAATTAATACCCCCTATTTAAAGATGAGGACACTGAGACTCATCATTATCCAATGAGTAAATTTCAAAGGTATAATTTGAACTCAGATCTTCCTGACCCTCAGATTAGCTTTCTGCTCTTCCTCACTATTACTGTGAGATACTATCAGGATAGTGCAGGAAGAGGCTTGAACCAGTTCTCCATAGCCAAGATTGTTAAATTTTCAGGGTATACATGTAAACATCAGAAATCCACATTCTAAATAAATTGGGCTTTATTTTTGTCATTGTTGATTGTCTAGACTTAAAAAAAAATGGAGAAAAAGTTAAATAAAACTGATGAACTTAAAGCTATACGAGGTACATTTGGGGGTACAATTGCTAAATATTCACCAGCATTTACTCCTGTATGCTATACCGTCTGAAGAGTCCTTCTTTGAGACAGAAAGAGAACAATGCAAGACCAAAACCAAGAAGGCAATTGGGTTTGGTCGGCCCTCATTTGGTTGCTGGCTTCCCGAGTTCTTAGATTGCACACCTCGTTTATTGCATTATTATTTTAACAGAGCCTTTTAAAGGGTGTTTTAATGGCCTCCTTGTTTAGGCAGATATACATTGAGAGGCATTTGGAATACCTCCCAGTTGCTCCATTTTTTGATCTGCACATTTCTTAGAATTCTGACAACTTACCAGGTAACAGTTACTATGATATTTTGCTGACACATTCCAGCGTTGGCAGTTGTTAGATCTGCCAGTGAGGTTTGTTGTCCAGATCCTATTGGCTGTAGATTTATTGCCTTTCCTGCTAACTCATCTTACACTTGCCCTGCTTCTATTTGAGTTGCTTGTGTTATAACACACACCATAGATGTGGTTTTTTGGATTCGTGATGAATAGCAATGATGTAAGTCGAGAGTTCTCAGCCCCTTATGTTAAGGCTCGTAAGGGGCAAAAATATGACCACACACATACATATATACACATGTCCTTGTTTGATCAATTAATGCTTTAAAATATTTAAAGTAATAATGGATAAGTAATTTAAAGTAAAAGTAAAGATCAGTTAAAGCAAAAGGGACTTCAAAGATCCTTTGTCAACTAATTAGGAATTTGTCTATGCTATGGAAAAGTTATCTATAAGGCCCATGGGAAAGCTACTTTTTTCATCCTCTCAATGATCTCACAAACTCCAATGATCACTTTTCTGAAGATGATTCTCAAAACTATATCCAAATCTCATTTCTGAATTCTATTCTAACATTACCATGTGTCTTCTGGTCATCTCCAACCTGGATCTTTTCCCTTCACATCTCCTTCTAATTTGCCTAATTGTTGAGGCCACCATAATCTTTTCATTTACTCAGGATTTCAACTTCAGGGTCATCTTGGACTCTTCCCTCACCTCCCACCCTTATATCCAAATAGTTGTTAAACTTTGTCTATTCCACAACATCTGTCACATTTATCCTCTTCTGTTGAGTAAGGGCCAATGGAGTAGTTTTGGGCCCTTTGCACTTCTTGGCTGGGATATTGCATAGCTTTCTAATGGGAATCTCTGCTTCTAATCTCTTATTTTTCTAATCCGTGCAGCACACACCTGCCACAAGTGTTCCTAATACCTGGTGTTGGTGGGTATGATCATTATTGTTCCACTGCTCAAAGGTCGTCCCTCCCTTTCATCTAGCAAAATCATTATCTTAAACTGTGGATTGCAATCCCATATGGAGTCATGTAACTGAATGTGGAGGTTCTGACATTATGGTTTATTATCAGTAAATGTTTGTTTTGTATAACTATCTTATATACCTAGGGTTGTGTAAAAATTTCTCGGGCAAAAAAGGGATCATGAGTGGAAAAAGTTTAAGAAGCCCTGATCTATAGAATAAAATACAAACTTTTCATGCTAGCCTTTCAGCATAAGTTAAATCCCAAATGGGGAAAATTTGCCCCAGAATGCTAATGTAGGGTGCTGGTGATACAAATGCTTCCTACTCAAGAAAATTCAGAGACTATGGGTCTGACAGGATCTCATCAGTCCGAGACATTTGGTACAAATCTCATCCCTTGCCTGCCTTCACCTCCAGAACTATCACACCTTTTGAGGTACCTTCTCTTCTATTCCCAAAAGAGGATAGGAAGATGAGTCACTCCATTTCCTAGGTCAACTACACCCATTTTCAAAATGCCCTTGACACCATGATTGCCATTCCTCCCCTTTATTAGACTATTCTGTACCAGTGGTGTGAAACTCAGATAGAAACAATGAAGACACAAGGATCCCTGTTGGCCCCACATTGAATTAGAAAACCATATGCTAATATTATCTATGTTCTATTGTATTCTTCTTTATTTTGATAAATATTTCCAATTACATTTTAATCTTTGTTGTATGTTCATATTTGTTGAATATTATTGAATAAGTATTTTCTGCTAGTGAAACTTACAAATGATCAGAGATTATGACAATAATCTTATGACAACAAATTCTAAAGGTCTGATTCAATTATTTTTTTCATTAAAAAGATTTAATATGGAATGGATTTCCAAGGACTGCACTAGTATCAATGAATGATTAAAGTAACCAGTGTAAGTCTTTCATAGATGCTCTCTTGAAAAGGTATGGGAAGACACAGACAAGAATTTAAAAGGATTAAAAAAAAGTAATGGGGGCAGCCATGGAAACAGCTACTTATTAATCACATTTATCTAACAGTTAAGGGGGTGGTGTTCTGCATGGTGAAAGAACTGCCAGGAATGATAGGATTATGAATCTACTTGAGATGTTTTGAAATTGTATCCTGGAAATTATCAATTATCAGTCAGTCTTCATCTGGAAATTGTTACATGTTATAATTCAATTCACTCCAATGCAATTTAATGATTGTTTGCTATGTGGAGGGTCATAGGACTAAGAACTGGGAATACAAAGTTTGTGTATTTTGTGTAATTTATTATAATTATTTTTGTCAATGTCTTTAAGAATCAGGACTTGAATTAAAATCTTCCTAGTTTTAAGTCAAATACTCCATCTACCATACAACATTATCTTTCTGAAAAGTTTTTGCCAGAAGGGAATGTGGGCAAAACTGCATTAGGAACCAAGTAAAAGAGAGGGAGAACATCATGAGAGAATGAGAACATCAATAATTGAATGAGTTATCGGTGCTGAACAAAATAAAACTCTAGTTTAAAAAAGAGGCTAACCAAAATTAGAATGGTAAAAGACCCCTTATCAATAGGACACTTTGTTTTCAAGTCATAAAAATAACATGAACTAGCAGTGATACAGTGCTTTAAGGGTTACAAAGCACAACATAGATTATCTTATTTGAGCCTAACAACCATCATGAGATAGGTACTACTGTTTTCTCCATATTATCCCCACATCCCCATATAAGGTCTTCCCCCCAGGGGAATGATCAGATAAAATAATTCATTCCAATGGCCATGAAATCAGCTGAAACAGGTGCTATGGAGCACTTCAAGCTTGATCAAACAAGTTTATGTACTGCATCCTAGGTCATCGCTAGTCATTCTATCTTTTGTTTTGCCTCTAGACTTCAGTGATTCTGGAAGAGAGAGTAAGCCTGATGACTTTGCCTTACTCTGCCTCATTTAAATCTAATTCAAACATGAATCAAGACATCATCTCCTTGTGGTGTTATTGGTCATCTATGGAAACAAAGGATGAGCAATAGTTATTATCCCCATTTTACCAAAGAGAAAGCTGAGATTGAGAGAATGTTACCCCATTAGTCTAAGAATTTGAATTTGGGTCTTCCTACTCTAAGTCCAACACTACAGTCAGCTATCTCCCTAAAAAAATTACCTTGGAGAACAATTTAAGAGAGTATGGGGTGTTTAAAATTAAAACCTGCATAAAGAGAAGCTGATTAAAAATATTTTTCTTCATTTTAAATCCAATGTAGTGAACCAGTTCCTATAAAGTATTTTAATAGGAAAGCTCTCCAGCCAAATGTGTAAGTTGTCCCCAGTCATTGAGGACTTTGGGAGATTCATAAGACCTTGACAAAAAAATCCAACTGACCAGTGAAAGTCAGAGGCAATAAATAGTCTCTTACTTGGTATGTGTTAACTCACATAAAGGAATATTTGAGACTTAAAAGATCCCCCAAGCCCAGAGAGGGGAGGGAAGCACAAAAAAGGTAGAATACAATCAGAGTGCTCGTGATATTCTGTAGGTCCTGACAGGAAGAGGAAAAAAGTTTAATAATGATTTTCCTGAAAGATAATTTTTACTGCCACTCCCATTCCCCTATTTATTAGTATTTTATTTTTTCCAATTACACATAAAGATAACTTTTAAACATTCACTTTTATAAAATTTTGAATTCCAAATTTTTCTCCCTTTTTCCATCTCCCCTGTCCTCTCCCCATGACATATACATATACATATTATATGCAAATCATATTTCTGCCTTAATCATGTTGGGAAAGAAGAATCGGAATAAAAGGGCAAAACTATAAGAAAGGAAAAAAAAGTGAAAATAGTATGCTTTGATATACATATCATATCCACACTTTTTTTTTCTGGTTGTGGAAAGCATTTTCCATCATAAGTCTTTTGGAATTTCTTAGATCATTGCATTGCTGAAAAGAAAACAGTCTGTCATAATTGATCATCACACAATCTTGCTGTTGCTATTGCTGTTGCTGAATACAATATTTTTCTGGTTCTGCTCACTTCACTAATCATCAGTTCGTATAAGTCTTCCCGGGTTTTCTAAAAGGTAGTCTTCAGTGTGGGTAGTCCTAACTTCTATCCTGTAGTTAGTTAAACCATGTAGAAGTTGACCAAAGCTAACATTTCTTCAACTAAGACATTATACCAATCATCTTGAACTAGAATTGGGAGCCCATACCTCCAAAATTAGGACCATAAATATGAAATAAAATAGGTTAGGCAAATCAGGAGTTTGGGGCTATCAAAATGTTTTTCCTTTCAAATTTGTAAAATTTGTATCTTATATACATATATATTGTTTGTTTTTTATGTACATATATATAAGATAATAAAAATTGTTAATAGGATTAAAACTTACAGGAAAAGAAGTATCCTCTCACAGAAATATTTAAAAGAATAAAACATTTTAAGAATAAAAATACTTTGCATGTGTATGGTGCATTATATAATACTTCATATTTAATGCATAATTTATCATTAATAAGTGCTTTCATATGCATTATCTAATTTATAGGATAAGTAGGATAGGTATTATTCTCCTTTAATAGAGAATGGAGAGTTTCTTATATATGGTGTTTCTTCTTGCCTTCAGATACACAATGAAAATTATTTTATTAATCCCTTCATTTACCTTTCTAAGGCAAGCTTGTAAACTGACCCTTCATTTATTTTTCCCATTTGGGGATGCATTTTACTGTGATTCATCAATCACTTCTCAATAAACAACCTCCCCCCTCCCCGAACATTCCCATAAGAATAGTTAAACAAAACAAAACAGTGTAATAGAGTGATTATGACTTATAACACATGTAATTTTCCATTAATAGCTTCTTTAACAAAAAGAAAGGAAGTGTGTTTTAACCTCAGTCAGCTGGAAGTAACATTGCCGTTATATTTGATTTGAATTCTGTTTTCCCTTATGTTTTCTCCATTTTCATGATTATAGTAATTGTGTATGTTTTTCTTTGAGTTCTTTTTACTTCATTCTGCATTGTCATATGTTTCTCTATTTCTAATTTCTTCATATTCACAAACTTTTATGAACAATATTTTATTATATTCATATGTCATAGTTGTTTAATCACTCCCAAATCACTAGGTACCTAATTTGTTCTCTCATTAAAAGTAATGCTGTGAATATTTTGGTACCTTTCTGTAATTCAGTTTTCCTTATTTTAGGAGAATTAATTTAGTTTTTACAAAATATTTTTAATTTTACACGATTAAAATCATCTATTTCTTGGATAATTTTGATTATATTAAGTTAAAAAGGTTTTGTATAAACAAAACCGATGCAGACAAGATTAGAAGGAAAGGAATAAACTGGGAAAACATTTTTACATTTAAAGGTTCTGATAAAAGCCTCATTTCTAAAGTATACAGAGAATTGACTTAAATTCATAAGAATTCAAGCCATTCTCCAATTGATAAATGGTCTAAGGATATGAATAGACAATTTTAAGAAAAAAGAAATTAAAACCATTTCTAGTCACATGAAAAGGTAGTCTAAATCATTATTGATTAGAGAAATGCAAATTAAGATAATTCTGAGGTACAATCTCTCAGACTGGCTAAGATGACAGGAAAAAATAATGATGAATGTTGGAGGGAATGTGGAAAGACTGGGACACTAATACATTATTGGTGGAGTTGTGAACTCATTCAACCATTCTGGAAAGCAATTTGAAACTATGTCCAGATGGCTATCAAACTGTGCATACCGGTAGTGTTTCTACTGGGCTTATATCCCAAAGGGATCACAAAAGAGGGAAAGGGACCCACATGTGCAAAAATATTTGTGGCAGCCTTCTTTCTGGTGGCAAGGAATTGGAAACTGAGTAGATGTCCATCAGTTGGGGAATGGCTGAGTAAGTTATGGCATATGAATATTATGCAATATGCAAAAATTCCTTAAGAAATGGTTAGTAGGATGATTTCAGAGAGGCCTGGAGAGACTTACATAAATTGATGCCAAGTGAAATCAGCAGAACCAGATGATTGTTGTACATGGCAACACCAAGATTATATGACAGTCAATTCTGATAGACGTGACTCGTTTCAACAAGAGATGATTCAGATCAGTTCCATTGGTCTGGGGATGAAGAGAGTCATCTGCACCCAGAGAGAGAACTGTGAGAACTTAGTGTGGACCATAACATAGTATTTTAACTCCTTTTGTTATTGTTTGCATTTTGTTTCCTTTCTCATTTTTTTCTTTTTTGATTTGATTTTTCTTGTGCAGCATATTAATTGTGAAAATATGTACAGAAGAATTTTATATGTTTAATATATATTAGATTACTTGCCATCTAGGGGAAGAGGTGGGAGGAAGGGAGAGAAAAATTTGGAACACAAGATTTTGGAAGGGTGAATATTGAAAATTATCCATTCATATGTGTAGAGGTCTGAAACTCTGAATCAGACAAGAGAGCACTTAAGGCTACATATTTGATGTGAGACAATGGCTCCATTAGCATATATTTGGATAAATGGCTCTCCTCACTATTGGTGTTTGCTGAATGTTCAGTAGTGAGATAATCAGAGGCAAGGATTGGAGGATGGAGGGAGAGAGTCAGAAGTACTTGGTGGTACGATGAGGAGAAGAGAGGTTGGAGATTCTAGATTCCAGAATCCAGGAGACATCTTTGGCAAGCCTCCTAGCCTTTTGCCTGTCTGGTACTTCTTCCCCTAAAGACCAAAGGACTTTAATTTATCCTGACTCTGGCTGACCCTGAAGCCCTGCAGAGAGCTAGCCCATACTCTACACTTATGTTTTGAAAATAAAACAACTTTAATAAAAAATGACAAAAAAATCATCTATCTTGTCTTTAATAATCTCCACTATCTCCTGTTTGATACTGAGCTATTTTCCAAACCATAATTGTAAATACCATGATCTTTCATTATCTTCTAATGTTTTATTACATGATTTTTTCATACATAGTTCACTAATTTATTTGAATTTTTTACACTCTATGGTATAAGATCTTAACTTTGTGAGTTAAATCTACTTTGTGCCACAGTGCTTTCCAGTTTCTTAGAAGTACTTATAGAATAAAAAGTGCTTCAGAGTTTGTGTTTTTAGGTTAACATTCAGTTGTTTTGCCTTCTCAAAAATCATAACTGAGACACCTACATGTTTTGAAATCACACGAAGAATAATAAATTTCATTTCAACTCCTCATTTAATTTGCTGTCTTTATATTTTATTATTTTTTCTCAAATTAATATTTTCTTTCTTCCAAAATACATGTGAAAATCTTTAAACATTCCTTATTTTTTTCAAATTTTGAGTTTTAAATTTTCTCCCTCCCTCCCATTGTTCCCTCATTAAAAATGCAACCAATTTGCATAGGTAATAAATATGCAGTCATGCAAAACACATTTCCATGGATATCATTCTGTGAAAGAAAACAGACCCTCCCAAAAAATCAAGAAAAATAAAGTTTTTTAAAAAACGGTATCTTTAATCCACATTTAGGCTCTATCAGTTCAATCTGACAGTTGTAAGGTAGTAGTTTAGAGTTGCTTCAATTTGCATTTCTATCATCAATAGTGATTTAGAGCATTTGTTTTTATATGGGTAGAGATAGCTTTGATTTCTTTGTCTGAAAACTACCTGTTCATATCATTTGACCATTTGTCAGTTGAGGAATGGCTCTTATTTCTATGTATCTGATTCTGTTTTCATTATGAGAAATAAAGCCTTTATTAGAAAAATTCACTGTATATTTTTCCCACAATAATGATTACCAACTATGTATTGCCCTCCATCCTACTTTCTTTTTCCTACTTTGTTCATCCTGTTCTCTCTTTTTACTCTGTTCATTCTCAAATGTATTTTGCTTCTGACATTTATCTCTTCCAAACAACTTTCCCTTTTATAAGCTCCCCCCTTTTATTCCCTTCCCATCCTATTTTCCTGTATGGTAAGGAAGATTTCTATACCCAACTGAGTGCTGGATATATTACCTCTTTAAGCCAATTCCTGTAAGAGTAAAGTTCATGTGCTCCCTTCCCTGCTTCTCCCATTCTCCTTCAGTGTAAAATTTTCTTTTTTGTCTGGTACTTTGTTCTAGTCTACCTGTCTCCCTTTTCTCTTCTCCCAGAAACTTTTTTTTTCATCCCCTAATTTTTTAAAAAAGATAATCATTTCATCATATTTAACTCATGTACTTCCCTTCTGTCTGCCCTAAAAATGAGAAAGTTTTTGGAGTTATAAATTTTACTTTCCCATGTAGGAATATAAAGTTTAATCTTGTCAAATCCCATAGGGTTTCTTTTTTTTCTGTTTATCTTTTTATTGTTCTTTTTCATTTTGTGTTTAGCTCTGATCTTTTCTTCAAGAATGCTTAAGAGTCCTTTATTTCATTGAATACCCATTTCCCCCCTGAAAGATTATATTCAGTTTTGCTGGGTAAGTGATTTTTGGTTGTAATTCTCTTTTGCACCCCCAGAATATCATATTTTAAGCACTCTTATCATTTAATGTAGAAGCTATTAAATCTTGCATTATCCTTATTATGGCTTCATGATATTTAAATTGTTTTTTTTTTTTTTTTTTTGGTTCCTTGCAATATTTTATCCTTGATCTTGGAATCCTGTATGGCTATAATATTCTCAGAAGTTTTCATTTTGGGATCTTTATCTGAAGGTGAAAGTATTTATTCTGTGTTTCTTTTTTAGTTTTTTTCCTTGCTCAGCTCAGAGAAAATTATTCTGAAGAATGTTTTATCTTCTTATTACCATATATTTTATTGGTATGAAATTAATCTGTGATTCTACTTTTCCATCTATTATATCAGTTATCTCATCTCCTACTTTCCTATTCATTTTAGATATCCTAGAATCTAATCTTCCTTCATTAACACTGTACCAAAAAAGGAATCTCTGTTCTTTCCAATGACTTTGATACAAGATGAAATTTCTAAAAGATTTTACACCTTTATTCCAATAAACTTAAGACTTAAGTTTTCACAAGAGTCAGGAATATATAAAAATAGGCCTTTAACTTATCCTGAGACAAGGATTTTAGAAAGAGGACATTTCAAAACAGGAGTAATCTAAAAGGACTTAAGACAAAGAATACAAATATATTTTAGTTAAAGAGGAGCATTTCTAGACCTCAAGAGAAAAAATTTTCAGGGAAAACAGAAAAAGAAAGATCTGTTCTTAAACTGGGCACCTCCAGGTTCTATTAACCTCTTGTTTCTTGTCAAAGTATGTGATAACTAGGTCCTTGTCACCTACATTTTGGATAGTTTGATGATGGAGTCAAAGATTGCCAGTTTGTGGGGGTGGGGGGTTAGTATGGATAAAACAATAATTGTTAAATTTAGTCCAGTTGGTCTCTCACCTCTGTTTGTTATGGAATGGAGATACGAAAGACTGGACAACAAGAACCCAGCTACATAAATATGGGGCATGAAATTTTCTAGTATGGACTATGTTAAGTAAAAGAAAGGTATAATTGTTCTAAAAGAGGGGACCAGAATCTTCAGAATGCTCAAGCTCACAAGGTCTTCATTGAACTTGGACATTAACATCTCAGAACAGATACTTTCCCCCTAAGATTAAGAAAGAACAAACACACAGACATAAACAAAACAAACTAACATCTAAAAAGTAACAGATGGAGTCCCAGAACAAGTTCACATAGTTGATTCCCCCTGTGTTAGCTGCTACATGAGTGAGATTGCCATGATAGCTCAGCAGAGAGGAACCAGCCTTTTCCCACCTCTCACTTGAAGTCTCCTTTGGAGGTGACCAAGAAGGAAAATGTTTCTCCTTTTAACTGAAATAGCACCTAATTACCTTGTCACTACTTGTTAAATGCTGAGTCAGATTTCATTGGCAAGAAACAGGCAGGGACTCTTATACAACTTATATTATATTGAAACCATTAGAAGAACAAATACATATGAAGGGGAATTGGTTTGCCAGTGTTTTCAGGATATATTTTTATTACTTAAGACAGTTAGAATCACTTCATTTGTATCTTTACCACATCAATGGTGTGTTAGGAAACAATAGTAGCGCTTAGAAAAGCAAAGACTTACTGTGTCTGATCAAACATATACAGTAGGAATATATCCTAGGAGTGATAAAAATTTAAGGTCACTAAGAGTTATTTTTGTTTGTTTGTTTTACCATATCCCAAACAGAAAAAGCTCTAAAAGAACAAAAATAATAACAGATTGTATCATCGATGAAATAAAACAAAACACAATGCAACTGAGATAATAGGAGTCTTGGGTGCATTGAGAGCACGCGAAATAAAGAAAAAATGCTTTATTCAAAGATCTTTTGATTATCGATATCAGGTCAAGTATTAAACAGTCCACCAAAATTGTTTGTCAGTGCCACAGAAAATGTCCTATGCAAAGTCCAAATAGAAGAATAGATTTTAAAAAGTGCCATAATTTGGACAGCTAGTAAATAAGAGATCCTGGACCCAAACCTTTATTATACTTTTACTTTTTTACTTTAAATTGAATGTTCATTCTATCATAATGACTTTCCATAGTTATAAAAAAGAATAGAGACCAATTTTTGATAAATTGGAAGAAGTGGGAAAAAAATAAATGAACATATGTAAAATACTTACAAATGGGTAAAAGGAAAACAAATATAGATCAAATTCTTACTGTTAAAATAAAGGTAGTGAATAAATACATTTCATTGGGTATTCATTAATAAAGTTTAGCATGGACACTGATTTCCTTTTGCTTTTGTTACTATTAAGAAAAAGAAGCAGCAAATAAAACAGAGGGAGTAAACAATTTGGAAAGCCCTTTACCTACCTCCTCCTACACCAATCTTCCTGTCAGTTCCACCTTTCATTTTTTCTCTCCTGGCTAAACACTCATTACCCCCCCCCCCCATCTCTACCTTATGAGAATGATCCCCAATCCCTACTGCATTCTAATACTCAAACTCATTTACCTCTTTCTAATGGTGGTGGATTGAACCCTTTGAGTCCATTATCTCACTCCTCTACTTTCTGGACAGCTCTTCACATTACTTATATAAGCATGGAGTAACAAGTTACACTCCTTCCAGTTAGATGGAAGATTGTCAGATCTTCCCATCTGCACTGACACTACAACTGCTAACACTGCCATCTGAACTATTAATGAATCTTAATGACTCCTGTGCCTTTCCCTTCACTTTTAGCTGAATTCTTAGGACCATCAAATCTTTCCATCTGCCCAATAGTTCTGCCTTCCTCTATGAGAGCAAGAACTACTTCACTCTTCTATTTGCAATCTCAGCTCTTAGAACAATGAATGTCAGAGAGTAAGTTTTTAATGTCAGAGAGTTTTTGGAAAAGATATGTTTTTTACACTCATTCAGTAAGGTACACAACATATTAAGGGGAAGCACTTAAGTCACAATGACAAGAAATAGTTTGCCATCAGATTTGGAAACAGTGATTTTGGTTAGCAGTCAAAGAACAATCCTCATGGGCATAGTGTAGGCACTTTAAGTGAGTACCTCTTTTTATTCATCCATACATCTTCCTGATGAGATTCAAATATTACTGCTTTTGGAGCTGATTTGGAATTATAAAAAATAATTTTTATTTGATCATTGATTATTATCAGTCAAATAATCAATCAAATTGCTTCTCCTGTACTTGTCATGTGAAACTTTGGTCATGAGAGACATTCAAGTTCATTTACTGATGCAGCCTGTCTTTTAAAAGAAATAGAAACTCAATAATATATAATTTCCCCAGCTTTAAAGATGAATGAGTCAGCCATTATGTGAGTGAATTTTTCCAGAGAGTCAACATCTGTCTATCTGAGGACTAAAGGCTTTCATTAATTATTTTGATGCAATTATTTCTAATCATCATTATAAATTTTCAAAGATTACAGGATCAAAGATTTAAAGCTAGAAGCTTTAAATCTTAAAGGCTATCTATACCGGCCCTTTTATTTTATGCATTGGGAGACTGAGTCCCAGAGAATTTAAGCTAGCTATATAACTAGTTAGTGGCTCTATGCTTTCTTCTTCTTTTTAAAAAGATTTATTGATGCATTTAAAAAAAATCATAGTCATGCTCAATATCTAAAACCTCCTTTGATTTACAAAAGAAATTAAGCAAAAAGTTATGATATAACATAGAAATGAAAAGAATATTTAAGATTTCATCCCCATATTTCACAATCTGTGTACAGAGAGAAATTTATCTGAAACTAAATTCATTTACTTCACTCATGTTGTTGATCACAATTCTGGTGGGGGGTTTTTGTGTTTTTGATTTATTGTTTCCTTCTTTACATGTTGTAATGATAGTGTACATTATTTTTTCACTCTGAATCAATTCATACAAATCTTTCTTTAAAGTCATATTGGTCATTTCCTATGGTATTAATATTTTATTGCCTTCATATAATACAATTTGTTCAGCCTCTTCTAAATTAATGAGCACCCAGTTTTCTCCCAATTGTTTCGTTATTATTAAAAAGTGCTGTTAGGAATAGTTGGATATATATGAGACTTTCTTTTCTGTCGTCTCATGCCTTAGGATATATGTTAAATTGTATCACCATTTAGCCAAAATGAAATGAAGTAGCTTTTCTCTTGCAATTTCAATTCAAGACTTCTACTATGTATTCGTGTGCTTGTATTCCTACAGTCTCTTAAAAATAATTGTTTCTATACTTCATTATCTTTGCCATCTTAATTGGTCTGAAGTAATTCCTCAGAGCTGTCTTTATTTGAATTCCTGAGTTGGAGTATTTTTTCCCTTGTGGTCACTGTTAGCATTTCCTTTGAAAAAGTATTTGTTCACATTCTTTAAATAAATAATTGGAGAACAGCTCTTAGCTTTTTTGTTTGTGAATCCCCTAAAGATTTTCAATATCAGGTTTTTATCAACTTTATTAGACACAAAGATGTTTTTCAGATAGCTTTCTTTTCATTGTAGTTACATTAATTTTATTCATACAAAGGCATTTTATTTTACATAACTAAAATTATCTATTTTTTTCATTATTACTTCTAGTCCTAACCTTTATCGTGAAATACATCTCCTAATCTTCTCTAATTTCTTCTTTAACTTTATTTCTAATGATACAATTTAAACTTACCATAAAATCCAAAAGTATAAAATTGTTTTCTATTTCAAATATTTGTCATTAAATAATTATTTGATTTTAACAACTATAAGTGAAACTTAGTTCTTTTCTACATGCATATTATTAAAGGAAACACATTTTTAAAAGTCATTGTTAATCGCTTTGTTGACTGTTGTAGAACAATCCAATTTTCCCATCATAGACCCTTTTAATTTATCACTTAAAGGCTGTACAGAACATGTACATACATATTTGTATATTATTAAGCACATACATATCTGTATATATATATGTATATGTGTACATATATATTGTTCAAAATATTCTTAATTCTATAACTCCATTGGCAAAAAAATTGTGATTCAGAATATGACAATTTTCATATTGAATATTTCATATTCATCATTGGCAATGATCTACAGGTTTGCTTTTTTGTTTATTTTTAAATTTTCTTTAAGTTAATAATTACTTTATTTTAAATAAATGTCATCTTTTATATTCTGATAATATCCATTTAGTACCTCTTCTGGCATGTAATATAAGATGTCTGTCTATACCTATATTCTGCCAAACCAATTTTTCCCAGCAACTAGTACTGATCAAGAAGTCATCCTTCCAACAGTTTCTTGTCTTAAGAATACCAAATACAGCTCTCCTTTGTTTTTAGATCTTCTTAGACTCTTCCACTGATCTACTTTTGTTTTTTATTAACTAGTAGCAAACTACTTAGATGACTCCTATTTTATAATATAAAATGATAATACTAGAACACCTTCATTCTTATTTATTGTTGTTTCTTTTAAAATTCTTGACCTTTTGTTCCTCTAAACTAATTTTTAAGTGAATTTTGTCTTTTCTGCTTTTTCCTATCCCTTCTTTTCTGTGCTTTTTTGATTCCTTTTCTCTATTTAGCTTATTTCTTGCTATTTTTGAGATGATGGAGGAGAGCTGGAACAACTCTGGACTCCACCATCTTTCTGGAACTAATCCTTTTCTCCTTCTGTTCCTCCTCCTGCATCCAAGTCGACAGCTTTCTCTTATCCAGACCACTAGGGCTGGGCAAATTCACAAGCTTCCATCCACTGGAGGGTGGGGCAGTCTGGCCGAATCTCTGACTAGGGTAGCCTGAGACACAACAAAAGATGTGGCTGCAGCCATGTAATGCTCAGAACATAGAGTGACCCAAAATGAGAAAAGGGAGCAGGGTACAAATAAGAGCTGTTAGCTGCTAATTTGTCCTTCTGTGGTCATTTTTTCTCCACAGCAATTGCTTTCTCCTCTTGTTGCTGTCACATTTGCCATTATCTTTGGTACCTTTCTTGTTATTTTTAGTTGGTGATGGGAGAGCTAAGCTTAGCTGTAACTTCTCACTCAGCAATATTTCCAAAAGTCATCACTCCTGCCTTCTCAGACAGAGTACACCAAACTTTGTGTCAACATTGAAGACGTCAATTATTTTATGGATCTCTTGATGTATAGAACTGGCTATACCTACACTAAATATCCCTAAATAGTTCTACTTTTCTAGATATATTTGATTTTTAATTTTCTTCTATTTGTGTCTGAGTACCACTTATTAATATTATTACATTGTCTCTACCATTCTATTACCTTCTCTTCTTCCTGTTCATTGCCTCTAATTTGCCACGAGCTGAGAAACTACATTTGTCAAAAATGTGAATAAAATTAATAATTAGATTTTATGGAAGAATTTAAGGTCTTCTTCTAAGGAATGAAGTGCATGGGCTTTATGAAAGCTATTTTAGCCAGTTAAGGCTTAAAAAAATCTTCCTCATCAGTATTTCCACAGAAATAGTTGAGTTTGCTGGACCCCCCAGATAGATAGGGCATTACTATATACACATCTTTAGTTGGCAAGAAAACTAAATGGCAAGAGACAAGGCAGAGCATCATGTTGAATATACATAATGTCAGAACCATTAAAGAGGTTTCCATTCCTTCATGCTGAAAGGAGATATTAGGGATTACCTCAGTCAAGAAAATGAAGCAGCTGGAACATATGTCTTCTATAGAGAAATGCTATCTTCCCAGCTAGCCAGCAGCCCCTTCTGAAGGTGGTTCATTTCACCAATGAAGACAGGGCTCTTCTGGCCACTAACACCACCTCAAGAACAGAACAGAGTCCTTATTCATCAGGGGCTAGATAGTGTTTTTCCTCTGCTGTGATAGATTCATATTGGCTAAGTGGGTCTTTATGGCTAGGCGTGACTTCCTGAGGGATTTTCTCTGGATTCACAGGAGGTTCCCTGAGACAGGGGAAAAGAAAGCCTGACTCACCCACAGTACTGTCAGGGTGGGGCTGGCATGACTTGGAAGCATCTCCTCTTGGACTGAGGAGGGGATTTTGAGTTTTAAAACCAAAGCTGTCCAGAATGAGGGATAGAGGAACGTGACGTTGTAAAGGCCTCTCCAAGGCGTTGAAAGGGCCAGTTGAACCAGACTCAAAGCTCTCCTCTTACTAGCCTCTCCCTGATGCTCTGGGGTGACACATTGGGGAGAAAGGGAATAAGTGTTATTTCTGTCTCTCTGTCTCTTTCTCTCCATCTCTATTTTTCTCTGCCTCTCTCTGTCTCTGTCTCTCACTCTCACTCAATGGTGAAGTCTTTCTTATGATCTTAAAAATGTCATGTCTTAGCAATTGCTACTTTTAAAAACCAACACCTATCTCTGGATATCAATGAATAGCTGATCTCTGAACCTTGCCTTTTAGTTTAGCTATTGAGAAACAATATTTAATGCTTAGCACGAAATGCCTGGCATTATGTAAGTGATAAATAAATGTTTATTGACTGAATGAATACTGAAGCTTATTTTTAAGGCCATAACTCAACAAATAACTTACTGGGTTTCATCAATAGTCTTGTTTTACAAAATGGGACCCCTGGGAAACCTGAAGGTTCTTCTTACATCATGGAGAAGATCACTGGTCAACACACATATGTGACTCTTACAAACAACCAAGGGCAATGGGGCAGGGTATTCCCAAAGAGGAGAAGAGGTTGCTTAGTGGTGTTTAAAGCAAACAGTAGCCTGAGGTCAGAGGGGCAAAACAGAGTATAACAGCTAGAACCTGTGGTTGAAATTGGAATGCAAGCTGGGGAGTCCAAGAGGAAAGAGAGAAAATGAGATGAGGTAGTCAAAAACAGATTTGTTAGGAATATGAAGGGGAACAAGAAAAGGAACCTTCCAAATCAGCCAAACTGGTCTGTAGACTAATAGTGTGGATACCTCTAACCAATCACCATTTGGATTATTGCAATTCTAGTCTTCCCTTGATAACCAGCCCACATGTCCTTCCTCCCTGACTGCTGTAGCTCACAGGAACTTCTCCTTTCATTTGAAAGCTTTGTGGGGCGCAGAGACAAATTTAAGGACTAAATCTGTAATTTCACTGAGGCAGGAAACTTTCAAATGAAGAAATGACATCTCCCAATGAAAGGTGACATTGTCTATGCACTTTAGAGTTTTAGGAAATTATCTAAAGCAGTGAAAGATTGTTACTTGCCTATGGCCGAGCCTCCAAGTATTAGAGGAAGATTTTGAATCCAAATCATCTCATCTTTGATTCCTGCTCTTCAACTATTATATCACATTGCCTTTTTTGTGATGTGTGCGATCATTTGATTTATATCCCCTGATCCCCACCCCATCTCTTAAAAACCCAATAAAGTTCTTGGAAATTTTTAACTTAACTTTTAACTTCCAAATAACTTGGACATTTGTATAACTCTTTGTATCCTCATTACCTAGCACGGTGCACACGGTAGGCATTCAAGAGATGTTTAATAATGTCATTGCTAGCATTTACCCATCTATATGTAGGAATGAAGTTGTATATAGATATGATATTCAAAACAGCAACTTCATTAGTTTTCCTAATAAAACCCTTCGTGAATTATGTCACGTTTTCCTGAGATTTGATCTTGATGATGGCATCTCAACACTATCTACCAAATAAACAAATAGTAGAAACTTTGTGGAAAATATATTAAACACATTCTGGTTATCCCCACAAGTGAAGTAAGAGCAATGTAGCAAAAAGGCAGATTCAAGTTGATATATGGAACACAAAGAGAGTTGTCTCAAAGGTGAATGGGCTGCCTAGGAAAGTATTGGGCTCCCTTTAGGTGGTGTTCCATAGCTTCATTTTGAGTTACAGGTTGGGCCAGATAGCCTCAGAGAGCCCTCTGAGATTCTGTAATACTGTTGTACCTTTCTCTTTACTCAGTTCAACCCTTAATAGTAACTGGGACTGGAAAGAAAACTCTTAAAGCCAAAAGGAAAAGTGCCAACAATGCAAGTAAGTTATCTTTTGTGGTCATTGGGTGGGGAGAGATAGAGATATGTTTGTATAAAGCAACCACAAAATGACATTGAAACTATTGATGGATAAGCTGTTCCTGAATCCTCTGCTTTGTAAAGAAACTATAAATGTCAGCCAGCAGGGCAAATCACAAAGCCATCCACTTCTCTCTATACAAATGGCCTGCTCATTCCAGAGCATTGGTAATGTGCAAGACACTGATAAGCACAATTTCATTTATTAGATAAACAAGATACATTTTTTGTTCAAATACAGAGCAAGGGAAAGCTATAAGAAGTGTGAAACCATTAGAAGGAGAGGCAAAAATGTATATTGTCAAAAATGTATATGTCAAAGAAAAGAATGGTTGGAAGAATGGATTCCAAGAATACTTCAAATTAAGGAAAACAATTTCTCAAGACTTTGATAGAAATTGTGACCTTGACTTTATTTCACTCACAAAAGACTATGTCTTCTTTGATTTTATAACCAAAACACATCTCTCACTCAATCCTAGAATTTCACATTTCTTGGGTTCACCGTTTGGGAGATATTTGGCTGAAGTATCCATCCAGTACCTACTTTACCAACAAAACAGTCAGGAACCATGATTCATGAAACAAAGCATTTAATTGGACCATAATAGCCGAGTAAATTATTGGAAAAGTCATGCAGCTGAATAATTCTCAAGCCCCTTTGCACAAATGACTACAATCTCCCACAGGCTCACATGCCAACAACGAGGGAACATATCCCCGGGAAAATCATGTTCCAAGATAGGGAAGGGTTCCAGATTTAGTGCCATCTGCTTTGTATTGTGGCTGGGAAAAACTCTCCTGCCTGAGTTCTCACAGCTCTGTCTCCTGGCAACCAATTGTGCCATGTTGCCATCTAGCTCTGCTTCATGCAGCTCCTTGGCATGGTCCAGAAGGTCTCTTGCTTTTGCCAATTCTGTACCTGTAATCTGGTGAAGTTCTGCCCTCAGCCATGACTTGACTATCAACTTTATTTTTCCATAGTCCTGCTCCTGTCACCCAGCTGCTTAACTGCCACCTCCTGAAGCCCCACCCCACTGCTATTACTGCTTCTTTTTGCCCCTGCTGGCCACCTATCTTAGACAAGTGGATCTCCACCCACCCAAACTGGTTGCTGGTCTCTGCTGCTGCTACATGAAGGAAGTATCATGGCTCTCTTAGAGTGAGACCAGAGGCCAAATGTGCTAAGTTAGTTAAGGCACTTTTAGCTATGTCTTGGAGCAACCCCAAGGTTCTACCTAACTGTGCCCAAAAACTCTGCTTGTGAAGCTGAGATTTTGCTTTTGTTGTCATTTTCAAGTCCTTTAAGTAATAGTCCTCATTTCCAAGTCCTGGTCTAAAGCAAGTGAATTTCTTTTATCTCTTTTTTTGAAATTCAATTAATTTTCCTTTCTTTCCACCTTTCAAAGACTATTGGCAGGAACTCAGCAATCATATCTGACTTTTTTTTATTTTATTTTTTATTTTTTTTTTTAGTATTCCAATGTATAGTTCACCTAGATCTACTGGTTTAAATTCATTGAGGGCAACTCAGCACTTTATTACCATCTTCCTACTTGTGTTGGATATCGATTCCCCATTTGCCATTTTTGTTGTTTCCTTTTCATTCCAAAAGTCATTTTCTTCAAAAAGAAAACAGAAATAAAACAACAACTCAATTACTCTATCTTTGTGTATCAAAACACAATTATCAACAATTATTTTTTAAGTTCAAGAATCCCATGTCAAGAACTGATGTAGTTCAACCTCCTTATACTCCAAGTGAAGAAACTGACTCTCAGAGAAATAACAAAGACTCAGCTACTTGTTTATTATCACAGAGCTAATCAGTATAAAAATTAAGACTACATTAGAATCGAGGTCTTCTTCTGACCTTGTCACTGCAAATCCTCAAGGATAATAATAGACTATGGTGGTTTTACTAAATTAAAGAAAATGCATCAGAAATGGACTGATATTTAATTAAATGTGTATGGACTATTCTAATATATTTATGGAGTTTTATTTGTTTATTTTTTCCTTGTTTGTTTTGGTTCAGTCCTATGATTTTGCTGGACTGAGAACTCTTGGTGTGGAAATGTCCCCCAACTAGAGCAGATCAGCAATTCATCTGTAATATTCCATTTTAGAAAGAGATCTGGGGACACTGAAAAGCTAATCGACTTGGTCAGAGTCATACAGTTGAGTGTCAGAAACAAGACTTGAACTCTGATTTACCTGACTTCAGGACTAGCTCATCTGCTATGCCATGTTGTTCATATACTATGATTCAAAATAAGTAGGAAAGGGATTAGAAAAATTGTTGAAATGAGGTGATTCAGGGCTATTACAATAGACTTGTGATGGAGAGAGTCACTATATCCAGAGAGAGGACTATGGAGGACTGAATGTAGATCCCAGCATAATATTTTCATCTTTTTGTGGTTATTGTTTGCTTGCTTGCTTTTAAAAAAAAATCATTTTCTGATCTGATTTTTCTTGTGCCTCATGATAAATTTAGAAATGTATGTAGAATTGCACATGTTTAACCTATATTGGATTACTTTATGTCTAGGGGAGGGATGGGGGAAGGGAAAGAGAAAAATTTGGAACACAGGTTTGTATGAGTGAATGTTAAAAACCATATTTGCATGTATTTTGAAAAATAAAAAGCTATTATTTTAAAAAGAAAGAAAATTGTGAATGAAATCATCAAAAGGATATGAAAAGCCTAATGGATTGAACATAAAGGCCATATAGCTCTGTTTCTTTATTTAGCATTAATAATAAATAATAATTATTAATATTAAATATTTATACTTATATTATGTTTACATATATTTGAATATATAGAGAATGTCTTAAGAGTATCTCATGTCACAGTGGGAAAAATCCTCATCTCTGAATTAATAGAAGTGAACAACAACATTGAAGATATAAAGAAAGGGAATAAATCTTTAGATAGTGCCTACTATGTGTCAAATTACTGTGCTAAGCTCTTCCCAAATAATATTTCATTTAATCTTTACAACATCCTTGCAAGGTAGGTGATGCTATTTTTATTTTTCAGTTGAAGAAAATGAGGTAAATAAGGTTAAGTGACTTGCCCAGGGTCACAAAGCTAGTAAGTATTTGAGGTTGTATTTAAACTCTGGTCTTCCTGACTCCCTGTCCAGTGTTCTATCCCCGGGTACCACCAGTAATGAATAGAAAAATAATTACTCTGCATAGGATTGTTATGCAAATTTTTCTTTTGTGGTATGGGTAGGGGTTGAGGGGAAGACTGGAGAGGGAGATCAAGTTAATCTCACAAGTATGTTCCTCTCATTACAATTAGCCTGCCCTGAACACAGACTGGAAGAAGTACCTATGAAACTGCTTTATAACAAAGGAAAAGGAATCTACATTAAATATTCGCTTTGGAAAATCATCTCCACCAAAATATGTTAGGATAGAAAACGGACAATCCAAATCATGGGATAGTATCACCAAGCTAAAGCTTGTATTAGAATCCCTTTCCTGACAGTCTGGGGCAAGCTAGGTAGGAACTAAATTCTGGGATTTCCCAGAGGCAACTTTAGATGAGGACAAAAGAAATAAAGAGACAGTTATGATTTTTTTTAAATCCTTAAAGATTGACCCTAGTCTGTTTAAGTCCAGTATTTGGGATGCTGGATCACAGGTTGCATAAGTTTTTTTGTTTTTTTTTCAGTATTCCATGAACACCATAGACAGTTAATCAAAGCTCATGTAATTGAATCAAATCTTTTGTAAATGAGGCTATTTTCTTGTCACGTTTTACCCTCATGCCTGAAGGTTCATTTAATAAATTGTTCATATGAATAAAGACAGTATCACTCTTTCTGTTATGAAGGCTTCCATTTCAAAGGCTTAATTTTGATAAAT
Organism: Sarcophilus harrisii; assembly: GCF_902635505.1. Taxonomy (NCBI): domain Eukaryota; kingdom Metazoa; phylum Chordata; class Mammalia; order Dasyuromorphia; family Dasyuridae; genus Sarcophilus; species Sarcophilus harrisii. The sequence continues at coordinate 69,010,029 of NC_045431.1, forward strand.
ATGCCTAAAAAATGCCTGCCATTCTGATCATTGAATAAGGTAGCCAACAGAGCAGTATCTACTCAGTTCCTATCTTATTTCAGAAGCTAGTTAATTGTTGAATTCACAATCAGATTCTCATTAAGTTCCATATCTAGATTATGCTTAGATGGTAGTTTAAACTCCCACCATCCTCCCAGCTTTATAAATATTTGTGCAGTGTTAGGTAGTTTCACCTCTCTCTTAGCAAGAGCAGGACTGACTATGTTCTCAGGTTCCTTCCAGATCTAAAGCTATGGTCCTACAATCCAAGACAATGGACAAGGCCTCATTTATTTTTTATTTTTTATTTTATTTTGGCAGCACTATAAAACCTGTGTATTGGAAGATAAAAAAGAGCAAAGACAAGTGTCCCCAGGCTTTTTCTACTAACAACTCACTTGGGACACCTGAAATTTGAATTTTTTCCTCCCTTTTATTCCTTCCAATTTTTGTTATCTAAGTTCTTCTTTTTCTCTCACTTATCCAGTATTTCCTTAATTGGAAATTATCTTTTTTAAAGTCTAGTTTTTTTTTTTTTTCTGTTCCAAATTATCAAACCTTAGGGATCCTTCAGTGAACTATAGGGAACTCAGAAGTTTTTTTCATCAAAATTTATTGAGCATTCACTCTATGGAGTGCCTGGTAACAGCCACTACTCCCAAGAACATTATGAGGGAAGTAAAAGAGATTAACTCCATTCCTCTAGGAATTGGAGTGATAGGACAAACAATAAAAGGATAGGCATATAAAAGTGAATTGTCATGAGGAAAGGGGTTTTAAAGCTTAAAATACTACATAAATTTGGGTTGCTATTGAAATGAATATTTGCTAAGACACATGATAGATATGAACTAGTTATTACTCATAACAAATAAAAAGCAATGAGAAAAAAACCAGAAACTAATGATATTATTAAAGAAATGCATGATGTATGATCAAAAGAAAAGATGAGCTGATCACATGATGAGAGAAAGAGATAACCCAGGATCTGTCCCTGAGCTAAAAATGCATTATTGTGATGTCTAGAGAAAGCAAATATTGTCCCAGCATGATGATGGCTGGATCTTTGTGGGAAGAAGTCTCTTTAACAGAGACTTGAGTCACACAGCATAGGAATACATGGATAGACTAGGACCTGCTTTGCTGGAGAAAACATTCACATAAATGAAATCATAGTTCTATTGGAGAATCTAAGTAATTTTGAGTAGTTACCAATAGTAATCAATAAGGGATAAGAAAAGGAGTAGACGGTGAATGCTAAATGATGTTAGTCTGAAAAGAATTCTTAGGATCACATCATTCTATCTAGAGGGACACTTAGAGCCCATTTACTACAATGCCTTCATCAGTTCAGAAAGTAATGAATATTTGCTGTGCATTCTATAATTGCACTATTTGTTGGGGCTATAAAGACAAAATAAAAATAATCTCTGCTCTTAAGGAGCTTTCATTCTATCATAACAGGTAGTTCAATATTGTAAAAAATAATGCTCAGCAAGGAATATGTGTTTGATAGAAAAAGATAATGGATAAATACATAGGCAGATGAATGGGTATCTCTGCCTCACATCTTTTATAAACCATGACTCATTAAGAATAGGAATAGTTTTGGGGGGGCACAAAAATAAACCTAAATAGAAATTTAATGATGAAATCTTAAACAATGAATGGGCTAATGAATAATTCATAAAAATAATGAATAGTGTGAAAGATGATAATAAATATGACAAGACAATAGTACCAAAATTTCAGGGATGTAGAAAAATAATATTAGCTGCAAAGTTATATTTATAAAAACATATACTAGTAAAATAGAAAAGAAGATTAATGACCCAGATAAACATTTAGAAGCAGAAATACAATGAATGAACACAAAAGAAGAAATATTGAAAACTAAGGCATTAAATAATGTAGGAATGAGAAAGACTACAGAAGTTAGAAAGCCAAAATCTTGTTCTTTAAAAAGTGTCATATGTAGTAGGTGTTTAATAAAAGTTGTTGAATTAGGTTGACATGATCCCTCACCTGTTAGAATCTACCATTTACTTGGAAAGACATGATACAATTCCATGAAAAGTTAAGTGCAAGACAGGATATAATTAAATACCCAATAAGAGACAATAAGTGCTATATACTTTTAGAGGAAAGAAAGATTGTCATATGCAGTTTTGAAGGAGAGGAGAAAAACCTGTATGAGAAAGGGGATATCTGTGAAAAGAATAGATGAGAATGTTTTTAACAAGAACCTGCAAGAATATAAGTAAATAGGCTTAGGTCAGAAGCAGAAGAAGTTTTTAATGGAAGATTTTGGAATCCTGAAATCAGTAGTTTGAGTGAGATACAAAAAGGATTTGCATTCATTGTGATGTTCTTTTTTTAATAGTATGTTTTTTCAAGTACATTCATTTAAAAAATTGAATTCTAAATTTTCTCTTTCTCTTCCCCCTCTATTCTTAAAATAGCAAGCAATTTGCATAGGTTATATATGTACATCATATAAAATACATTTCCATATTAGTCATATTGTGAGTGAAGAAACAGGCCAAAATGAAAAAAAAAATTAAGAAAGTGAAAATAGTATGCTTCAATCTGCTTTCAGACTCCATTAGTTCTTTCTCTGGATGTGCATAGCATTTTTTTCATGATGAGTCCTTTGGAAATGTCTTGGCTCATCATATTGCTGAGAAAAGCTAAGTTATTCACACTTGATCATTGTACATTGTTGCTTACAGTGTACAGTGTTCTAGTTCTGCTCACTTCATTTTGCATCAATTCAAGTAAGTCTTTTTTTTTTCTTAAATAGCCCTACTTCTCATTTCTCATAGCACATAATAGTATCCTATTACAGTCATATGCCACAACTTGTTCAGCTATTCCCCAATTGATGGGCATCCCCTATATTTCCGATTATTTTCCAACTGTGGTGTTCTAAAGAAACAGAATAACAATCAAACTAATTCATTGTGGTTCTCTGGTAGGGAAAACTAAAGAAAAAAGAGGCAGAAAAAATAAAAAAGAAAGAAAAAAGAGGCAAAAAAATCAAGAGTCCAAGGAGACTGTATTTATTAGATAATTGGAACCTAGACTAGATTTGTGACTAAGATAGAATAAGGAGAATAGTTGAATAGTATTCTATTAAAAGAATTGTTAGATTGGGAGAGAGAAAAAAGAGACAGATAGACAAGACAGAGAGAGGAACACATAGAGATAGAGGAAGAAAGAAAAAGGAAATCAGAGAGATAATCAGATTGAGAAAGAAAAAGATGAGAGACTGAGCTAGAAAGAAAGGAAGGAAGAAAAAATATGAAAAAAATATTAAAAGAGAAAGTTACACAGAAAGAGTATTGAATCGTAGTGTTGAGTTGGTAAAAAAAAAAAAAGTGTTTTCAGGGTAGATTTTTTAAAAATGCCTATCTGAAAGGCTGCATTAACTAGCTTCTGGTAAGGAGGACAAACTCAATTCCCCTGGTTGAAATAAACAGAAATATACATATTTCAGATGACTGAGGGGAATTACACATTTTCCTCACTAAATAGCTGCTTAGGAACTGAGGTTATTCTTCCACAAGGAAGAAAAAATACTGTTTTTTTCCTCACAAACATCCTAATGCTTTTGAAAACTAATCAATTTGTTCATTGTGTTTTTTGCTATGTAAGAAAGGAAAGCAGGTGTTTTGCCTCTAAAAAGAAGGCCAATGCAAACCAATAATCTTAATAAAGATTGCTCTAAGTCATTAATAAGAGAAATGCCAATTAAAACTCTCAAGTTTCACTCAACATGTTAGCAAAGATAATAAAAGATTTAAATAGTGTGAGAGAGATGTGGGAAAACAAGAACATTGATATGTCTTTTGGTGAAGCTCTAATCTTGAAGACAAATTGAAATTATTTTGCAAAAGTCACTAAACTATTTGTATGCTTTGATCCAGAGATCTCATTGATGGACATAAACCCCAAGAAAGTATAAAAACAGAAAGGTCCTCTATGTAACCCTCATTCATATAATGTATTTTCTGGTTGTAAAAGCAATAATATAATGAGTACACATCATTTGTTGAACAGATGAACAAATTATAGCATACAAATACAATGGACTGTCATTGCACCAAAGGGTGCATACATTTGAAGAATTCAGAGAAACACAGGAAGACTTTCATTAACTGACATGAAGCAAAATAAGGAGAATAATGTACACAATTACAATATCAATGAAAAGAGTACTAAAACAAAATTAATACTGTGAAGTATTAATGAGCTATCTTGTAGTAGATTGTGAGTACAGAGTGTCATTACAATTGTTGTTTCTTGTTATTGCCATAAAAAAGAAAAGTTCACTAGGAGGTTGTGGGATGCAGTAGAATTGGAAATGACTGATGTAAAAACAAAAGACGTCAATAAAACTTCTGAAAAATTAAAAAAGAATGCTACTGAATGTCAGCTATTTAGATTGTCTGGGACCAACCTTCCTTGTTGCAAGACTGTCTTATAGGTTTGCTATTCGACAACTGGAGTTGGCTGCTCTCCCAAGTAACAACCCTTCTATTGTGTTGCTATTTCTTTTCTTTAATGAAAAAAAGCAGCATTCAAAAAAACACCTAGCTATTTGCTACGCCTTAAAATATCAGTCCCAGTGCAATAAAAGCTTATTTAGGGGGCAATTTGAGAATCTTGTGTGGTATGCAGGATCCAGTAAAAACAAACTAGCATTAAGTCAAACCCAGAGAGTAATAACCCGAACAGGCAAAAAGATATCTATCATTTGAAGTATCATCTTAACAGGGAGAAGAAGAAAGAGCTTGGGAGGAGGAGAAAAAGGAGGGGGAATGGGAGAAGGGTGATATAGGTTGTAGCTCTGTTTATAGGAACATTTTTAAGTGATTTGTGTCCACAGGAGAGGTGCAGATTCTCAGAATGAATTTTCACATTTTGGTGTCCATGCAGGGAGCGTTTAATGAAAATGAGCACAATGCTGGGTATGAAGCCAAATGAAACCTTCGTCCATTTATCAGACTGTTTGAAACGGTCCATCTCCTCTAACTTCCTCAAGACTTATAGTTTAAAACTGGCATTTTGAGCAAGTAGAAGACTTCCACCTCAAGCTTTGCTGGATACTTCACATGCTAATGGTTCTAAATCCCCACTCCCACCTCCCCCCAAAAAACCCTGACACTTGGACATGATTTTTTTCTATTTTATGCCATATGACTTTAAAGTCAGGAGGACTTGGCTTCAGATCCCATTTCAGAGATTTATTGGCTGTGTGGCAAGAGGCAAGTAGCTTAATTTCTCTCAGCCTCAAGATCTTCATCTTATAAAATGAGGACAATGGTAGTTATAACTATTGCCTCCTAGGATCATGAGACATCAAATGACATGATGTCTCTAAAATGCTTTACTAACCTCGAGACACTATTATCCCCAAAGTCTGCCTCCAGTGATTGCTTCAAACCTCAACTAAAAAAATCATCAATAGCTCATTATTGTCTCTCAGATAAAATGCAAAATCTGTAGCTTGTTATTTTCTGTGACTCCCATTTACCTCTCCAGTTTCCTTTCATAATACTCCCTTTCCTATATTTGCTACTCCAGTTGAATTAGTTTGCCAGACTTTTCCCACATCTCGCTCTAGCAAAGCTTGAAGGGGAAGTATTCTATTTTCTCAAAATGCCAGAGCTTCAAACTATAAGTTGTGAGGAAGTTAGAGGGGATGGACTGTTTCAAACAATCTGATAAATGGACAGAGGTTTTACTTGACTTCATATCCAACATTGTGCTCGTTTTCATTAAAAGCTCCTTGATTTTTTTTAAAAAAAAGCTCCTTTGCACATGATCCCTCACAAGCCATATTTGGAGTCTGCATCCTCCCTATCTGTGCCTCTTAGAATCCCTAGTTTCCTTCCATACACAACTCAGGGACAATCTCCCACACTAATCTCCCACTTGTTAGTACTCTCTACCTCTTGTATTTTATATTTTTTATCTTTGTATTTGTTCAATGCTCTAGTAGAATATACACTCCTTGAGGTGAAGTTATCTTTGTTTAGTGTTCCTAGAGTCTAGTACAGTCATTTATACAAAGTAAGAACTTATCTAATATTTGGTAAATTGAATTGAGTTGATTCAAGTCTCTAAAAGGACTAGAAACAAACCCTAACCTCAACAAATATCCACACATCATCAAATAGTATAGACAGAACTCTTTTCTCTAAGAACTGGGCTCCCCATGAGTACCCTACTGAAATAGTGATTCAGGCTGAATTCTCTGAGACCAGGAGAGTTCTAGGCTTCACACCTTGCTCTAAGAACAATTAAATCAATACTACCATAGCATCAGAGAAAGGCATGACATTGACTGTACTATACATCACCTTGCTTAATGGATTCTGGGGAAAAGAATGATAAGACTTACAATTGAAAAAAATCCTAATTACAAATATATTTTAAAATATCCAACATTGGACCATCAACCTAGTCACCTTCTGGTTGACCATCAAAAGCCTTCCCCAAAGGGAGGAAGAACAAAGAAATGGTTAATCTCCTTAATCATGTTTCCCTTTTGTAAATGTCCAACTCTCTTTTGAGTAATTATCCTGAATTTTATATGTCAAGGCCATTTAGCTACAGGATTACTTTGGTTCATTAAACTCCAGTTTCATGTTGTTGTGTTTTTTTTTCTTCCTAATTCTCTAACCATCATTTTAAAGCTTCAAACAGTGAGTTGAGATAGGAATCAGATAAAAGAAAATCTCTCATTTGTACTCCAGGAAACATTATCCACAGAACAAATTTTGGAAGCCTCTCTTGGCTCGGGGGTTCAGTATCATTTCTTGTTTTTTCCTCCCAGAAACAGATAGTACCAATGTGAGCTCGGCTGAGCTTGCAGTGGAAATCATGCCTTGGGCACTGAATCTGGCCACAGAGGATTTGGCATTGAAGCTGTAACCTCCTCTCTCCACTCACCAGTGAGAATCCCACCACAGTTTTCCATCCGTTGGTGACCTACCTCCATCCAGCATTACCTCAGTGCCCTTTGCTTGGGGCTATGGTTAAAAGACCTCCCAGAAGCTCCAGCTGTTGGTACAGAAGGCAACAGTTGTCTAGTTAATAACCGTCACCGTCTGACGTGACTGGGGTGGCTCCTGAATTCTAAAAAGCCCATTAGGCTTTATGCTGGTGGTCCCCCAAGCCCTTTAATCAGGCTCTGAGTCACTAGCATTTTCAAAAGGTGTATTGAGCCCCAGTGATATTTCACAACTTTTGGGTCTCCCAAAAGGCAAAGCGATAAGACAGGTGAAAAAGTAAAAAGGTGGAAAACACTCATGAAAAAAGAAGTCACAGAAAGTTCTTATGCTTTGAACAAAAGATGAAGGAAAAGTCCCTGATGGGGAAATCCCTAGTTCTTCCTAAAAAGAAATGCTATGAGCTAATGACCAGAGAGTCTGTAAGTCAAGTTGCTTCTTCTCCTCAGTCTTGGAGTGACATCCCAATAATGAAGATGGATTGGAATATTTGTTACTCTTTTCTTTCAGTGCTATTGGCCAAGGAGCCACAAGAGTTGAATCCACATTAATTTTACAAATATAAGATAAGGAATACTCTAGGACTAAACTGATGGATGAGTGAGTACAAATTCACTGAACATTGTTTCTATGGAGTAGTTCAATTGAAAGGAGACATTGCAGTTTTAGTTTTAGTTTCAGTGGACTTTCTGCATGGGAGTCAAGAAAACTAATGGGATCTGAGACTTAATTAAGAAAAGCCTAGGTCTAGAAATTGAGAGAGAAGAGTCCTAGTGAACATTTCCCTATTTAGAAATTCATCTGGAGTGTTTTATTCAATTCAGTTCAGGGACATGGATTAGGGAAAATATTGATGAAGTAGAGAGGACAGCAGAATAGCTAATGGCTTAGAGTTGTCCTATGAGGATTGGTTGAAACATAGTCATTGGAAGATTTTGAAGGGACAGTAATTCTCTTCAATTATTTCAAAGGCTCTTATGGGGAAGGGGACTTGGATTACTTGTCTGGTTCCAGAGGATAGAGATCAATGGGTGTACATTGAGAAAGGCTAATTTATTCTTAATCCAGAAAAAAACTTTCTTTATAACTAGACCTATCCAAGAATGAATTAGAATGCATTGAGAGTTAATGGCTTCTTCATTATTGCTGTCCATATCACCGACACCACTATCATCACCATCACCACCAATTTTAATCATTAATCCTATCAATATCACTTCTTCTTTATTTAATATTTTGTTTTTCCCAACTACATGTAAAGATAAAATTTAACTTTATTTTTTCAAATTTTAAGTTTCAAATTCTCTCCTCCCTCCCTTCTCCATTGAGAAAGTAAGCAATTTGATACAGGTTATACTTATGTAGTCATGTAAAATGCATTTCCATTTAGTCATGCTGTAAAAGAAAACACAGACCAAAACCACCACCAACAAAAATAAAGTAAAGAGAAAATATCTTTGATTTGCATTCAGGTTCCATTGGTTCTTTCTCTAGACATGAATAATACCTTTTATCGTGAATCCTTTAGAATTGCTTGGATCAGTTTATTGCTGAGAATAGCTAAGTCCTTCAGAATTGTCTTAGATCACTTTATTGCTGAGAACAACTAAGTTACTCATAGCAGATCATCATTATCATGTAAGTCTTTCAAATATCAACCTCAATCCTACCATCATCATCATAGCTCTCTACGTCACTGTCACCACCACCATTATTTTTACCACCACCATCACTTTCTCTGGGCATATAGCAATCAAATAAATAGGATTTTTTGCTTCTATAATTATCTAGTCTACCAATAAAAATGGTACAAGCTCTGGCTTCTGAGAATGAAGGCCTTAAAGAAAATCTCATTGTGTTGGAGTCCCAAAAAGTCTCCGATTTTTGAGGAGTACAACAGCTAGTGTATGCAGTTGCTGCTTGAAGAGGTTCCAGTTTATTGAAAGAATTGCACTTCCTTCCTTTACAGTTTGCACAACTAGATCAAATTCTGCTAAGTCTTGCCAAATACACAACACAGCACCATTATGGGCTGATATTGTGATATTGCTGAGGGTGCCCAAAAATGTTTGCCCCAAAAGAAAAATGAACAGAAGACACATGTATTTATTTCCCCTACTTCTTTGCTAAGCATCTGGGACTTTGCTGTCTGGGCTGTTTGTTGCAATATCATTCAGCAAAAACAAAATCTGCCACTAATGAGCCCCATGTGTCTTTATTTTCAACATAACAAATGCAAAAAATAAAGGCCTATTTCTCCTTTCTTTGGGGCTAAAGGCAAGTACTTATTTTGAACTTTGGAGAGAAATTATGAACCACCTCTGAAAGGTCAGTCTTTTACTAGTGGAATGAGGTGATCAATTCTTCCACCCCAACACAGCAAAACTTCCAAATATTAAATAGGAATGATGCTCCCTTCTCCCTCCAAATACACATTCATTAAAACCTAAGCGTCTTGAAGACAGAGTATGTTTCTGTTTTTGTCTTTGTTTCCTAGCAGTGCCCTACACTTATTAGGAGCTTATGATCTCACCACTTAACTGAAACATCTCCCCAAGGTTACAGAAGATGTATAGTTACTAAAATCCATGGTCTGTTCTCAGTTCTTATCTTTGTGACTTCTCTTGAACTTCTGGACATTCTCTCCTCTTGAATATATCTTCTCTCCTCACCTTCCATAATATTATTCTCTCTTGATTCTCCCACCTCCCTGATCATTCTTGCTCAACATAACTTTATTGGATCATCATTCATCTCCCACTCTCTGAACACATATATCTTTCGAGACTTTCCCAGCTACAACAGGGGGTCCTCAGAAAAACTGAGGTCTGGGAATTCTTTTTTGTTTTCTTTTCTTTTTTGGCAAGACAATTGCAGTTAAGTGACTTGCCCATAGTCACACAGTTTTCAAACATCTGAGGCTGGATTTGAATTCAGGTCCTCCTGACTCCAGAACTGGTACTCTGTTCACTGCACCATCTCACTGCCCTGAAAGATGTTCATTTTAAAAGACCAAGATCACCCATGGCATCCTGAACCATCATCAGGCATGCTGACTTTGGTCTTGCCATTGAGCCCCAATGACTCTGAAGGGGAGAATGAAGTTGATGCCTTTGCCCAATTCTGTCTCACTTAAATCCAATTCACCCAGAAGTCAAACATCACCTATCTGTCATTGGTCCTCTTAGAAAATGGAGGATCAACAATATTAACAAACAACAAGGTTCTCTGTCCTAGATCCATAAGCCCCCAAGGGATGTGGATGTTTTCTGAAGATCCATGACTATGGATAGGGAAAATGTCCTTTATTTTTATTAAACTCTAACTTAAATTTAGCATTGTCTCCACTTACAGAATTATGAATCAAGGTGGGGGGAAGCCTTCATTCTGCAATGGAGTCAATAAACTTCACCAATCTGTCAAGGGAATCCAGGAGAGCAAAAAATTAGCAACTTCTTCTCTTTTGGCTCTCTTTCTTGGTGATCTCATCAATTCCTATGGATTAAATTATCTTCTCAATTCATATGACTCCCAAATCTAAGTATTCAATCATATTAATTCCAATCTTCCATTTCTGACTGCCCCCAATCAGATGCCCCATCTCAAACTCAACATGACCACAAAAAAACCCGATAATCTCCAGTCACATTCTCCCTTCTGCTTCAAATGCCTTTTGTTCTGTTAAGAATACCACTATCTTCCTGGTGAGCCAGATTTGTAAGCTAGGAATCATAACTGACTTTTTAAAAAAATCCAACGAATCTTTGTTTTAATTTAATGTCATTTAAAAAAAATCCAACAAGTTTTTGTTTCACTTAATGTCGTAACTAACTCTCTGTTCACTCTGGTTATCTGTTCATCTCCCCTGCTGGACCTCCTTCTTACTTAGACTAGAGCCCTATGGATCAGATCTCCAAAGATTCTACTTATAAGATTAGTCTACACAGTTTTGGAACTCTGTCCTAGATGTCAAGAATTGTCTTGTAAATATGTGCAAACTTAAGTGATCCTCTATATTTAATCAGCCCCAGCCCATGCTTCAGGTCCATCCACTCCAAACATCTTGCTAATTGCCCTGCCAACAGCATATAACCTTCCCTCCTACTCCTCTTCCAACTCTTGCTTTGGGAACAGTAAATAAATGACTACTTCCCCACAATATCCTCACCATGTCCCTACTCTCTGATGATCTCCACCTCATTGGAAATTTGGACTCGATCCCTGGGTACCCCTCCCACAGTTGAACTTTTGCTGGGGCCCAAGCCTCCCTGCCAGTTCCAGGAAGTCCTCTCACCTACAAGTAACCTCCCCTCTTTCTCCCTCCTCCTTTCCAGAACTTTGGCATATGTAATCTTACCCATTAGAATGTAAGCTTCTTGAATGCAGAGTCTGAGGCTTTCTTATTTTCTTGCATTTCTATCCCAGTGCCTTTCTCTATCTCTCTATATCTGTCTGTCTCCCTGTTCGTTTCTGTCTCTATATTTCTCTATCTCTTTCTGTTTCTCTCTGCCTCTGTCTTTGCTTCTAGAAATAGTCTAACAATTAAGTGCCCTATCGTTCCACTCAATATCCCAGTGATTTCCAAGCCCTTTCCTGATCACACCAATTTATGCATTATTTCTACACTCTTAAACATTCATTTTCTCTCAAGCACCCCACCACCATCACCAATAGAATGCAAGATCCAGGAGGGCAGAAATGATTCAATACAGTGAAGACATTTAACATTTGCTTTTCACTCATCATTTTAGCCACTCACTCATTTGTACCTCAGCTTTCTTAGCTAATATCAAATCAACTGCTCTATCTCTTCTGCTCTATCTTCTTCTGGTCTCGGATTCAGGAAAGCCTGAGTTCATATGCCGTCCCCAACTCTTAAAACTTGTGTGACAAAGACCCAACTTCTTAACTATTCCCCTACAGCACGACCCAAAAATTTTAGAATAGTTGTAAGCAAACCATACTAAGATTTGGGGACTACCCCATGTGAATGAAGTGGAATCTTCTCTCCAGTGAAAATGAAGTCAGCCGTTATCATTTCTCTGAATCTCAATTTTCTCCTTTTCAAAAGGAAATAATTTTTGCAATATCTTTTTCTGGGGAGTTGTTGTGAAGCGCAAATCAGACAACTTATGTGAAGTGTTTTTCAAGCTTTAATGTCCATTCTATATGTCAATTATCATTATAGAGTCCTTCTCCTTTTCTCCCCTCATAACAGTCAGTGTCTTAATCCAGTGCCTTTGCATTGGCGTTAAGGGGGAACGGCTAAGGACCTCGCAAAGTGCAATATCTCCATAAACCACCAAGCGGCGCTCTAAACTTGAGCTGTTCCGGCTGACTTCCATTGTAGAACTAAGCAGTTCTAATGATTGATCCCGCCTTAAGTAATCAGCTCATTACCAAAATAATGCAAATGGGCAATCTCCATGGTCCCTGCATCTACAGGTGGGCCAACTTCCATGGTCCCTGCGTCCTTAGCTTCCCATTTTCAGTTACTTCTGTATTCCTGTTTTATCTCCGGGTCTAAAAATGTCAACAATAATTCATAATTTTTCAAATACTTTTAGCCCCATTCCCACAGAATCATTCTCAGACCCAACTTCATATGACCTTGAAAGTATTCTCTATTCACCTACATCACGTCCCCCAATTTTAATATAGTTACAAGCAAACTGTCCTAGGATCTATATAAATTAAGTGAAATCTTTACTCCAGTGAAAATGAAATGCGCAATAATTGGTTCTCTAAGTGAGGGATGGAATCTCAACCTCTCCCTCTGATCCTCCTCAACCCTCTTCTGCGCCTGTCTCTGAACTGTCTCACTGACAGGCTTTTTTGATTAGGAAAACATTTTCATCATCCCATTTTCAAGGTCTCAATTGGGAGAAGGGTGGGCAGATACTCTAAACCCACCATATTTGCCTTTCACCATCTGCTAATGTCAGAACAGCTTCCTTCTCAAATTCCTGAGAAGCCCCTATTCGAGTCCTTGGCTTGAATAGCAACTTCATTTTCACTGTCCCTTCCCAATGCTACTATAAGCCTGACCATCAAGTCTCATCAGCGGCTGAATTAATTTCAGGTGGCAGTCAGAAGCCCCAAAAGAAGGAGAAACATCTCCATAGAATGATAGAAAGCCCTGAGCCATTCCTTTTAAAAATTCCTTTGTCCCACTTGTTGTGTAGAACCTCCCTCACTCCTGTTATGATAATTCCCTAAGGCCATTCAGTCCAATGCTCCCCCCCTTGGACCTTCAAGATGTAAATAATTCAGGGAATAAACACCGTAGTTCCTGCAAGACTGGGCAATTCTTACCAGGTCTGTCCTTACAAATCTCTAGCTGAGAAGGAATCATAAGATTTGTCCTTATAGAATCCCATAAGTCAGAAAGTAAACCTATTATAATTGTCTACCCTCATACAGAGTATCCCAGAAGTTTTAATGCAGTCGTAAGCTTTAATAGGCTGCTGTTGAATATAATTTTCCCCATGAAATGGCATCTCTTTGATTTTTTAAATCATAAAGTTTATGTACAAGTATATAAATTGGCTATACAGTGATGTTGCTATTGCTGTTTTAAATTTGGACTTTTGCATCATTGGTAATTTCCTAATACAGAAAATTCCCTCAACTGATGCCAATCAGAAACTCATCTAGAAATGTAATCTTAGGGAGCTCCTGGGCATGGTAATCTAGTTGGTAAATTGAAGGCTTTTGGGACTCCCAGACTTCTATCTATTATGCTAGGCTGTCTGGCTTTGGTATATAGTCAAAGTGAAGAAAGAATACCAATTTTCTGTCACAGTCAGGTTTCCTGCAAGGCAGGGTGGAGGGGGAGGCAGAATGAGAGAGGAACCGAGCCAAGTAACATGCTACTATGAGAGGGAATTGGCTTATCTTTTGTTTTTAAAGCCATTTAATTGTCATGTGATAGAGCCACATCTCTGAATTTCAGCTTATGACTCTACCAGATAGTACTATTTGGAAATCTTGAACCCACAAATATATACAGAAACAGTCAGAGTGAGTATTTTTACATTTTAATGTATGTTTGTATATAGGGTCAAAGGCATTTTCTGGTTGGGCCCTCCTGGTTGGAGGAGGGAGATGGGGCTTTTTTCTGTGTGGTCCAGGGGCCCTCTTTACAGGAAGAGGCTCCTTCTGGCCACACAGTTCTACCAGGGATCTTCTCCCCCCCACTTCTAGTCCAGCCCTGTTTATAAATATACAGGCACACATCCACAAACACATATACCCTTTAAATGTCTAGAGTGTTTCTGTATCCACAGAGATAAATACAGAAAGAAAAAGGGTAAAAAAAAGACAGATGGGCACGAGGAAAGTATTTTTAATTTTTAGGGGAAAAAATTGCCTGCTTTGGAGAAAGAAAACCAGCTTCTAAGGGAAAGGAAACCTGTACTTAGCTACAAATGCTCAAGATTAATTATTGTTGTACATGAAATCCAAATGAGCTGACCCATAATTACTGGATAAGTGCAGTCCAGAGGATAAATGTCCACTCTGTCCACAAAGAGACAGGTATCCCCACCAAGTTCAAAAGCCTCTAGAATTTACCACACCTATTAAGGTCTTCTAGGATGATGAGGGGTATGAGTATTTCTGAAAGAACTAAGAGTTAGCCAATAAAACCTCAGGCTAATTAAGAGAAACCACAGGCCTAACCAGCTGCAGGGCCACTGAGGTAACCAATCACTGAGCCAGTTACCCATTCTGTAAAAGCAGACCTCAGGGTTCCATTGCTGGAAATCAGCTCTAAAGGATGGACTATGGAAACAATTCCTCTGCATTTCTAGACATCGTGGTAGAGCAGCAGTGGATGATCATTCTGTCTTTTTGCAATGATTGTTTGTAGTCTCTAGGACAGGTTGCTTCCAAATAGATGAAGGCCAGAAGAAACTTCATAAGTTATCAGAACCTTAAAATGATTCTTACCCAATTGCTATATGAGGAAAAAGAACAGAAGAAAATAGAAGTCTTTTTAATCAATGTGTGTTTGTTCATCGAAGTTGATTTGATCAGATCAGAGAGGAAAGCTTTGCCCCAGGAATCCCTTTTGGTTACAAATTAAAATATCCCTTACTTACATATTTAATTAAAGAGTTGGTCAATTTATAGCTATATTATAGTTATTTATAATCAAACATAGATATATTTATATCGACTCACATACATATCTAACTATATTATATCATACAGGAGTTTATGCTATATAACATGTAACATTAGGAGCAGAGTCATAACTAGGAGTTTTTGCACCTGAGACAAGACAAAAAAAAAGTGTCCTTAGCTAATCAATTGAGGTAGAGGCGAGAGAACCTGGAATATTGCTCTGAGAGGTGAGGATCAGAGGGAGAAACTTGCCCCTGGATGTAATTTGATAGTTTCCAATCCAGTATGCGTTAAATATTTTCTTTGTGCATGCTACAGCACATAGGATGGAAAGGAATTAGGCACCCAAAAACAAAGCAAAAATATCTCTACCCTCAAAGATTTTACAGTCTACTGAAGATATGACATTTAAATAGATAAATAAAGTGAAATTTGAGAAAGGAGTAAAGGCTAACTGATACCAGTAAAGGTCTCCTATAAGAAGTATCAAATAAACTCATTCTAGATCAGAACTGGGATTTTTCTAAGGCAGAATTGAGGAGGGTACATCCCAAGCATGACCAATAGCTTGTGAAAAGGCAAAGTTATAGGAAAGCAGTGAAGTGGCCAATTCAGGCCACAGTAAATAGAGATTTGGCTGGAATATAAAGTATGCAAAGGGGAGTAGTGTGAAACAAGCCTGAGAAATGATGTGAAGTCAGATTGAAAAGCTCTTCAAAACATCATTCTGAAGAGTTTCAGTGACTCCTAGAAGCCATCATGAACCATTGAAGATCCTTGCAAACCGAGACGCTTGTTTTAGGAGGTTTATTTCTGGTGAAGGATCAATTGGAAATGAGACAAAGGAGAAGAGTCTAATGAAAAAGCTACTGGAATAGCCAAGATGAGAGATGAGGAAGACCTGAACCACAGTAGTGGCCATATGAGTATAGAGAAGGGGACTGATGGAAGGGATATTAGGGAGGTAGAATCAACTGTTGGCAAATGAAGAAGAATGAAAGGCTAATGATACCTAAGAATTTCTAAGGCAGAGTGCCTGAAAGATGCTGTGCTCCCAAACAGTAGGAACATTGAGAAGAATAATTGTCATAGACCAATATCTTACACCATTTATCAAGATGTGGTCACAATGGTTATATAATCTAGATATAAAGAGAAACATTAGAAGAAAGTTTGAAGAGCATGGAACATTATTTGATTTTGGATACGTGAACAATTTATGAATAAACAAGGTGTAAAATGGATAATTTTGATTATGTTCAATTTAAAAAAGTTTGTACAAAAAATCCAAATGTACCCTAAATCAGAAGGAAAGAAGAAAATGGGGGAGTTATAGACCATTTTTCCAATAAAGGTCTCATATCTCAAACATATAAAGAACTTTGTAAAATCTATAAGAATATGAATCATTGCCCAGTTGACAAATAATCCAGTGGATATTCTGGCAATTTTCTGTTGAAGAAATCAAAATAATTTATAGTTATATGAAAAAAATACTCTAAATAGTCATTCATTAGAAAAATGTAAATTAAAGTAGCCATAAGATGTCATTTTATATTTATCAGCTTGGCTAAAATGATAGAGGGGAAAAAGACAAATGGTGGAGGGATGTGGAAAAATTAGGACACGAATTCATTGTTGGTGGAATTGTGAATTGACCAATCATTTTGAAGCATAATCTGGAATTATACCCAAAGTGTTATAAAACTACTTATCCCTTTGATCCATTAATGTCACTACTAGGTCTATTTCCATAGATAGGGAAAAAGGAAAAAGAACCCATATGTTCTAAAATATTTACAGTAGCTCTCCTTGTGATGGCAAAGAACTAGAAACTGGATACTCATCAGTTGGGGAATGGCTGAACAAGTCGGGGCAGATGATTGCGATGGAATACTGATGTGCTATAAGAAATAATGACATTATTGATTTTAGAAAAAAAAACATGAATAAACGCATAAAATGAGGAAGAGCAAAATGAGCAGAATCAAAGGAACATTCTGTTTTAATAACTTTGAGCCACAAGTCATTCTTCGAGTATGAAGGACAAATAATAACAACATACAAAGGATACATATCTATATCCAGAGAAAGAACTGATGAAGAGAAGCATATATATACAATGATTTTATAAAAGCACACACATGCATACACATACATCTGTGTCTAATAGTAAGCGTGGGGGTGAAGGAGAGGGAAGAAAAAAGGGGAAAAAAGAAATATAGATAATAAATTTATTACCTATCTAAAAGGAATAACAAATTATACATAATAGACTATTATGTTTTGGAAATGTTTGTTTTATTTCATACAGTTCATAAATTTAAAAAATAGTGAATTTTGGTGGGGAGACAATATCATCAATTGAGTTTGAGATGTCTATGGGACATTCAATTGTAGAAGTTCAATAGGCACTTTGGCACAGCACAGATTGAGGGTAGTTTTATAGATCTGAGAATTATTATCAAAAAAAATGATCATTGAACACAGGGAAATAAATGAAATTGTCAGGAGATGGAGAATAGAGACAGAAGAAAAGAGATCCAGAACAGAGCCTTGGGGGGGCATCCATTTTATGTAGAGGGGTGAGAAATGGATAATGATCAATCAAAGGAGATCAAGAAAGAACAGTTAGGGAGGAAGGAATGAATAATTCTTCAAATTTGTTCTCTTTTTTATACTTTGAAGGCTCCTCAAAGCAAATTACAATTGACATAAATAATAATTACAAATATTATGATTATATGTTATATCATACGACTTTATATACCACAATGTTATACAGTTCTGTCTATATGTGTGTACATGTGTACATACATACATACATATATACACATATACATGTACATATACGTGTGTACTTACTTTTAATTTTGCTAAGTGGTTTATATATATTACAATTAATCAGTTGATACTTAAAATATACATACTGGGTATTACCTTCCCTCTTTACAGATGGAGAAAAGGAGGCTAAGATGAATTACGACTTTCCAAGTGTCAAATGGAAAATGCTTTACTATAGATCATCACAACCATGAAAATATTGAATTGATTTTATTTAAGAGTGCAGAAGAAGGGGAAACCATCCAAAAGGGATTAAAATTTTTCTGCATTCTGAATTTCTATGACTTCATTCTTTTTGTGTTTTAAAAGAATGCAGGAATAATATTTCAGCTAGGTGACACAGTGGATAAGTGAGTATTAGACTTGAAGTCAGGACGGCCTGAATTTAAATCTTGCCTCAGACACTACCTGGGTGATCTTGGGCAAATCAGGGACGGTTAGCATTCACCTCGTAGAGCCATTATGAAGATCAAATGAGATAACACATGTGAGTGCTTTGCAATTCTTAAAGTGTCTGTGTTATCATCATCACTTTTTTAAAAAGGAAAAGATTTTTTAACATGATCCAGAGATGACTAAATTGATTAACTCAGCATGTGCTTTGAGAGGATTATATATCTGAAACTGCTCTCTCCACTGTTACCCAGTGACCTGTTAATTGCCAAATCGAATGACCTTTTCTCAATCCTCATTCTTCTTGATCTCCCTGAAGCATTTGACACCGTCCTCTTAGATATTTTCTTATCTATGTTTACATGGTACTACTTGCTCCTGGTTTTCCTCTTACCTGTCTGATTTCTTCATGCTCCTTTGCTGGATCTTGATCCTTGCTGTTTCCCAAGTGTCTATCATGGGCCCTCTTCTTTTTCTCTCTATGCTATCTCTTTTGAATATTTCATCAGTTCCCACTTATCATTTTCTTGCAGATGATTCCAATATCTCTATCTTTATTTAATCCTAGTCTCTCTTTGAACTCATTTAATTTTGAAACGAAGGGACCACAGGTATATTAAATCCAATATATCCAAAATATTGCTCATTATCTCTTCCTCCTTTAATGCTTCCTGTTCTTTAAATTATCTTATGATTATTGAGGCTGACACCATTCTCCCAGTGTCCAAAGTCTATCTGTCTGAATCTCTCCCTCTGTCTGTTTGTCTCTGTCTCTCTCTTTTTCCCTTTTCTCTCTCTCTCTCTCTCTCTCTCAATCTCTTTCTCTCTGTGTGTCTATTTCTCTCTCTGTGTGTATCTCTCTATCTCTGTGTGTCTTTCTGTCTATCTCTCTCTGTCTCTCTCTCCTCCCCATATCCAAATCTTATCAATTCTATCTTCACAACATCATCCACACATCTCCCCTTCTGTCTTCTCCCATAACTGCCACCCTAGTTCAGGGCCTCATTATCTCTTGCTTGACCTATTGCAATAACCTTTAAACTGGTTTTCTTGTTTCTTGTCTATCCCCACTTCAATCTATTCTCCACTCAGCAGCTAAAATGATTTTTTCCTAACGGGTAGTTCTGACCATATCATCCTGTGCTCAATAAACTTCAGTGGTTCATTATTATGACCTCCAGGATCAAATATAAATCCTCTATTTAAGCTTTTAAAACATTTTTAACTTCTGGTCCTTTTCATACCTTCCTAGTCTTCTCATAGTTTAGTCCCTTTCATGTACTTTATAGTAGCCCAACTCAGAGCCTGTCACATAATAAGTGCTTAATAAATGTCTTGATTAATTGATATATTTAAAACTCACTTTTAAAGCCACCTAGCTCTGTATGTGTGTGTGTGTGTGTGTGTGTGTGTGTGTGTAACCCTAATCCTAATACACACACACACACAGGGAGACGGAGAAATTTCATATGCCACAAATGAGGTCATACTTCATAGTAAAAAGAAAGTTCTCCTTGGAACCAAGATGTAAGTTTAGTCTCATCTCTGACACACACTCTGTCACTGTCTGCTGAGACCTCAGTTTCCTCATCTGCAAATGATGTTAATAGTTTCACAACAGCCTAATAAAGTTGCTGGGAAGAGAATGCTTTGTTAACTATAATGGGGATCTGGTAATATTATCATGAAAAATCTGCCTTTTCCATATCAACAATCTACCCTGTTAATCACCTAAGGCATATCAATAGAAGGAAAAAGTAGACTAACTCTGAAATCAGAAGATTTGAGTTCAAATACTGCCCATCTCTGATCCAGTGTGACTTTGAATAAGACATTTAACCTCCATGGAACCCAATTTTGTCATCTATAACATGATAGGGTTGTACCATGCTGACTTCAGAGTTTTCTTCTGCCTCTGAATTGAGGAACTTCAAAGACTCTCGTCATACTGCTAATGTTTCATTATCATATCTCAGTTTGCTCCAAACTTCTAATTCATGAAATCACAGAATCTAAGGACTTAAAAGGTCAGGTGGTTCAGCTCTGTCATTTTACAGATGAGACAACTATAAGCTGTTACTTCTTCTTTCCACTCCTCATCCAAAATTCTTCCTAAAAGTGATTTTTAAAATGTCAGAGAGAGATCCAGATGGGTGAGTTCATCGGTGTGGGAAATACCCATTCCATTCGCTAATGAAAACTAGCAACTTATTTGTAATTTACAGTCTTAGAGAGGTATCTGTGGTATTGAGAAGTGATTCATCCCTAGTCATACAATTAGAGTCAGAACTTTATGGGACATGAATTCATATTTTCTTCATTTCATGGTTGGTCCTTTCTTTGCCATATGTGATAACATGCCTAGAAATCCCTAGGCTTCTGAATATCCTAAAATGTAAATGAAAAAGTTAATGACAACCTATTTGATAGTTCAAAATCAGAATTAGATGAACTAGGTGGTTTTTTTTCTGCAAGCATATTGATGTATTATTTTAAATAACCTTTTTATTATACTATGGCATGGGAATACTTGTTTTATTCCATAAATTTAAAATAAAATAAAATTTTAAAAATTGCAAATGAAATCTACATAGCAATGTCAAGCTTTAAAAGTTAAATGTAGCTTTCTCTTTAGAATGTGAGCTTCTTGATAGAAAGGTCCCTCTTTTTCTATTAGCAGTACTTAGCAAAGCGTTAAGTGCAGAATAACTGTTTAATAAATGCATTCATTTATTCATTCAAGTCTCGCAGGCCATTTATGAAAAGTACTGACAAGGTATTATTAGCCCTATTTTTACTGATAAAGAAACTGCAGTTCAGAGGGGGAAAATGATTGACCTTCAGTGGCACATTTGGGAAATGTCAAAGGCAGAATTTGAATCCAATTCTTGCTGATTCTAAATCCCAAACATTCTTCAGTCCAGTGCGCTTGCTTGCTACCTCCCAAGGCCACTGAGTCATGAATGACAACATTTGCTTTCCTCACTACAAAGGTCTGGTTCACTCCATGTGTCCGTCTGGAAAGATGTGGCCACTGCCCTCAGTAAATCTAGAGTGTGGTTCAACTACTTTATTATGCACTTTGCCAATTAAATGACTCTATAAAAAGAATTATGGCCCCCTTTAGTCTTTGAGCATCTTTTTTGCTTCATTCAGCCTGTTCAAAACAACTACAGTTAGTTCCCTCTGTCTGCTTACAGAACATTCTTCTTCTCTCCTTACCCCCCGTTTACTCATGATTTACTGTGACTTGCTTTTAAAATACAGATTCTTCTCAAGGTTTAATGATTACCATTTAAATCTTTAGAACTGTTATTTCTGAAATGCACTGTAATGAATTCATGTAAATAAACTAGCATCTCATTTTGAAAGTCTATACAACTTAGCTCTAGAGTCTAAACTCCACAGGTCTATTGACTTAATATTAATCCTGGGAAATCATAGCATATAGAGTCACTCATCCATTGATTGATTTTAAGAGTCTTTAACAGTCCTTTATTTTATGGATTTAGTATGAATCATTGTGGATTAATTTATTTGCTTATTTCTTTCAGATCTCTCTCTCTCTCCCCCTCCCTTCTTTTCTCTCTCTCTCTCTCTCTCTCTCTCTCTCTCTCTCTCTCTCTCTCTCTCTCTCTCTTCCTCCCTCTCTCTCTCTTTCCGTCTCTTTTCTCTCAGAATTACTTCATTCACACAGGCACACACAATTACATTTACAAACACAAATGCACACTTATACCCATACCCATGTGTGTGGGTATGGGTATATTTTTTCTTTGTGTGTATGTGTATGCATGTATGTGTGTGTGTGAAAGAGGAGGAGAAGGAGGAGGAAGAGGAGGAGGAGAAAGAGTAGCAGCATACCACAAGGAGATAACAAGGGCAGGACAACTAGCATTTTCTATCTAAGCATCAAATTGATATCACATCACGTGTAGTCAAAATGGGTGAAAACAACTGAGTTTAGTGCCTAGGTAGCAAGAATAAATTTGTTCGAATATTTGGAGCTACCTGAAAAACTTTTTCCAGATCCAACATGCCTTTTTCTTTGCCAAAGAAATGGTCTTCACTGTAACCAGAGTCTCTTCCACTCACAAGAGCAGTCTGTTTTCTTCCTATTGTGTTGCTGCCCCAAGGTCTCAATTTTCTTTCCAAGATCTTTCCCTTTGAGTAAATTGGTCTATAAAAGTTGATCATTTTAAAACTTTCAGTTCTGAACAGTTGCATGCTAGTAAAGAACTAGAAAGAAAGTAGATGTTTATGGATTAAAGAATTGCTAAAACAAAAATAAAACCATTGTGACATATGAATATGATGGAATTTTACTATTGCAGAATGAACAACTAACATGAGTGATTTAGAAAAACATGGGATGCCATATGTGAGGTCAGCAGAACCAGGAGAACACATATGATGACTGCATAATATCAATGAAAAGAATAATTAAATGAAATTGAAAATTATAATTATAGTGCCCTAGCTTAGATTCAGACAGAACTGAGAAAATAGGCTTCCCTTCCTTCAATGCAAAGATGGGGTGCAGAGTATTTATTGTCACCTGAGGTACTACTTTTGCTGAACTGCTTTTCCCTCTTTTTCTCATTGAGTTAATCTTTATTGCAAGAGGTGTTATCTGGGCAGAGAAGAGAGAAGGATATATTTAGAAATTAATGTGTTTTTTTTCCTATTTAAAAAGGAAGTCACTACAAATTCAGGTTTATTTGCCTTCCACCCCATTAACTGTCTGCCCTGAACAGAACGCAAGCTTCTTTAGAGCAGTCCCTGCTTCATTTTTGCCTTTGTCTTCTCTGTATGTAACACAGAGCTTTAGTAAGTACTTGATACATATTTGCTGATTCAGATTCCTATACAAACTTGGTTGGGCAGAACCTTCCCTGAATTGCACTTAGTTTTACTATGTACATTAAAAAGATACACAATCTCACAATCTTCTCTTCCAAGTAGTAATAAAGTATGATGAGGTAGATTAGCAAAGGAAAAGATGCAACCATGTAAGTTAAGATAGACAGAATGCTATAATTGGCAGATTTTCCAGACAGACAGAATCATTTTGTTGTTATGAATGGAAAGTTTGGTCCATTGTACAAAAGTATAGGTTAGAACTATCTATTCAAGATCTTTTCCAATGTCAAAACAGGTTTTTCCTTGACCTTTTTTTTTTTTTTTTTTTTTTTTAAAGAAATGATGACCTGGAAGCAAAAATCCATCCATTAAATGCAAAAAAACCTCAAGTCTGTTTCCTGACATTGCCAGCCCTCCCACGAGAGCTCTGCTTCCATGTGGTCTTGCTTGGAACCATCTCTGAAGAACACCTACAACGTCCCTGATTGGTCATGGTATTAGCAATTTTCATGGGTCGAAGTACAAAGGGTGGCCTTCAATATGAGCCTCGATGGCAGCTTTGAACAGTAATAAATTCTGATGAAAAATCTCCCCCTACCTCCGTTGGAGACCATCTTAATCTTTTTCAGGCGCACAGTGGATAGCTTACGGGAGGAGCAGCTCTCCTCTGTAGGAGAGAAAGGAAAGAAGAAAACCGGTGGGCTCTTATTCCAGCTGAGAGACAAAACTCACTCCCAAATTTCACAAGACACTCTTTGTGCAAGCACCAAATGAAAAATTCTTTTCATAGCTGCCTTGTCGACATGCCACTGAAAATTACTAAGTGTTCCTATTCATCTCTCCTATGGGAGCATGAAGAGTGAGCCTTAACAGCCAGTTACCAGAATCAACTATCTAAAGAGCAAGGACAATGTGTCCTATACCAAGCCATGGCTTTGTTATAACAGAAAGAATATGCTCAAGTCTTTTTGGTTTTTATTTTAAATTTTCTTTAATATCTTTTGTTTTTATATCATTGGCATTTCCCAATATACCTTACACCCACACAGCACACCCTTCTTTTTTTTAACCAAAAGAATTAAAAAAGAAAAAAAAAAGAATTCAGTCCATTTCAACATTTATAGCCTTTTACATACGTTGTCCTTTATCTCTGCTAAAAAGAGAGGGAAGGAATATTATTATTATATCACTTCTTCGGGATTAAAGTTGGTCATTAGAATTTCACAGAAGAATCCTTTTTAAAATAAAGCAAAAAGAAACAACCACAGGGGATGACGCATTTGCTAGTGGCGTTAATATGGAAACCAAGGAACACACTGATTTGAAAGTTTCCAAGCATTCCAGTCCACAGAAGTTCCTAAATCTGTTTGGATCTTGGAAAGGTCATCAAGCTTGTTTTAAGATCCTCCAGTAATCTTAATAGCTGACATTGATAAACTGAAAATTTGAAAGTGCTATACAAAAATGAAGTTTTATTATATATTGCTTTCAGGCATGAAACGTGCTTTATAAAAATACTTCAAATCACTAAGAATAAGAGAAATCAAAACCTTTCTAAGGTTTCAACCAGCAATTTGACAAACATAAGAAAAGACAGAAATAATCATTGTTGGAGGGGCTACAAAAATAAAGACATGCTTCTGTACATTTGGTGTTTATTAATTGGTAAGAACTTTATGGGAAATGATTTGGAATTGTGATTCTTTTGTAAAGTGATTAAAATTACATCCATATCCTTTGATCCCACTGCTAGGAATACTCCCCCACAGAGACAGACAGAAAGATCTCATATATATATATATATATATATATAATTCCCTTGGAGATATGTTATAGAGGGGTCCTTCCTCCTAGCCACCCACCCCCTTCAGAACAGGTGCAAAAATCTTCTGTTTACTTGGGAAATGAGAACTGATTTAATTGACTGTGGAGCCATAACTTCATGGATCCATTCACTAAAGGGTCATTTCTTGCCCTTCTGTCTTCTTACCAGCTTCAAGTTGTTAAAAAAAAAAAAAACAAACCTAAAACTCTGAACTCCTGAGGTTGAGTAAGAGGGATGCCCTTTTCCCGTCAGGCTTCAAGGTTGGATCCACCTTCAATTTCTATGTTCTTTACTCTATGAGATTTCAAAAAGCAGAACACATCTTTCCCCTTCTGAGGATGTAAGCAATGCAGTATCTATCAACTATAGCAGTTGAAGGATTGGTAGACATGACAGAGAGGAAAAACCTTGCTAATCAAAAGATCCCTCTTTGATTGGATTGGGCTGCACTTCGTGAAGGTTAAACACAAAATAGATAATATAGCACTCTCACAAATTATTTGCAAATACCACAATAAGGGTTAAATATTAGGTTCTCAACTAATTGTAATCAATCCATAAATTTTTATTGTTTAGCATTCCTTTTCCTATATTCAGGAATAATGCTACCTGTTTATTTCATAACTGATTCATCAAAGCACCTTTTTTTTTTTTTTAACTTCCTCCCCCTTCTGGGATTTCCTTAGACTAGAGGCAAAAATAGGATGATTCTCCAGGAATCAGAGGTAGGGATGAACTTGAAGAACTGAGAACTTACTTTCCCAAGTAAGAACGACAATATAGAATAACAAACCCATGGCAAACTGTGAAGGCAGGTAAAGGATGCTCACTAGCCCTTGTGACTTCACTAAGATGTAAATATTACTGTGATACCAAAGGTGTCTGTTCATTAAGGAGGAGAAAGTTTAAATGAATTTTGATCCATCAATGTACTGAGATATTACTTTACTATAAAAAAGAACAAAAACAAAAGATTTTAGAAAAAAAAGATTTAGAAAAATTTTTTAGAATTGTATTAACTAATATCAGATGAATGAAGAAGAGTCAGTAAAATAGACACAATGATGATAATAATATAAATTAAATAGCAACAAATCCCTGACATTTTATAATTATTTCAATGAAGCCTTGGAGAAGAATTTAGAGCTCCCACCCGCCACCCTCCATCCTCTTTGTACTGTCAAATATGATTAGTATGTTGATTGTTTTGGTTGAACTACTCTTTTCTCCTTTACATCAAATTTTTTTTTTTTTTTTTGTTACAAGAGGTGCTTCATTAGGTAATGGTAAAAGAAGAGATATATTGGGAAGTAAAGATGGTGAAAAATAGAAGATATCAATGAAAATAACATTAAAAAAACTCCAAGGAATAGTAAAATTATGACCTCTTCCATATACCATTTGATTCTGGGATTTCAATGAAGAGCACTGAAATTTAAGACATGAAAAAAGATTTTTTAATATCTGTGGATAAACATCAAGACCTCTACATTGCCTTCAGCATTTTATGACAACTATATTATTCTAAATATATTGAGATCTTGTGGTTTCAGAAAAAAATCAGATAACTAATAATAATCATAATAATAGCTAATGTTTATATAGCGAGGCATTGGGATAAATGCTTAACAATCTGTTGGTGAATTCCTCTGAACTTAGCTAGATTGATTTTCAGATGACAGGCATGCAATTGAGCTTTAGAACCAAACACAAAATCTTGCCAGAGTCTAAAGATCTGCTAGAGCTTATATACTACTTTCATGGCAGAGTACAGTGGCAATTCCATCCCACAGTAAAACATCAGAATAGGCAAGGCAAGACAAGAAGTATTTCATAAGCACTTATAATGTGAGTTGCAAATACAAGCAAAATGAAAAATAAATTGATAGGGAAAAGTACAAGAAATATGATCTCTCTCCCTTGACTGATAATTATTTCAACCATCTTTCTCACCAACTTAGCTTTATGATCTCTCTCTCTCTCTCTCGTATTTGCTACTTACAAACTAAGACTCATGTATTCTTGAATTCCCTTGGTCTGATTTTTCCTGGTTTTCAGGCCATACAATCGTTTGTTTTTTTGTGTGTGCAATTTTGTGAATTCCCTCTGTTCTATTTTCATTAGCTCCTTTTTTATATTGCAAACACAATCTACTTACCTTATTTTTTTTTCCAAATGGGGCTCTCATATTCAGGAAAGACTCAGTAACACTTGAGTAATTGTGATTTTATAAAATTGAAAAGGTTTTGCACAACAAAAACAATGTAGGTAATTGGGTGGGAAAACATTATTGATTTTAGAAAAAGTTTGTAGCAGCTTTTTCTAGTAAGGACTTTTTAGCCATGATATATTGGAGACTGGTGTAAATATATAAAAACAAGAGCTATTTCCCAAATAGATAAATGATCAAAGAGTATGAACAATAAATTCTCAAAGAAATCAAAGCTATTAACAACTACATGGAAAGAAGTGGTCAGGCATTCATCAGATTGTCAAAGAAGGCAAGGTAGGAAAATAGAATTTTTTGAGGAACTACTGGGGAAATTTATTTGGTCTTTCCTTTTTGGAAAAGGGGTAATTTACAACTGTAAACAAAAATCCAATAAAATATATACCATTTGATCCTGTTATACCATTATTAAGTATTTACCTTAATGGTAGAAGGAAAGGATTATATGTTACCAAAGGTTAAGAAATAAGATGGGAGCCCTCATTTGAAGAACAGCGTAATAAATTATAATTAGAACATCCTTAAACAAAGAGAGAACTATAGAGAATGAATGGTTATCAAAACATAGTATTTTCATCTTTTTGTTGTTTTTTTGTTTGCGTTTTTCCATCTTTCTCCTGTTTTTTTTCCTGTTTAATTTGATTTTTCTTGCACGGTATAAAAAATACGGAGATATGTTTGCACATATTTACTCTGTATCAGATATATGAATTGCACATGTTTAACCTATATCAGATTGCCTGTTATCTTGAGGAGGGGGCAGATAGGGGAAGGAGGGAGAAAAATTTGAAGCACAATGTTTTGCAAAGGTGAATAATGAAATCTATCTTTGCATGGATTTAGAAAAATAAGATGCTATTAAAAATAAAATTTAGAGAGAAATCTAGTTGGTGTAGTAGATAGAACACCAGTCTGGCCTTAACTTAACTTAACTTAACTTAATTTAACTTTAACTTAACTGGCACTTAACACTTCATATCTGTGCGACCCTGGGCAAGTCATTTAACCCGAACTGCCTCAGAAAAAAATTAAAAATAAATTATAGTTAGTATTTATAAATAATATGCGAACATAAAATATTGTAACATATGGACTTTTACTTTAAGAAATGTCAAAAGGGATAGATTAAAAAAACTAGAAAAGATTTTTATGAACTCATATATAATAAAAGGAACAAAATCAGAAGAACTACTTACACATTCACTACAACTGTATAAAGGAAAACAACTTAAAGAGATTTAAGAACTCTCATCAATGCAATGACCAACTATATATTCTCTCAGGTTTCTCTGTGTCTTTGTACCCTGGTAGTATTAATATTGCCATGTTAAACTGAATATAAGAACAAGTTGTAATTAATATATGCAATTCATGCAAAATCCTCCTATTTGGTCTTCTTTGAACATAGAAATGTTTGAGTTTATTGATTAAATTGTAGTTCACAACTCTTAAAAACATTCATTTAAAAAAATGTATTTTAATTTCTCCCCAGTTATATGTCAAGAAAAATTTTTAGAATTCACTTTTACAAGATTTTGAGTTTCAAATTTTTCTCCCTCCCCTCCCTCATCTGAAGATGATAAGCAATTTGATATAGATTATACATGTACTATCACATAAAACATATTTCCATATTAATCACAGTTAGGAAAGAAGAAATGTCAAAAAGAAGAAAAAACATGATGATTACGAATAAAGTAGGTGAAACAACTCACTTTGATCTGTATTCAGTCTATCAGCTCTTTATCTAGATGTGGATAGCATTTTTCTTCTTGAATACTTTGTACTTGTTTTGGATCATTGTGTGCTGAGAAGAGCTGAATCGATCATAATTCATTATCACAATGTTGCTGATAATGTGGAAAACACTCAGTTTTTTAAGTTTCAGCTATACTGTTTGTAGCCCGTGGGATACAAAATAGTGCTCACAAACCTTCTATTTGTCTATAAAGGTAAGGATAATAATTTTAAAGAATATAGAGATATTGAAAGACATTCCACTATTTTTTTCATCACAAAATCATTGCTTTGAGGAAACTTTAACAGTCATCCCAATGTGACCATTTGAGAAGAAAATTGGAAGAACTCAAAAAAGGGGGGAATAGCAGTAGACCTTCATACCTTAGTACTGTGTATACAAATGTCCTAAATATTGATTTTTTTTTATTCACGAAGACAGTATTCATATAACCTCACAAATCTAATCTGATACAAAAAGGACATTACGTTTATCTGGTCATGAAAGACAGATCAGTGGCAATAAGGCTCTACCTGTGGTGAAATGAAATGAAGAACAAGGGGGGAGAGGAAGAAGGTGTAGAAATGGGAGGTCAAATTGAACCTGGCAATGAATTATCCAGTGGTAACTTCAAACTTTGAGTTTAGTGTCCTAAACATACAAGGCCTCCTTTGATTTCTACAGGAGCTCAAAACACATAAAAGAGAAGCTACCACTGAAAATCACACATACTCCTTATTTATTTTTTTTGAAAAATCCTCCGAGTTGTTGTGCAGAAAATGCTATATAAATGATCTATTACTGTTGTTAGGTTTGGGGTTTGGGGGGTGGGTGGGAGGTCTAGACTAGTGATTTCATCAGTTTGGGGAGATCCCAATATGGAAACTCCCTCTATTCATGCAGTTTGGCCACTTGTCTATAACTCATGGTTATGTTGAGTTGTCTGGGGCACTAAAAAGTTAATGAAGTTGTCCATGATCACAGACCTAGTGTGTCTGTCAGAGGCCATATTTGTACTTAGCTCTTTGACTCCAATGCAGAGACTCTATCTATTAGGCCACCTGTATCTCTCATTGTCATCATCATTATTAAAACTCAAATCATATAGAAAGAAAGAAAGAAAGAAAGAAAGAAAGAAAGAAAGAAAGAAAAAGAAGGAAGGAAGGAAGGAAGGAAGGAAGGAAGGAAGGAAGGAAGGAAAGAAGGAAGGAAGGAAGGAAGGAAGGGAAAGGGAAGGGAGGGGAAAAGGAAATAAAAGGAGTGGAGGGGGAAGAAAAAAGAAAAGAAAAGAAAAGAAAAAGCAGTGAGTTAGCAGTCAGAAAAGTTCTGTTGTAAATCAAATCCTTTTGGGATAGGGGTTTTGGGTAGGTCAATTTTTTTTCCTGGATTTTGGTTTCCTCATCTATAAAATAGGGAATTGTTTGAAATTGGTTCCTTTTAGTTCCATGATGCCCATGATCACATCTTGAGTACAGGCCCACATTGTAATGTGACACTTTCTAGAGGACTGCTTTTCATATACTTACTCTTCTTAATCATCCTTACCTGTTTCAGCCCCCTTGCACAGGTTATCTCTTCATCCTAGAATGAATGAATTCTGACCTCATTTTTGCCTCTTAGAATCTGTAGCTTCCTTCAAAGATGAGCCTACATGCTTCCTTCCCTATGAAAATTTCTGTCATCTCTCCCTTTAAAATGTCAGTTTCTATTACCTTCCATAGTATTTGGCAAATACTAGGAGCTTAATAAATGTTTGTTAATTGTTAATAGTTTGGGTATTTTTTTCTTAAGTGAAAAAGGAAATTTAGGTGATTATTGTATCATTGAAAGATGACTAAGGCAAAATATGAATTTCAAAGTAGACTCTTGAATGAGGTGATGATACAATTATAAAATACACAAACAACAACATTAACAAAACAATCTTTGTCAGAGATGTAACCATGAACTATTTAAGCTGAGGGGGAAAAATCAAGGGGAGAAGAAGAGAAGACGGTAGAGATTCAGAAGACATTATACCCTCATTATTGTGTCTTCTGGAGAATGCACACCAACCCCAGGAATCATTAGCCCCATTTTAGTCACAGCTCTACTCTTTAACATATTTTTTTTATTTTTTTATTATAGCTTTTTATTGAAAAAACATATACATAGGTAATTTTGACCCTTGCAAAAACTTCTGTTTCAACTTTTCTCCTCCTTCTCGCCATCCCCTCCTCTAGATGGCAGGTAGTCCCATACATGTTAAATATGTTAAAGTATATAACATAACATATATATTTTTAATTTTAATAATAGGTTTTTGTTTTCAAAATGCACGAAAAGATAATTTTCAACCTTCACCCCTGTAAAACCTTGTGCTCCAAAATTTAACATTTTTAATAATAGAATCAAATCCAAGCAGAACTCTCCATCCTGTATGTCAGGAATTAAATTAGAAAAGATCAGAATAGGGTTTCCAGTTCGCCAGTGTACCACCCTGTATGCCCTCACTCTCACCACCAGTCCACCTTATTACATCTCCATTTTGCCTCCATAACTAAGCGGCATCCATACGGCATTGCTGGTTTCCATGTGGTCTGTCACACTACAGACAAGTTATGGTATTTTATGCTAAGTGTCTTGGCTTTTACAGCTTGAATCAAGGCCTAGTGGCACTTAGACTTTTTTGTGTGTGGTTTACTTTTATAGATAACACATTTCCTACTCCCACCCCCTGTGCTGGCTCCCTTCAGAAATTTGGTTGCGGGAAACCACACAGCATTCTGAGATCTGTGAGCCAGGTGCCCACATCACAGTGAGCGGGATCCCCATTGTGGGGGCCCCTGGCAGCACATCAAAGTCAGCTCTTTCTCCTATTATCATTCCTAACAGGAAATTTGACTCCAGTGAATATATATAATATTTTCAGTAGCTTTAGCTCATAGCCCATTAATTACTTTGGGTTTTATTTATTGTGCTTCTGGTATTTCTGTTAAATTTAAGACTCTCCAAGAGTCTTTTAATTTTAATATTAAACTATTATTTATGAGAAATTTTAGCAGGGAAACTGGTAGCAGGAAGGGAGAAAAAAATGATGAAAAGTTCTGTCACCTTTTCCCTTCTCAAACAGTCAATGGAAACCTCTGGCTTCCTCTTGCCTGGGTGTGATTATGTTGACCTTAACATATGGTGGTTTCATGTCTCTTCCTAAAAATATTAATAAGCAGGCTTATGAATCTATTGGATAAAAGCATAGAACTCCCCCGAATTTCTGCATGTGCAAAATGCTCAGTTTCCAAAGAAGTCAATATAATCCAGTGAATGTTTTTAGTATCTACTTGGTCATTTTCCCTAGGGATTTGAACTAGATGAAGGACTGGATGTTATTTTATAACATAATGAATGTCTAACATGATGGGGCAGTTCCCTAATAGAACCTAGTAGAATCAACAAGTAGGAACTTAGAAATCACAAAGTTTCAACATTAAAAAGGGTCTTGGATGCTATTGACTCCCTGGAGCCCTTTTACACCATGTCTTATGAGGACTCATTCAGTTTTTTTTTTTTTTGTTCTAGAAGAACTTCAATTAGGGGGAATCAACAAGTGATCAATCAACTAATAAATGTATATTAAGCAATGACTATTTTCAAGTCACTGTGCTGTGAAGGTCCATTCTATTTTTAGAGAACTCTAATGGTTGGGAAGGAACTGTTACATCGAGATTAAACTTACATTTTGAGCCTTCCACATATTGTTCCTAGAATTGTGTCCATAGAGACCAAGCATAGGAGAGTAAATTTAGAGCTTTAGACTTAGATGTTATCAGGACCACTTCCCTCATTTTATAGATTAAAATATTGATTCACTGATTTGCTGTTTGGTTGTTGCCCTTCATTCCCAAAAGAGGCCAAAATGACATTGCTATATTAGAGTTGAATTATAATGTGTCTAACTGTGGCTGATCAGACCAATATGAATTTGGAATGCTCTGCTACAGGTCAAACATAAATAATCCATAAGAATATTTGGATGGATTCTCTAACTTTGTTCATTTCATATTTCTTTGGAGCCAATTTAATTCTGCTTTACTCACAGAGCACATAGAGTACCTTCTCTGATGACAGTACGCTATGCTGGGCAGTCCTATTCCAGTGTCTCCCATGTCAAGCAATTCTAAAGTTCTTAAGAGAGTGTTCTTATACTGATTTTTCTTATCACCTTGTGAGCTCTTGCCTTATGTGAGTTCTCCACAATGTTTTTTTTTGGCAAAGATACATCTTACATACAAACAATGTGGCCAGCCCAACAGAGTTGGACTCTCTGTAGTAGAGTTGGCATGATTGGCAGTTTAGTTCCAGAAAGAACCTTAGTGTCTAGTATCTTACCCTGTCATGTGATCTTCAGAATTTTCCTCTTATTATCTTTCTTTTGGTAAACGTGAGATATGTAGATGATTATTTTTCTTATTAAATACACGATCATTTCTCATGATAGGAGAAGCAGTCATGGAATGAAAATGGGACTGAGAGCCAAAGCACTTTCTTTGAAATTGTCACTTTAGCACTGATATTGCCTCTAGACAAATCATTTAATTTCTCTGGGTTTGCTTTTAGCTCATAATCCTTAAGATGGAGCTAAAAAAAACCCTTTTCTTTCCATATTTTAAAGGAGAAAGTGATATGATTGAGAGAAGACCTCACTGTCAGGAAGAGAGAGAGACAAATAGACAGAGACAGACAGACAGACAGACAGTCTGTTTTCCTACCTAAGGGAGACAATTCCTCAAAATCTCTAATGAAGGAAACTAGAAATCAGAGACATGTCAAGATACTGTTTATTATATATGTTTGTTTCTTTACAAAGTTTTTCTCTCCCATTAGGGACCTCTTCTTAAAAATCAAGACAAAAAGAAAAAAAAAAATCTGGAACTAAGTCAAAGCTAAAAACCAGAAGAAACTCCTCTTCCAAACTCATTCCAATTCTACCTTTTCTATAAGCAAGACATGCAGAGCAATCTTTTTCTCTACCAATGAGAAGAATGATACAAATGCACCAGGTTTAAACCTCAGATTACACATGCATATATGTATATGTCATAGTATTTTTGTGAGGAATAAAGCAATGAATACAAAAATATAGTCAAAGTAAAAGGTGTTACTATTATATTATTCTCATTCCTTACAAGATCCTGATAGAAATAGTCTTGGACAAGTTACTAGCCTGCTACTATTCTTTTATTTTAAATATTCTTTGGACTATTGCATAAATAAAATAAGTGCTTTTTGTTGTTGAATAAAAATATTAGAATGTAAGCTCATCTTTTGTAGACTCTTGGAAAATATCTTCAGCATAATTCCAATAGTACACAAATTAAAAGAAATGATATACATTCATACATGGTTTCTAATCCTTTATACTTTGAAAAGATTTTTGTTTGATATTGCTTTAAAATTAGGAGTATTTAGGGTGACAACATCTATTAAGGTACAATTTTGGTTTTATCCAATGCTACATCAGAGTGATTGAGAACAATAGTGCAATCTGTAATAATGGTTTAGGTCCAGTATATTTTATTCATTAGGTTTTCTGTGCTATTTTATCTTTGTAAACAGGGAATGCATTACCTGTCAGTACATGAAAGATAGCTAGCTTCTAATATTCTATATTTCTAGCCACTGCGTCATTATCAGGTGTTTGGTAAGTGCTGATTTTTTATAACCAATGATATGCAGCACAGTTTTAAATGATTCCTTGCATAATCTACATTGGTTACTCAGCCCAAAATTATACATATAGTCCTGCAATTTCTGGTGGCAATGATATAGTCTTGAGTTTTCATAATAAATTGTTCTGTTTCCACATGCAAATCTACACGAGTCATCGATTTTTGACGTCCTTGTCAACATGTTATTGCCTGAGTTGCCCATGGACAATCTTGTTATCCTATTTTTGAATTTGGGTCCATGCATTCATTGGTACCTTTCAAAGGTAAACACTTTTGATTGCATTTCAATTGAGATTCCAATTTTTCATCTTGAAGATTGCTTGTAGCTGCCATGTCTACTTGTTCCAAAAATATTTCTGTAGACTTTTTACATATGTATAATATTCTCCAAAATCTCTGTCAATCTTCTGCCTTTCTTCCTCCTCCTCCTCCTCCTCCTCCTCCTCTTCCTCCTCTTTCTCTTCCAATTCTTCTTCTTCTTCTTCTTCTTCTTCTTCTTCTTCTTCTTCTTCTTCTTCTTCTTCTTCTTCTTCTTCTTCTTCTTCTTCTTCTTCTGCTTCTTCTTCTGCTTCTGCTTCTTTTTCTTCTTCTGTTTCTGTTTCTTCTTCTTCTTCTTCTTCTTCTGCTTCTTTTTTTTCTTCTGTTTCTGTCTCTTCTTCTTCTTCTTCTTCTTCTTCTTCTTCTTCTGCTTCTGCTTCTGTTTCTGCTTCTTTTTGGTAAGGAAGTATCAATCTATGACTATCTAAGGATGAAGGTGCCTATGCTTCATTTACATTGCATGGATTATTGTTAGGATATTTTCCAAATCAGTGTGATACATTTTATAGCTGCAAAAAATATGAATTAAGGTTTCTATTATATAAGTATTAATTGCATTAAATGAGTTCTTCCTGTTTAGTTTTAATTTCAGGGTGCTAGTCTCTTAACATATTCAGATATAACGTCTTTTATATCTTAATTTCCATTGTGTCTTTTCTGAAGGCAAACAAGGTGTTTATTAGCTTCACCTTTACCTTTATTCATTGATTTAGCATGATTTTGGGATAGAGATGATTATAGAATCTATTCTCCAACTGAGATTCAGTCTCTGAAAAAGCTTCCAAAAGCAATGATGCTATAGATTATATGTAAATCTCTGGAAGATGATAGTCAAAACATCAAAAAGGAATTCTTCATTTTACATAAAGTTAAGTTGTCTCTGCTGAGGAGACCAGGCAAATGAGCATGATGTCAGATAAGTTACTCTGACATTTACTATGAATGAAATTTATTACTACTCTAAGAAAAGTGAGAAAAATTTGTATTGCCTTGACTTACCCAATTCAATTATTAAGGAGACTGAGCTCCAGACCCACCTCTAGTAGGATTTATTATCTTTAGTGACAATGACCTGGTTGCAGTACCAAGTCCAGAATTAATCCCTCAATCCTGTTCCCTGGGCTTACAATATGATGCTTTCTCGAATTTTTGTGAAAGATCTGAAACTCTAGTGTGACCATCCCATCATAGTGCTCAATAGCACGCTTCAAGCAAAGCCCAGAGATTTTTTTTTAAAAATGTATTGCAGTTGGTGGTTTAGAGAAAGGACAAACTTGGATGCCCTGTTGCTAAAGTTAAAACAGCTGAATAAACCTCACTGACACAACAGCTCTCAATAGGGGAGTCCCCACAGGGTTACCATGGAGCTGACAAGAGGGTAAGCAGATCATAAGTGCTACAAGAGACACAGGGCTAGTCTGAGAGACTCGGTAGAGAGAGTGTTATAAATCCTCATGTTCCCAACACCATCATTTCCAGACCACCAGGGCTGTACAGGATAAAGGGAAGAAGGCAAGGAAAAAAGGTCAATTCCAATACAGAACTGGGGAGAAAAGACTTGAACATTCATTTTACTAAAATTCAAAGAAACAACATGATTTCTCCTTCACTTCCTTCTTTGTTGCTCCCTTACTAGCAACTAATCTACATTTACATCTTACAAAAGACTAAACATCTTCACTCAGACTTCACATTCACTGGGACATAGCCTATGAGCTCCACCCTAGAGAATCCAGCAGGATGCCTGATATACTAGTGAATAGGTAAAGGATTTTGGCTGTAAATGGAGAGGCATTTACCAACAGAAATTATAATCCATTTCTGCTTTAGTAGCTAAGTCCAAGAAAGTTGTCTAAATCTCATAGATGCTATCACCGACTCATTATTATTTGCTGGTCCATAGCTCAATAACTCAAGTAACAGCTTTGAACCCAACTTTTCCTGATTCAAAGTCTATTATTCTATTTATTATAGAATATGTTGCCGCTTGGAGCAGCTAGTTAGTGAAGTGGATGGAGCTCTGGGCCTAGGGTCAGGATAACATCCTCCTAAGTTTAAATTTGGCCCTCAGACACTAGTTGTGTAGTCCTCCGCAAGTCACATCACCCTGTTTGCCTCAGTTTCCTTGTCTGTAAAATGAGCTGGAGAAGGAAATGGTAAGAAGAAAAACATCTTTGCCAAGAAAGCCCCATGAAGAATTCAATCATGAGATTGAAATGACAAAAGCAACATGTTCCCTCTATAATATGTACATTGCAGAGTTTTAACACGTTTGTTGAATTGAAATTAAATCTCATGTATGATGTTTTTATATTCATAGTGTTGATGCCTCCACACACAGAAACAATTAAAAAAACAATTATCTGATTTCACTTTTTGGACAAATGATATCAAATAAAATCACCTCTTGATGGACAAATGATAAACACTATCAATGAAGCACAAGTAAAATTACCCATTCCTCATTTACCAAAAACGTCAATAAACCCAGGTTTGAGACCTTAGTACTGCCAAACTCTAAGATCAATCTTGGATCAGAGAGCTGAAGCATCATTATCCTACTTGACAGAAAATGTCAGTGTCATCAATAAAAAATAAAGGAAGTATGAAGAACATTGGATTTGGTTTCAGAAAGTCTGGATTCAAATCCCCTTCCCTTTACTTGGTATCTTTATAAACTTAGAAAAATCATTTATTTTTTCTGGGCATCTGTTCCTTTTTTGTAAAAGAAAGGGATTGAACTAGAAGACCTCTTCATAGCTTCTTCTCTTCCTGTCATTTCCAAATCACACCATCACCATCAGCCACTCCTCATGTCTGCCCTATCTTGAATTCTTTCCCTGGAACCTTGAGCTCTGATAGATGAGCTTTCACCTTACCTTGTCAAAAACAAACAAACAAACAAACAAAAACTGTATGACACATCATTTCCTGGGCATTCTAAACTATACCACAGTATCTCACCCCCTTTCTAACTCCCTTTTATCTGAAGTATTCTCCAATTCAAATGCAAATTCCTTAAAGATTATGCCTTCCTAGCTTGTATTTGAATCTCTGACACAACACAATTCTTAGACCATAAGTGCTTATTAATAATGCTTTATTATTTTATTTATAAATTCTAAGGACTTTCTGTTCTAGATCTATGATCTTTCTATTCAATCAGATTTTGCCCTTTGCAAGTTTTGAGGTTTCAGTTTTCTTATCTATAAAATAAGAGGGTTGGTTTATTTTTTTTATTAAAGCCTTTTATTTTCAAAACATATGCACAGATAATTTTGAACACTCACCCTTGCAAAACCTTGTGTTCCAACATTTTTCTTTCTCTCTTCCCCCCATCCTTTCCCCTAGGCAGTAAACAATCTAATATATGTCAAATATGTGCGATTTTTCTATACATATTTCCACAATTATTGTGCTGCACAAGAAAAATCAGATCAAAAAGGAAAAAAAATGAAAAAGAAAACAAAATGCAAGTCAACAACAATAACAAAAAACGAAATCCTTTGGTGTAATCCACACTCCTCTGTGGGTGCAGATGACTCTCTTCATCACAAAACCATTGGAAATGACCTGAATCAACAGAGTTGATTTAAATCAAGAATTCTTAGCCTTTCTGGTGCCATGGAACTCTTTCAGTCTGGTTAAACCTATAGCCCCTTTCTCAAAATAATGCTTTTAAATAATTGAAGCAAAATTATACACTTCAGTTAGAGGTTATTATAAATAAAGATATTACTCTCCCCCCCCCCCCTTCTAAGCTTGACCCCTTGAAATTTATCCTTGGACCACTTTAGAATTTGTGAACTCCTGGTCTAGATAATTTTTATAATCTTGTCCAACTCTGGTATTCAATGAAATAGGGAAGAACTCATTTACCTTTCATTTGACCTTAATACTCAAAAATGAGTACTGCACCAGTGACACCAAAGACATTTTAATTTACACCTTTCTCTCTAGAAGTATGAAGTTCAGTCTGTCCAACCTTTCACAATACCATTTTTTCATTGAGACCATTTGTGGTCATGATAATTTTTTTTCACTCAGATAAGAGAAATCATATGCATAGGAGGCAATTGTGGTGTATTTATTAATTTAAAGATAAAGACAATAGTCACTAAATTTTGGAATTAAAAGTTGAGCAGCATTTATGGAATATTTAAATCTGGAAAGGGCCTCTGAGGTCATCTAGTATAAATCTCCTATTAGAAGATTAAGGAACCTGAGACTCATGCTTGACCAAGGTGACACAGGTAATAAATAGCC
Source organism: Sarcophilus harrisii (assembly GCF_902635505.1). Taxonomy (NCBI): domain Eukaryota; kingdom Metazoa; phylum Chordata; class Mammalia; order Dasyuromorphia; family Dasyuridae; genus Sarcophilus; species Sarcophilus harrisii. Next base: position 69,049,384 of record NC_045431.1, read on the forward strand.
AAGGTGATATCGGAAGCCAAATCATCTTGGATTCCATTCTATAGCCAATGGTCTTTCTACTGTTCCAGAGATTAACCAAACCTTTGGATTTGTGTTGCAATATTGGCACATAGACATATAGGTCATGGGATATTGCATTAGCACACTGCCTAGCTCAGTCCCATAATCCTTCATCTGAGTAGATTGTGATCCAGAGAAGAAAGTAATTTCCAAGACATCAGCCAATTAATGGCAGAGTCAAGTAGCTGTAATTTGTGTCTTAGAGGAAAGAACACTGGGCACTGAGGAGGTGGGCACAATTCCCAGTTCTTCTAATTAATACCTGGGTAAGCCAGGGCAACTTCCTTAATCCCTCTAGGATTCAATTCAATTTAATATGTATTTACTAAGTGAAAGGTATTGTTTTTATTTAGAGGATATGAAGGAAAAAATTAAATGACCCCTTTCCTCAAGGAACTTACCTTCTACTATTTCCTCATTTGTTTAAAAAAAGATTGGCAAGCAGGATAGGAAAGGGAGAAGGATAGACCAAAATGGTCCCTTAAATGGTTCTAGTTGGGTGTACCAGTAAAGTTTAATATTACAAAGAAATTTGGAGGGGATGAGAGTTTATGGGCAAGTCAAGGAAAAAAGGGAAGAGTTAAAATCCTAGGAGAGCTTGTAAATGAGTACGTGCCAGCTCCGGTATAGCATGGCACAGTGGACCAAGGCTTAGCCTTAGAGTTAGGAAGTCTGGGGTGAAGGACAGTCTCTGGCACTCACTATTGATGTGCTGATAGGTCAATTGCTTTACATCTCAGTGGCTTAGGTCAGTGTGTAAACTATAGACAAGTTGCTAATCTGCCTCTGGGGAGGATCTTCCCACACCTAGAGTAATGAGATTTTAAACTCAAGTCTGGGACTTTGGAGGTAATCAAGTTCATTTTCTTCATTTTAAAGAGACACACATGTGGCTCGATATGTCCTGAGATTGGAGTCAGGAAGACCTGTCTCCGAAAATTACAAGCTGTTTGACTCTGAGCAAGTTACTTAAGCTTTGTGCTTGTCTCCTCAATTTTAATGAGAGAGAGAAAGAGGAAAGAAGGGGGAGGGGGCAGAGAAAGAGACGGAGAGAGACAGAAAGAGGGAGAGGGAGGAGGAAGAGAGGGAGGGAGGGAGAGAGGGAAGGAGAGAGGCAAGGAGAGAGGCAGAGAGAGAGAGAGAGAGAGAGAGAGAGAGAGAGAGAGAGAGAGAGAGAGAGAAAAGAAAGAAAGAAATCCCCAGGAGTGGAGGACTACCAGGCTGCCTGAGGAGACACTAACCAACCCAGGTTGAAAAATGAAGCAAGTAAAAGTTACCATGTTAATTAGAAATAGGATTGGGCCTATCAGTGTCTACTGAATATATGGGCTGAATGAGATAAGAAGAGTCAAGCTCAACAGAGAGAAAAACAGAGAGACAGAGAGAGGGGGAGAAGGGGAGAGGAAGAGAGACAGAGAGAGGGGGAGAAGGGGAGAGGAAGAGAGGGAAGGAGAGAGAGAGAGAGAGAGACAGAGAGAGAGAGAGAGACAGAGAGAGAGACAGAGAATTAGACAGAAAGACAGAAATAGAGAGAGACAGAGACAGACAGACAGACAGACAGAGTGAGAGAAAGAGAGAAGTGAGGAGGAAAAGAGGGAGGGAGAGAGGGAAGGAGAAAGACAGACATAGAGAGATTATGTGTATATGTATACATAAAATATGTGCGTGCATATGTGTATATTTATATGTGTATACATACATATGTGCATTTATGTGAAGTGTACACGTGTATATATTTATATGTATATAGTGCATGTATGTATAGAAATGTGTGTATGTACATATACAAATGCATACACATGTTCCCAGTGTTGTTATGAGGATCAAATGAGCCCTTAGCCCAGTCACTGGTACATTACAGACATTTAATATTTCTTTCTATAGATGAAAACGTTGAACCAGGGAAATTCGTTTGCCCAGGATCACACATGGTATCATGGAAGAGCCAGGATTCAAACAGAATCATAAAAGGAGAATTGAGAGCGACCTTCAATGTCATCAAGACCAAGCTCTTTCATTTCAAAGATGAGAGAACTAAGTCTCGAGCTCCTTCCAGGGAAAGTGGCTTTCTCAGGACCATACAACTGGTTGAGTTCCTGAGATGAGATCTAAACTTCCGACTGTCTGAGTCCGGCGTGCTCCCTCACACTCTCACATCACCTAGATGCATTTGCATCCTTGGATCCACAGTCAGAGATCTTTTCACTTCTCCTCCTTGAAATCCTAGGTCTCAGCTAAAACCCATAAATATCGATAGAGGGATTTGGGGCACTAAACAGCATTTCCCCTGCTCGTTGCATCACTGATAACACCCAATGAAACCCTGTGGTTTGGGTTTTGTATTTGTTTTTTGCTTCCCCCCCCCCCCCTTGTTAAGAGAGTGGGTGGCATATATTACAGTCTCCCATGGACAATTTTGAATTGCAGCGTGTCGTTCTGTTGTGAGATTGTTCAGAGGGAGGGGGTGGGGAAAAGTTCAGTCACAGAAATATCAAAGGAGAACAAAAGAAAATTGAGTCCCAGAAAGGAACCATAGAAGTGCTTCTGTACGTGAGGGGACTCCTTGGGCCCGGTCCCCAGGGTTTCCCAAGGGCTTCTTGGCTGGACCAGAAAGTCCCAGGTACGTGGTTCCCCTTTGCAGCAGCTCCTATCACCTGTTATTCTTCTCAGGGGTGACTTTCCCAAGTCAGCAGTGGGGGCCAAAGCAGGAGGGGACAGGAGGCAAATTCAGCACATCATGGAAATAAGGGCACGCTGCGTGCCAGAAAGGAAATGTGGGCTAAGAACTCTAATGAGAGAGTAAGCAGAGAGCCGCTGGTTTTAAGCAGAGAGATGTGTCATCGAGGGAGAACAGCAGCTTTGCTGGCGCTGTGACAGGCCAGAGCCTTAATCTGTAAATCACTGTGCAGCCCAATATGTCAAAAAAAAAAAAAAATAAAATAAAGGGAAAAAAAAGTTTGGCCACCCCCGGAGTACAGGCATAAGGCAACAAAATAATCTCCTGTGGATAACCCATGTGAAAATGCAAAAACACCCAGCCGTCCAAGAGGGGGAAACATGGCTTGCCAAAGACTAATTATATTTAATCAAGATGGCAAAAAATGATGAACACGTGTCCCATAATCCTAAATGAAACACACACACTCACACACTCATACACACACAGAGCTCTCTGAAGAATGCTGGTCTGTACATTTTCCCATCTCCCTTTATAAGCATACTTTAAAATTTCTGGCCCCGGCCTGAAAGTCATTAGTGATTTAGCTGAAACGTAAAATTTTACTGCGGCGCATTGGTAGCTATTACGAGGTATAAATCTGTGTGTCCCTGACAGGTTGGGTTCCCTTCTGCTCTGTTCCACGGCGTTACGGAAGGGCACTTAAGCTGTGCTGGAGGTACACGGCACACATCTTGGGATCCGAGAGGGGAGGACCCAGACCCCCCAGATCCCATTTGGCCTAGCCATTTTACAGATGAGCAAATTGAGGTCCGCAGTGGTGAAGGGATTCGTCTGAGCTTTCACAGGTAGTAAGTAGCAGATTAGATTAGAGACTAAAGCATTCGGAACATTTTAAAGCGACTTCTATGGTTCCCGCCAGATTCTGCTCTTGACCATAAGCTAGTTGGTCTGCATAGTTCCATGGAGTCAGGTCTTAAGCGAGAGAATGCGATTTCAGAAATTGGAATTCAGGTCACGTAGTGAGTGGATTCAGGATCGAATCTGTCATCAGGAAAACAAGTTCAAATCCAGTTTCAGAAACTTATTACTCACTGGGCAAATCATTCAATGCTGTTTGTCTCAATTTCCTCATCTGTAAAATGGGGGCAATAATGGCACCTCCCTTATAGAATTATTGTGAGGATAAAATGAAATAATATTTGTAAAATATTTAGCATAGGTACTATATAAATGTTTGTTTCCTTTGTAAAATCATGAAATCTATCAAATTTGCATTAAACCCACTCAAAATCATCACCTCTTTTGTATATTCATCATTTTTTCCTTGTTGCTACTTTACATAAACTTATGTTCTTAAGCCCTTGAAGGAGCAGCAAATTCAAGCATCATAGATTGAAAGACAGAGCAACAGAAATTCTTTTTCCAAGTTTTGATTACTCCAAATCTATCACCTTTCCTACCTTACCAGGCTGAGGACTTGTAAGCAAACCCAGATATCCCTTAAAACAGTAAAGCAGAAGGAGAGAGAGAAAATACTCTGTTTCTAAGTTGGGCTTTTGGTGCAAAATAATTCTTTCACTCCTCATGAGTAGATTCACTATTTTATTTTGCTGAACAGCTGTCACAGCCTACTTATCCTTCCACAAACCTCCTGAATCTTCTCCCTCATATTTCACTAAAAATTTTGAGACCATCTACTCTTCTCATCTCTCATATTCAAACATTCCTCTCACTGTCTCCTGTCTCAAACATGAGACAGTGTCTATCTTTCTTTCTGTCTATCATCAAATCAGGTTCCATAATATCTTGCACATACACGTCCCTTTCTGTTCACTCAATAGCCTTGGTACTGAGAGAAAATGTTATTAATTACCAATTACTAATATTGGGGGAATGAAATCTAGATTTTTTTTCCTTTCTATTTTATCATTCAAAAACCAATCCTTCAAAGAGATTTCTCACCTTGCCCAGAGAATTCACCCCATCCAGACCATCTTATATAGGTAGAATTCTTACTCAAAATTGTTCAAAAACTAGGTGGAAAATAGGTCCTTTTGTATAGATTGCCTGAGGCAGGAAAAGTCTGGCTTGAAATGAGTCTCTTTGTTCAAGTGTGACATGATCAGAATCATATCTCCCAGCTCCTCATTAGAATAAACCTAATTTTTGTTCTAATATTCATTCTCTCATTATTCGTTAACCAATTGGAATTGATTTGTTTTTTGGAAATACTTACCCTTCCTCTGGTATTTAAACATTGACTATTCCATAGGGGCCTTTTGGTTATGAGAAAAACAAATCTCAATTTATTGATTAATTTGTTAGTCATAATTAATAAGTTCATTATTAATTACCCAGAAACTGTCTCACACTTTTCATTCACAATAGTATAGACCTTCATCATCTCTAGTCTGAATTACTCTAATAACTTTATAATTATTCTTTGTGTCTCAAGTCTCCAACAATACTCTCCCAATTGTACCACCTCATTCTTCAATGCTTTATTAAATGATTCAATTAAGATGAGCTAAGAGAGTGAGCACTTCAGGTCTGGCATTTTTCTCCAGCAAGAGGTCTTCACATAAAAATAGTCCTATAAAAACAAATAATAATAATGTTTACTTCTACAGCACTTTAAGATTCATAAAGTAGTTTCTTCACAACAACCCTGTAGAGTAGCTTGTGAAAGCTGAACTATTCCTATTTTAAAGAAAGTGAAATAAGTCAGAGAGGCTAAGTGACTGCCTCAAGATCACACAGTAAGTAAGGTTAGAGCCAGGATTCAAATTCAAGTCTATCCTGATTCCAAGTCTGTGCTATCCATGAACTGACAGACCACCCTTGTTGTTATTCAAATTGCTCCCATGAGATACTGGAAGAATTATGCAAATTAAACAAAAACATATTTACATATTGAACAAATATCCAAATTAAACAAGTTAAACATTTTGTTGAATAACAATGAGTGAAGTAAAAAAATTCTGTTCCTTTAGAGAGTGTAAATATTAAAGAGGGAATGCTAGATGGTCTGTGTTAGGATCACTCCTCTTATTAGAGGAGATGACATTTTAGGAATTCAAATTTTAGGACATAACTCATCTGCTCCCTTGCCATTGACAGTGGTGATCAGAATTGATGGGATGTTAAGAAACCTATATGCAGATAACTAGTAAGTGGCAAAGCTTAACTGCTAGGATAGCTGAAGCCCTGTGCTTCTCATTGCCTGCTAAAGAAATTAGCTCAGAGACCCCTAATTCTAAGCTGAATCTTGGAGCACTTGATTAACTAACCTCATCTTGCTCTCTTCAGGTCCAGGAAAAAAAAAAAAACAGAAGCAGAGATGTGGATCTGTCCCTCTCTGCTGCCAACTAAAAACAGTTGGTGCTGGTGCTAACTTAGTGTAACTCTACTTTTTCATATATGTTAACATATCTGATAAATATGTCTGATTAATGGTAGCTTAGATAGACAGAATTCTTTGACCTTTAAAAATGCAGAAGATATTATTCCTTTTTCTGAGGCAAGGGGCAGAGAAAGGATAGGAAAAATACATTTCCATAAGAAAAAGTGATTATGATAATTATAACTCCCAGACCAAGGGTTCTTAATCAGGCATCTATGAACTTATAAGAGTGCCATTATAAAACTTTTTGGTAACTATTTCTCCTTTAGTTCAGTTTTATTATGTCTTCTATTTTTTATACCACCATAGTATTTTTTTCTTTCCTTCTCCCAAGGATACATCTTTTTTTTTTTTTTTTTCCTGAGGCAATTGGGATTAAGTGACTTGCCAGAGTCACACAAGCAGGGAGACATCTTTAATTACAAAAAATATTTTAAAGAAAAAAAACCAGCGTGACTGATAGAGACATTGGCAAAGTTCTAAAACATATGCATTATACAATACCTCCATGAAGGGTTGGGGATATTTTTTTCATATCTCTTCATTCAAGTCATTCTTAATCTATATAATTTTATTTGCTTTTGACCAAAATTATCACTTCTGATTTTGATGTGTGATCTTTTGTTTTCTTCATCAGTTCATATGGATTTTTCCATGCTTCTTCATATTCATCATATGTCATTTTTATACTTATGGCGCTCTTGTGTCCGCATGGAGCACAATAGTACTCTATTGCATTCATGTACCGTTTGTTAATCCATTGCCCAACTGATGGACATCTATTTTACTTCCAATTCTTTTCTCTAACAAAAAAAGCGCTGTTATATGAATATTTTTGAAAATATATGGGACTTCTTATCAATGGCTTCTTTGGGGTATATATCCAGTATTGAAGTCTCTGATTCATAGAATATGGGCATTTCAATCATTTTATTTGAATTGTTTCATATTGCTTTCCAAAATGATTATATCACTTCATAGTTCCACCAACAATGTATTACCTTGTCTTCCATCCCACAAAACCTCCAAGATTGGCTGCTGTCACTTTTTAACACTAAGTTATCATTTTTTCCAATTTGATAAATGTAAAATAAAGTTTCAATATTATTTTGATTTGAATTTTATTATTGTTATTAATTTGGAACATTCTCTCATGTGGTTATAAATATTTTTTTCACTTCTCTTTTTGACAACTGTTTAATTAATATCTTTTCACCAATTATCTATTTGGGCAAAGGCTATTATGTCATCCATCCATCTGTCTGTCTGTCTGTCTATCTATCTATCATTAAAACAATTTATCTATCTGCCTATCTTGAAGCTAGGTACCAAAGTGGATAGAGCAATGGGAAACAGGAAGACTGATCTTCATGAGTTCAAATCTGGTCTCAGGTACTTACTAGTGATGGGACTCTGGGTAAGACACTTAATCCTTTTTGCTTCATTCTTCATCTATAAAATGAGCTGGAGAAGGAAATGACAAGTCATTTTAATATTTTTTCCAAGAAAAACTCCAAAATGGGTCTAAAAAGTGGGACATGATTGAAATGACTAACAATAACTGCCATAACAAATCTATTTACTTACCTATTATTTATATATCTTAGGTATAAAATTCTTATCAAAAATACTTGGTGCAATTATTTCCCCCCATTTAACTATTGCCCTTCTTATCCTATATTTTGTCTGTACAGAAGCTTTTCAATTTCAAGTTATCAAAGGTAGCTATTTTTTAACCTCTGTAATTGTTTCTATCTCTTTTTTGGTTAAGGCTACATCTAATATCCACAATTGTGAGAGATTCTTGATCTGTTATTCTTCTAATCTTCTAATTTTGTAAATTAGGATTTTTAACATTAAGGTTGAATATCCATTTAGAACATATTGTGGAATCTGACATAAGATGCTGTCTAAATTCTATCAGACAACTTTTCAATTTTCTCATCAGCTTTTTAAAAATAAGGAATGTTTTCCCCCTAGGTAATTTGTTTTCCACTTTATCAGACACAGCACTATTGAGTTCCGTTGCTTCTGATTCTTCCTTCTCTGGTATATGCTTTTGATCTATCTCTCTATTCTTTAACTAATACCAGATGATTTTAATGGCTGCTGCTTTATAATATAGTTTGCTGTCTGGAGGCATTATTTTTCCCTTTGTCTCTACCTCTTTTCATCATGTCTTTTGATATTATAGATCTTAAGTTTTTTCCAAATGAATTTTGTTCTTTTATTAATGGTAATTTTATTTGTATAGCATTAAAAGTATAAATTAATTTTAGTGGAATTATAATTTTCATTATTTTGGCATGATCTAGTCATGAATACTGAATATTGCAATTATTTTTGTCCTTTATTTCTTTAAAAAGCACTTTCTTCTTGAATCTCTAGAAATCTTTTGTGTGCTATTTTTTAGAAATATTTTATGTATTTTTTAGTTCTTTGAAATGGGATTTCCTCTTTTACTATTATTTTTCTTGTTTTTGTTGATATTATGTAGAAATACAGTTGCTTTTTAAGTATTTTGTAGTAGGTAACTTTACTGAATTTATTAACTCTCTCAATTAGTATTTTTTGTGTATTCTCAAAGATTTTCTAAACATATCATCATACGATCAGCAAATAAAGATAGTTTTATTTCTTCTTTACCTATCTTTAGCTTTTAATTTCTTTCTTTTATGTCACTGCTATTAGCATTTCAAGAATTAAATCGAGGGGCAGCTAGGTAGTGCAATGGATAAAGCTCAGGTCCTGAGGACCTGAGTTCAAATTTGACTTCAGACATTTAACACTCCTTAGCTGTGTGACCCTGGGCAAGTCACTTAACCCCGATTGTATCAGAAAAAAAAAAGAATTACATCAAATAATAGTAAGAAGAGTAGGCATACTTGCTTTGATTTCATATTTATTAGAAAGACATGGTGTGTTACCATTGCATATGATGCTTGTTTTTGTTTTTAGATAGATGCTTTTTATGATATTAAAAAGAGTATCTCATACTTTAACATGTTTAACATGTATGAGACTGCTTGCCATGTAGGGAAGGGGGTGGAGGGAGGGAAGAGAAAAGTTGGAACAAAAGTGAGTGCAAGAGACAATGTAAAAATTACCCATGCATATGTTCTGTCAATAAAAAGCTATAATTAAAAAAAAGTGTATCTCTATGCTTATACTTTGTAGGGTTTTTATCATGAAAGAGTGCTGCACTTTGTCAAAGACATTTTTGTACCTATTGAAATGATTGCATTTTTTCAATGCTTTAGTTTTTATATGATTGTGTTCATTCCCCCCTCCCCCACCATGTTGAACCATCTTTGCATCCCTGATATAAAGCCTACTTGGTTATAAGGAATGATTTTTTGATAATGGCTGCAGTCTGTTTGACAGGATTTTTATTTTTGCGTGTCGATATTCATTAATGATATTTGTAATTTTCTTTCTGAGTTTTATCTTTACTCAATTAAGGTATTAGGATCATATTTGTCATATTAAAGCTTTCTAGTAGGGTACTTTCTTTTTCAATTTTTTAGAATAATTTGTGAAGTATTAGTACTACTGTTCTTAAAGGTTTGCTAGAATTCTACCATGAATTCTTTAGAAGTAGTTTTTTTTTCTTTGATAGTACCTTTATAGTTAGATATATTTCCCTTTCTGTAATTAGATTCTTTAAAATGTCTTTCTAGTGTCATGATATTTTGAGCATCTAATAATGTTGAAATTGTTCCTCTATTTCTTTTGTGTTCTTTTTTTTTTGTTAGCACATAATTGGGATCATTAATAATATAATATAATGTAATATAATCATGATAACAGATCATTCCTATTTATTTCTTAAGGTTTTGTTATGACTTCATCTTATTCATTTTCTATTTAATGTTGTGATTTTTCTGCTGTCTCCTTTTTGATAAAGTTTATCAATTTAATATGGTCTTTTGAAGAACCCAGTTTTAATTCTGTCAGTTCTACTTTTATGTTTTTAATTTATCTAGTTCTCCATTTTCTACATATCTCCTCTTTTGCATTTATTTAAAGCTTGTTTGTGAATGTCCTAATTTTATGTTCAGTTCATCATTTCTATATTTTTTCCATTTTGTTAATGTACATTTGTAGGAATAGGATTTTCTCACTGAAGCCTGCTTTAACAACATCCCAGAAAAGCTGATGTGCCACATCATCATTATAGTTTTCTTTCACTTAATTATTGCTCCTGTGATTTTTCTTTGGCCTACTCACTATTTAGGATTGTATTGTTAAGGTTTCATTTCAGTCTTTTGCTTGTGTATGTGTGTACACACACATGTATGTATTCCCTGAATCGGATACTTTTATTGCATTATGGCTGCCTTTTAATATTTTATATATATATATATATATATATATATATATAATATAAAAACAAATATATGTTTGCTATATCTCTATGCTCTAATACATGGTAATTTTTATAAAAGTTCCATATGATGCTTAGAAAAATATATATACTTTTGTCATTGCATTTAAAAGATACCATAAATCTTTTTACTCTAGTTTCTCCAGAAATTTATTTAGTTCCAAATTTTCCCTTTGTTTGTTTTTTTTATGTTAGACTTATCCAAATGGGAGAGAAGGACTTCTCCTGTCACTGTTATGTTAATCTCTTTGCCTTTTCATAGTTAACCTAATGTTTTCTTTGTGAATTTGGATGCTAATGTATTTGGTACATTAATATTGATATGATGATTATAGCATAATGTAGTTTCCTTGATTATCCCTTTTTATTTCTAGAACTTTTTTTTTGCTTTGTCATATAGAATAACTGCAACTCTTACTTTTTTGTATTCTCTGAATGTATAGTAATTATTTTATCCATTCAGTTTTAATTTGGCTATGCCTTTGGGTTTTTTAAATTATGATTTATTTTTAACATTTCTTTTGAAAATCTGAGCTCCAAATTTTCTTTCTCCCTCTCATTTCTCCCCTCATTCACTGAGAAACAAGCAATATAATTATATATAATATATGTGAGATCATGCAAAACATATTTCCTTATTGGTCATTTTACCAAAAAAAAAGCAAAAATAAAATAAAGTGAAAAATTATGCTTAATTTTGCACTCAGAATTCATTATTTTTCTGTCTGAATACGGATAGCACTTTTTCACCTTAAAACTTTTGGAACTGTCATGAATCTTTGTGTTGATCAGAGTGGCTAAGCCTTTCAGGATTGATCATTATTACAGCATTGCTGCTTCTGTGCATAAGATCTCTTGATCTTTCTCACTTTACTTTCTATCAGTTCACATATGTATTGGCAAAAGGATTTTTATTTTTATGGTATTTTAATTTTGAAATTTGATGCATTTTTATTATAAATATAATCAACAAATGTGAACACTTTTATTATACTCAGCCCCCCAAAATGAATTATATATAAAACTGTGAACTTTGTTATTAACAGCTAGCCATTTAACATTGCAATTTCAGCATGACCTTATTTATTTGTGTCTCCTTTTATTTTACATATGAAGTCATGAAAACATATTTTCTTATTAACCATGTTGCAAATAAAACACAAAAAATAAAGTAAAATAAAGCATGATTCAATCTTTATTCAGAGTTCATCAGTTCTCTTATCAAGAAGTGGATAGCATTTTTCATCATGGATCCTTTGGAATTGCTTTGAATTGTTGTCTTGATCAGAGTAACTAAGTCTTTCACAGTTGATCAGCTTTATAATATTACTGTGTACAAGATTCTCCTGGATCTGCTCAATTCACTTTGCATGAGTTCATCTCCTCATCATTTAATATAATATGATAATATTTCATCACATATATACTCCAAGTTATTTGGCCATTACCCAATTGATGGACATTCCCCTCAATTTTCAATTCTTTACCACCACAAAAGCTACTACAAATATTTTTGTACAAATGCTTATTTTCCCTTCTCTTTGATCTCTTTGGGTTAATAGTGGCATTACTAGATCAAAGGGTATGTATAATTTTAAAGTCCTTTGGACACAATTCCAAATCATTCTCCAGGTTGGTTGAAACAGTTCACACTAAAGCAAAAGTGGATTAGTGTACCTATTTTCACCCATCTTCTCCTACATTTCTCATTTCTGATAGGTATGAGGTGTGAGGTGAGAATTGTTTTAATGTGCATTTCTTTTGTCATTAGAGATTTTAAAAAATATGTCTATAGGTGACTGACTTCTTCATCTGAAAACTGCCTATTCATATCCTTTGATAATTTTTTCAATTGGGGAATAATTCTTATTTTATACAAATTTTGCTCCATTCTCTCTATATATGAGGAACAAGGTCTTTATTAGAAAAACTTGTAAAAAAAATGATACTGCTTTATTATCTATGATACCTTTTAGCAAGATGTAGTTTCCTTCCTTAACTCCATGTCTTTCTGTTTCAAATGTATCTCTTCTAAACACATTGTTGGATTCTAATTTCTGATTCATTTGCTGTCCTCTTCTGTTTCATGGGTGAGCTCATCCTATTCATACTCATAATTATGCTTACTAATTGTATTTTTCTCTTCATCCCATTTTCTTTTTTATTTTTCTCTTTCTTTTTTTATCCTGTCCCTTTTCAAAAGTCAGTGTTACTTCTGACCATAACTTTTTTCCTTTTAACATTCACTCCCCCTTTTTTCTGATCCCTTTCACCTATTTCCTAGTTGGATGAGATAGGTTTCTATACACAACTGAGTGTGTATATGTAGTCTTCTGGCTTTGAACCAATTTCATTGACAATGAAGTTCAGTCATTGCCCACCATCTTTCTCCTCTCCAACCTTCACTGCAAAATTTTTCTTTGTGTGCCTCTTTTATGTGAGAAAATGTTCTTCACTGTGACTCTTCTCTCTTATCTTAACACATTCCTCTTTTTCATCCTTTTTTTATATTTTTAGATCATCTCAACATAATAAGCTCACACTCACACCTTATGTCTATGTAGACCTCTTCTAACAGCCAAAAAAAGGATAAGAGTTTTTAGGAGTTACATGTATCATCTTTTCATATAGATATATAAACAAATTAACTTTATTCAGTACTTTATCTTTCTTCTTTCGTGTTTATCTTTTTATGTTGTTCTTGAGTCATGTTTGAATTTCAGAGTTTCTATTTAGCTCTGGTATTTTCATCAGGAATGCTTAAAAGTCTTCTATTTCACTTAATATATATTTTTCTCCTGACAGAATGTATTCAGTTTTGGTAGGTATGTTATTCTTGGTTATACTCCTAGCTCCTTTGCCTTCTGGAATATCATATTTCAAGCTCTTTGTCCTTTTATTGTGGAAGCTGCTAAATTTTGTGTGATCTTGACTGTGGCTCAAAGATATTTGAATTGTCGGCTGCTTGCAATATTTTCTTTTTGACCTAGGAGCTTCAAAAGTTGGCTATAATATTCCTGGAAACTTTCATTTTGGCATAACTTCCAGAGGAGGATGAGTGGATTCTTTCAATTTCTATCTTACCCTTTATATCTAAACTATCAGGGCTGTTTTTAAATATATACATATATATATATATATATTTGAATTATTTTTTAAAATCATAGCTTACTGAGATAATTATTAAATCCATCTTTGATCAATTTTTCAGGCAGTTGTTTTCCTAAAGAGATATTTTAAATATTCTTCTTCTTTACTTTTGACTTTGTTTTATTGTTTTTTGAGGTCTTGCGGAGTCATTAGCTTTCACTTGTGTAATTCTAATTTTAAGAAAGTTTTTTTTAGTGAGTTTTTATGCAATTTGGCCAATTCTTCCTTTAAAAGGAATTATTTTCTTCAGTGAACTTTTATGTCTTTGTTACCACTAGGCCAATTCTATTTTTTGAACAATATTTTCTTCAATCTTTTTTTTGTCCCTCTTTTATCAAGTTGTTAATTTTCTTTCCAAATTTTTTGCACTACTCTCATTTCATTTACAATTTTCTCCTTCACCATTCTTAACTCTTCCAGGAATTCTGATTAGGCTTATATCTAATTACCATTGTCTTTGAGGCATTGTTTGCAGCTGTTTTCACATTGTTTTCTTCTTCTGAGTTTATATCTTCCTCTACCTCATCACCTTAGTAGCTTTATGAATCAAGTTCTTGAGGCAGGTACCAGTCTCAGACATTTAATACTTCCTAGCTGTGTGACCCAAAGCAAGTCACTTAACCCCAATTGCCTAGCTCCTCCCAAAATCAAGTTCTTTGGTTGTTCTTTGCTCATTTTCCTTGTCTATTTCTTGGCTTTTAACTCTATGTTAAAGTTGAGATCTGTTCTCCCAACCTTCAGACTTTTCTTGCTGCTGTTTTCAGAACTCATTCTGGGGGGTTTACAAGTGTTCAGTACTTCCAAGATGGAGTGATATGGAGAGAGATGTGATCATTGTTTTCTTGGTCTGGGCTCTAGTCTTTACTCAGAAAGAGCCTCTGCTCCCTTGAAGCTGCAAATACTAGCATTCCTCTTGGCTTTGAAATTGTAAGCAGGTGTCATGTCCTCCTGCAGTTGCAAATGTGATTCCTCCTCTCATCCTTAAAAATGAGGGAAAGGACCCTTCTTCCTTGTGACCAAAAATAAGCTCTCTTCTCTGTCCTAGAATTGCAATCCAAAAGTACATATACAGCAATAAAGTTGACAATTAATGCCAGGTGCATGCAGTGCCAGCAAAAAGTCTCTTGGAATCTCTTTTTGACCAGGTTTGACTCCCTGCCCATCTCTTGCATAAGAGCTCCTCAAGCTGCTACTGATGTTATTGCTGTTACAGCTTTAAGATCCACTGCTGATATTGTGCCATGTATACTCTGGATTGGCCTTCACCCTAGTGGACCTCTTCTGCTGACTTCCTAAATCTTCTCTAGACTGAAACAGTGTCTCAACCTGACCTTTTATTTGTTCATCTTCTAAAATTTGATTTGATGCATTATTTTAAATTTTTTTGGAGGGAGATGTTGAGGGAGTTCAGCTGGGTTGCTGCCTCTAATCCACCATCATGGCTCCACCATCTGTCTTTATTTTTAAAATGTGTTTCTCATAACCAACAGATTGATTGTTGGGTTTTGTTTTCTTATCCTATCTGTCACTCAGTCATTTTGGTGGGGTTTTTTTTGGTTTGTTTAATGGATTCACATTTAAAATTCTGCAAGTTAGGTTTATATTGTCCTTCATTTGTCTCATATATCTTTTTTAAGTTATGATTTTTTCCCTTCTACTGTAAACAGAGTATAATATCTCTTCAGTAACTTTAGTTTTGTTATTTTTTAAGGTAGCTCTATTCCCACTGGCTTTCCTCTCCTTACCCTTGATCCCATATTCTCATTTGTTTCATTTTCCCCTTTGAGGTTTTGTGTATTCCTTTTTACTTCCTGTTTTTATCGGGCTATTTAATTCTTCTCTTTTTTCCTTTCAGTCAAGTAGATTCCTCTTTTTTCAATTCTCCTAGTTGTATTCATTAGGGTTTTCTTTTTATTTCTTTTTTTTTCCCGAGAGAATTTTTCTTCATCACTCTTTTTTTATCCATCTTTTCTTTCTTTTTACATCTTGTAGAGCTTGCCCCACTGATTGCCTTTTCCATTGTGCCTCACTCCCATAAAAATAGCAATTCTTCTGGATGACATTGTCCCTTGACAAGACTCTTCATATCCTTGATTAAACAGCCCATCACTGATCTAAACCCTCTATATATCCATTTTCTTTCCCTATTTGCCTCAAAAATCTTCTCTCAAAGTCCATGACCTCCCATTCCCCCAAGCAAGAGTTGTTCTGAGGAATTCTTACTTTTCCCCACCACTGAGATGGTATGAATCATCTTTTCAAACATCATATACCCACAAACAACATCGAGTACCTAGACCCTATTTCCTTTCATAATATATCTCTCTTCAACTATGGGATTCTCACTCCAAAATCAAATATCTCTTTTCTTTCTTTTTTCAATGCCTCTCCCCTCCTCACCCATTTTAATAATAGGCTCTCTATTCCTGAGAGGTCTCCCAGGGATCAGCTTCCTCTCATTTTAGCCCTTGATTTGAATTGGGTCCATCACTTAGTCCCCTCTATCCTTTACCTACCGTCCTCTGTCATGCATTCTGCCATTATGTAATATAGTATCAAAAAGGTCATTAATTCACCTACTGATGAATTGATTGTCTCTAGTGTTTGTCCAAAATAGCCCAGGTTAACTCTCCATCATTACTTCCACTGACTTCTGCCTTCATTCTTGTTTTCTTGTGTGCATTTAAAAAGAAGTTTCTTAGTGGTCTCTTTGCTGTCCTTGGATAATTTCTTCATTTACTCCTTTTGCACGTTATTACATTCTCTTCTACATTTCCTATTGGATACAAAATATTCTTGCATTATTCAAATTTGTCTTCTTTTATTTTTGAAGGCCTTTGTCTTGATCCCTGGCAGAATGTGTTGCTTCTAAATTGAATAGTGAAATTTAACTTCTATATGTCAGAATCTGTAGCCTTGTTTTTGTTTTTTTTTTTTGTTCCTGAAGATGGTATATGTATTCTTTCAAGCAGTATATCCTTTTTTATGTCCAAAAGCTCTAGATAGTTTTCTTGTATTATTGTTTGCATTTGATGTTCAAGTTATTTTGATTTGTGTTCCTCTAGGGATTCTCTAATTTTTAGGTTACTTCTATATACTCTGTCATTAAGTTCAATGTGTTTTGCTTAAATAAAGAGCATGTTTTCTTTTAATATTATTGCTTTTTGAGTTTTTCCCTTCCTAGATTGTCCTTTACTTCTTTGTAATTATTTTCCAAATGAATTATCATTTCTTTAGTTTCTTTCATAAAATTTGTCACTGAAAATTCACTTTCTGTATTCTACCATTTATTTCTGTGGTGTAGGTCACAAATTCTGTTCTAGTAATTCTCATTTCTCTTTTAAATAACTCAGGAATAGCATGCTGGGATCATGTTCTGAAGTTTCACAAAGTCCTATTTCATCTGCTTATTCTCAGGTTATGGCTTATCTCCCCATGTCTATTCATTTCCAATGTACTTTCTCTGAAGTTCAATTAATTTGTTCTAATCATTAATGATGGCACTTCATCCTTGTATAATTTGGAGTTCCACTAATGAAATAAAAAATGAAAGAAAATCAGAAGAGAAAGAAAAGCACACTTATCAATTCAATACACACGAAGTGTTTCAAAACACTGTTCTAGGCACTGTGAGTAAGTACAAAGACACAAACAAAACAGTTTCTGTGTCTAGAAGTTTACATTCTATTGGTCATTTCTATGTAATGGATAATATGAATTTTTCAGTATTTTCTGTAATCAAATTGGTGCCATGATGTCTTAGGTGAATGAAGGTGTTCTTAAGCCAAAATTCCCAGGCTTCTGCTACAGTTCCCATGATAATGCTTGGAAGCTGCTTCTAATCAAGTTCATAGCTTTCTTGATGTGCCACAAGGGAGAAGCTCTACTTTTTAAAGTAGTTTTTTTCTAGGTGAAAAGTAAGAACAGGCAGAGAGTGAATGAAAATGAAAGAGAACACATGAGCAAATGATATCTAATAGACAGAATAGAATATAAAGGATGCATTCTATTTTGACTTGGGTTCTTTAACTAAGGAAAACAAATGAAAGGATTAAAAAAAAGGAAAGGAAAACTAAAGATTAAGAATGAGAAAACAGATTAAATGTAGTATTTTTAAGTAAGCAAATAGTAGCTTTAGGTCTGCAATGAGAAGATAAGGATGGAAAATTCGAAGAAATTTGGGGAAGATATAACCTGATTTAAAATTGAGCAGATAAAGGAGAAAATTTTACATGATAATCACAATAATGTGGCCATCAATCAAATCACATCATCAATGAATTCACAATTTTGATCAACACAGTAAATAATCCTGACTTTGGAAGACTCTCAACAGAGAGGTAATGCTCCATAAATGTAGAACAGGTTATATGTTTCCAGAAAAGGATTGCTTTGTTTTGTATACCTTTACTTCTTTATTACAAGATAAAATTCTATTGCCATGGATGATAGGGGAGGAGGTTATTAGGAAGTATTGGGACTATGATGTTTTGTTTTTAAAGAGTATCAATAAAAATATTTTAAAATAAATAATGACATTATAGAGAAATCAATCAGATTTAAAGCTCTAAAACAAAGATAAGGAATGAGAGAAATGGACCTAGATAAAGAGAATAGAAGATACTAGTGACTTAATTAGATCAATTACACTTACTACACTTTTTTTTCTTCAAACAAAATGATGGTTGTTTAGTTTACAATCAGATTAGCTGAATCTCTGTCTTATAGTAATCATCTTCCATGACCTGAGAGTTATATGTTGAATTCTCCCCATCTCCCTCCTAAAGAATTAACTAGTAATTCTACTTTTGTAGACTACAGAGAAACAAATGACCAGAATGGATGGAAAGTCAGACAACTTCAAGTTAAAATAACAGAACTTAGGCACTAGTAGAATTTACAAAAAATAACGACAGTAGCAGAACAATGGGGCAAGGGGATTTATGACCTGTTCCCTCATTCTCCCAAGGAATTCATGAAAATAAATTTGGTATTTTCAGTAGACTAGGTAAAGTTGTGTGTGTATATGTATGTTTGTGCTTTAGAAATATTTTTCAAGAAGAAAATAGAAAAGGGTTTTCCATGTCTAAACTTTCATTTTCTAGCAAGAGATAGCCAAGATTCTTCAAAGAACCACTTTCTCTTTAACAACAAGCATGGAGAGCCACCCACAATTGATTATATTACTACTTAGTCCAGTTTTGCTCTCTTGTATTGCATACTCAATCCTTCCAGACTTAGAGAAACTTCATCATGTAGATAACTCTTTTCCCTTGCCAGGATCAGTTAATTTCTCTTCCATTTACTTTTCAGGAATGAGAACATTGCTATTTAGGGAGATTTCATTATAAGTTGTAATTGAATCAATCCAAACTAATAGTTCTTTAATGTTTCTCTTATCCTTATTCCTACAAATGGAAAATACTGTTGGTTTTAAAGATTCAAGACACATAAACTCTGCAGAGAACCCTATAGTAAGTGATCTTTTAAAAAAAGTCTGCTCAATATTCCACAGCTATTGAGGACAGGAAATGAAGAGAGTGATTTCCTTTTCCTGCAAACCCTTCTGCAACAAATTTAGAAATACAGAATTTGGACAGGACACTGGGATTAATACTCTTCTGTAATTTTGTGATGGGTACCAGGTTGTTTGGTTAGGATTCAGTCGCCTGGGGTACCAGAGTCTTTTACGGTCTTAATTTTAAATCTGGCCTAAAAAGAAGCGTTACCCAAGAACATTATGTTCTTTCCTATGTGTCATCTTTTGAGAATAAAGCCAGGGGGAACCAACCTAAAGAGCCCAGTCTACAGTTCTGCTTTAGAACTGATCCATTTTTCCCTAGAAGGGGATTTCCCTTCAGGCCTAGTGATGGCCCTATTCTTTGGTACACATCAAAAGGAAGCCTAAGTCAGGGCTCAATCGAGAATCTCTTAGAAAAGGGAGATTTAGATCTGGGTCTCGGATCTGCTTCTATTCTGTGTGACTTTCATCAAGTCCCCTAAATTCTTTGAGTCCATTTCCTCACCTACAAAATGCCAATCCATATGACTTAGTCTATCTATATGTTACAGGACTAATACATGAATCAAATTGTAAATAATTATAAATGAAAATTCGTTTGTAGTCATGTATATTATATAAGTACATGTACATTACATGTTAAATGTATGTATGATATATATAAAGATATACATATATAATATGTGTATAATATATACATTTGTGCATACATAAATAAATATGTGCTTGCCCGCCCCTTACCCTTACTTTCATATAGTTCTATTGTTCAGTCATTTCAGTCACATCCAATTCTTTGTGACCCTATTTGAGGTTTTCTTGGCGGAGATACTAAAGTGATTTGTCATTTCCTTCTTCAGATCATTTTACAGATGAAGAAACTGAGGCCACCTAGCTACCCTATAGATAGATAGATAGGTAGATAGAGATAGAGATAGAGATGATAGATAAATGTGTGTTATACCAGTATAACCTATTAATTTCTCAAGAAAACATTATAAAGGATATATATGAGATACAAACACATTGTTTTGTAGTTGTGAGGTTTGGAGGGGTCCGATATTGCTACTGACTAAAGAATCAGGAAAAGCTTCCTAGAAAAGGTGAATTTGAATCTGAAGTAACAGCATGTTCTAGTAGAAAGATCATAACAAACAGGCCATCAGATCTAGATTAAAACTCCCTCTGTTACTTACTAAAATGTTCAATCTTATAGAAGTCTTCATTCTCTGGGTCTCAGTTTTTTTATCTGTTAAATGAGGTTGAACTACTTGTTCTTTCTTTTATTATTTATGATCCCGTTTATGAACCTATGGCCTTCTGGATAGGACATATATAATTGTGTGAATTTTTTGACTAAATAATAAATGTTTTAGGTGTTGATGTGGTGCCATAACCACATAAGACTCCTGTATCGTTGTTTTGGGCAGCTGGCTGAATTCTGGGATGTTTCTCCTTAGATTAAAGCCTGACCAGCATTAATGGAGCCATATATGTGTATCAGGCTTGGAGAATGAAGTACCTTAGATTTAACTCTTCTCTGTATTCCCACATCTAGAAGCCTCAGTAGGAATAAAATGCCACCTGGCATAAGATTTTTGGCATTTTAGGGTACAGCAGACCTATGCCCCACTGGTACCGGTATTCATGTCCTCTCTTCATATTTCTTATAAACCATCTCCCAAACTTAAGAACCTCATATGAGGAGATGGAGCTCAAGCTGAGGACAGTAAGAGCCCATGAAACCTGAGAAGGAAGAAAGTTCTCCACCACAGGGTGGGAACCACTAGACAAATGTCGTCTTGATTTATTGACCAATCCAACCCTGGAGAGAGATTTAATTGTATTTACTTCGGGACCAATTCATGGTACATTAGGGCACACAACTCCTGCTGACATCCTTGGAAACTGTGAAGTTGAACTGAGCAATGAAATAGGGTGGCAGGATGTGATTATGAACAGAGAGGCAACAACTCTTAAATTCTCCAACCAGAATGCCTCCACACTGGAACTATCAGTCCTCCTTGTCTATGACTAACAGTCAGTCACAACAATCGACCCTTCGGCTTTCCAAAGGGCTGGCTTTTATAATCTTCTTTGGATTCCCTTTGCTCCTGTATCTTGGCTCATGCTCTTCCCTGGAATGCTGGAATGCACCCCCCGCCCCGGCCACCACTGATCTCTCTGTGTTTTTTCTCCCTCTATTTCTCTCCTCTCTCTCTCTCTCTCTCTCTCTCTCTCTCTCTCTCTCTCTCTCTCTCTCTCTCTCTCCCTCTCTCTCTCTTTTTCTTTTTTTCTTACTTTCTCTCTCTTTCTCTCTCCCTCTGTCTTTTTCTTTCTTTTTTCTTTTTTCTCTGTCTCTCTCTGTGTGTGTCTCTCTCTCTCTCTCTCCTCTCTCTGTCTCTGTGTCTCTATCTGTCTCTCTGTGCCTCTGTCTGTCTCTCTATCTCTGTCTCTCTGTGTGCATCTCTGTCTCTCTCTGTCCACCTCTGTCTTGTGTCTCTCTTTCTCTCTGTTCCTCTCCCTCCCTGTCTTTGTCTCTGTCTCTTACTCTCCTATTTGTCATTCTCTCCATCCTCTCTTTCTCCTTCTCTGTCTCTATCTTTTTATACCTCTATTTTTTCCGACTCTCTCTCACCCACAAACTCTATTGAATCCCTTGGTGTTTAATTAGTTCAGCCATATCTGATTCTCTGTGATCTGTTTGGGGTTTTCTTGGCAAAGCTATCAGAGCAGTCTGACATTTCCTTTTCCAGCTCATTCTACAGCTGAGGAAAACTAGATTAAGTGACTTGTTCAGGATCATCCAGCTAATAAGTGTCTGCAGCTGACTTTGAACTCAGGTTTTCTTGACTCCAGGCCCAGTGCTTTATCCACTGTGTCATGTCAAGCTCCATTATAGCAAGAGCCTTTTCTACCCACTGTACCTCCCCCAGTGCTTAGTAAAGTACATCACAAAAACATGTGTTATATTTATCTAAATTTAATTCATTTAGAAGGACAAAAGGAAAGGATAAAGATGAAAAATTATTCAAGGATTTTGATCAGTATAGACTTGACCTAAATATATTTTGCTGCCTACTCCTGTCTCTCCCCAAAATAGTGTATATTTGTCGGTATATTTCTCCCCTTTTCCTTCTTGAAAACCTACAAAATTGCTTGATCTCTTCATTTTTCCTGGGCAGACCTGGTTAAGATGAAAACTGATTTTTCCAGATAGATTTCAGGTTTTCTTGGACTACACAGAAACATTGAAAATTAATTAGTTTCTTTAAATTGGTTGCTGGCAAATTCCTCACCCAATACCTCATGTCCAGACGGTGGACTCCTTGCTTCCCAGGCAATCAATCGGCATCCATCAAGCACCCATGTCCCAGGAGCTAAGCTTGGTGCTGTGACTGCAAAGATAGAATTATTCAGATTTAACAAAATCAATGTAGTCTGTAACAGGTTAGCTCCTAGCATTGTCATTAATCTATGGTAATGATTAAATTATTCAACTTCTCTGGCCCTTATTTTCTTCATCCATAAAATTATTACTTTTCTCACAGAAAGTGAATTCAGATAGCAGACATGAAACACCTTGAAAAAAATTTTAAAGTCAAAAAATATTAGGTGATTTTCAGGAATCAACTATGTTCTTGAAAGAATAAGAGCCTCATAATTCACTAGTGATAAGTTCCATAAGAAAGAGGAATGGAGTTTCTTATCTAAACTTTGTATATTCCCCTCAATCTAATCCATCAAGAATCTATTAAATGCCTCATTGGGGATATGACTGCTCTCAAGAAATATATCTTCATAGCTGGATACCATATATACTGGGGTTCTAATTTGAAAACAGATGTAATTCCAGTCCCAAAACCCATCAGCAAAGGACTCTTATTCACTATAGAACTGTCATTTTTTTTTTGAGGGGGGGAGTGTCAAGACTTTGATTAAAAAAAAAAAAACTTGCAGTCCTCCTCTTCTCCGATAATGAATAACCATTAAAAAATGTCTTGGACAGAATGACAGACAGACAGATAGATGTGAGAAAGTCCTGTGTATTGAAGGAAATACATATAAACAGATAGATATGTATTATGTATAATGTATTTAAATACCAACACATAAACCAAGTAAAAAGACAGTAATATACGGAATGAAGAAAGATTCTAAAAGCTTGGGAAGGGAAGAAAAGAAATAAGGATGGGCCTAAGGCAAGCGGTGACTGGACATTGAATTGAACTGAAGCACTCTCTAGTCCAGTTTACCTTTAATCAATTTACAATCAGCCTTCTTTGTTAACAAGGACTGGGACAAGCCACTCTGAGCCCAGCTCCTTTTCTTGTTTCCCTGCTTCCAGCCCTAGCAGATGTTGCAGGAACCACAAAAGCCTTCTCTGTATTTCCTTGTCCTCCTTCCCAGGAACTCAGCTGGCCTCCTGCTAACTGCACACCTGCAGGACCTCTCCCCTCACCCAATTCCAGGTTCTTTGAAGCTCTCGTTGTCAGGGCTGAGCAAGCCCTGGGCTCCGCATTATTCCCCATTTTTGGATTGCCACAAGAATGTCCCTCTGCCCACATAAAAGAATACTCTTCCTTTGCAACTCTGCAGCTCTGTAAGCAGCCGGGCACTAGACCTCCTCCCATAACCTCCATATACGACCGCTTCTTTATCCTGAGACTCTCCCCTCCTTATCTCGTTCTAGATTTTGTCTACAGATTAGAAAGTCTCTCTCATGTCTGAAGATCTGTTGCCCAAAATTGGCAGCTCACCCCCGCTTCCCTGGGCCAATTTCTTGGGCCCTCAAGACATCAGAAAAATAACTTGGCCTGAAATGAGGGAAATCTTCCCATGGTGGCAAGCAGGGTGACAGCAGGAAACATTTGTCCAACTGCCCAAGGAGAATCCATTCTGCCCTATGGGAAATGCCAGGCCAGGCAGCTGAGTGGGGCAAGACCTCCCAGGTTCTACAGCCTTAAGAAGGCCAAGGACAATGTCTAACAATACTCACTTTATTTTGGTTGTTTTTAAAAAAACATTTTCAAAAATTCTTTCATGAGGTGCTTGGGAGCAAGCCTTTATTCAAATGAATACAGTCTCTCCAATAAAACAAGCCCTTTTCCATGCCAAGTGCCAGACATTTACAAGGTCGGGCTCTTGCTGGCATAGGAGAGCCCCCTGGCAAGAGGGAGGAAAGTGGTTTAAGAACAATAAATACATATTCTTAAGTTTTCTGCAGAGTCCTGGGCAGAGGATTTGGCTAGCACCAATCCTTGATAGCCAGACGGACCTTGGACCAACCTGACCCCTGTTTGCCAAGCCCGCTGCCCTTTTACATAACATTTTAAAATCATTTCGGCTGAGAAGGCGAGTAATGGCCAACGAGACAGCTCCGTCCCAGAATAAACAAAGGGATGATGTGGAGCAAGAAAAGCAGTCTTCTGCGAGCTTCGTTTTCACCATAATATGGTTTCTAGGTATGCTTGGAGTACTGATGCCAGAGGATAGCCTGGGAGGCTGAAAGCCCTCTTTGACTCCGTGGGCACAGAGTAGGTAAGGGCACTATCTGGAAAACATGGCACAGGTAGCAAAAATGGAAATTATTTTCTCCAAGAAGCTTCAGCACAGACCTGAGGGAACAGCATCTACGTCACATGCAGACTTTGATCTCGCTGGAGACTGCCAATTGTGCTGGGGGTGACTACAAACTCATTTTACAGAGCTCATCAAAGCAGCTCTCAGATGGCAAAGACTTTTTATTCACTAGCAACCTAAGCTGAATTTGAACTGCTCCCAATTCTCCAAACTGTCCTGTTATGAAAGAGAAAGAAAGTGATGAAGTAGACTATATGTAAAAAGGGTAGCATGGGAACAGTTTTGAAAGAGGAAAAACAAATGCTTAATAATCACTGCGGAAAAAATGCCCAACCCTACTGATAACCAGAGAGAGAAAAATTCAAGTGAAACATCACTTGCTACTGATGAGTTGAGTAGAAATAATAAATTTACTTTATTTTCATTATGTAATTTTATCTTCACAACAATCCTGTGAGGCAGGACATGCATATAATAGGCATTATTATCTTTGTTTTACAGATGAGAAAACAGGTTTGGAGAGGTTAAATGACTTGCCCAGGACAGTGGAATTTGATACCATCCCCCATCCTTCAAATTGGCAAAATAAGCAACAAAACTTAATATTGGCAGGACTGTGGAGAAGCAGATACCCTGATGGGAACTCTCTGTTTCAAATTAATATATTTCAGTGTAAACAGTAACTAAGAAACCTTAGTTATTTCATATTTATTTTTGATATTATTTCCATTAAAATATATAATGATTTAAATATTGTATCTAATATTTAATTGATTTAAATCAATTACAGAATGAATAAAGAAATAAAGAGTAAATTTGACGGTTTTACCTGGCATCCCAGATTCAATGTTTAACTTGAGACCCTTAAAATTATATTCTATCTATAAGCTAGCTAGGAATCAGTGGCAGTTTTTAAGAATTATTTATACCATAGTCTAAAAAAAGATGAATTATGCAAGGTATAGTTATTGCTTTGTAAAAATAGTATTGCAATTTTATTTGTGCTCTTGCAGATGAAACCATGTTTCAACACCACAAAAAAGGTGGCCTGATTTCAGAAGAGCAAGATGTGTTACTCCCTTCCCCCATAAATCTTTTCCTTGCTACTCATACAAAATGGGTCATATATCTTATAGAAGAATTCTGAAGGATGTCAGAGAGAATAGAACTAGAATTGAATCTATGCTTGCTTGGGTAAATTCAAGCAGAGGAAATACTAAAAGGTTAGCATGAAGTCATCTTCAAGGATCCTCCTGACCAGCAGCATGCTTCTAGAGAAGTCATGTGCATGGATTAGTTTCTCCATTGATAAAGTGGTCTCCTGGTATCTACCAAATAGGACTCTTTTAAGTGGATTAATGAGCTAATCATACTATGCTCTTCATAAAGAAGAATTGCCAAAATGCATAGTTCGCTACTGATGAGTTGAGTAGAAATAATAAATTTACTTTATTTTCATTATGTAATTTTATCTTCACAACAATCCTGTGAGGCAGGACATGCATATAATAGGCATTATTATCTTTGTTTTGCAGATGAGAAAACAGGTTTGGAGAGGTTAAATGACTTGCCCAGGACAGTGGAATTTGAACTTGTCTTCCTGATGCTAAGATCAGTGACTGCACTATATTTCTGTCCTTAGAAATCAAAGAAAAATTAAATCAGTCTGAAGCAAAATATAAAACAATTAGACTAAAGCATAAGGAAGAGGGAAACTATTTTTATGTAAAAGAAATGTCTAAACCGAATTGGGTTCATAAAGAAAAATTAGAATTAATTAGAAGAATAAAGGATAGTTTATCTCTCAGATCTGTGGAAAAGGAAGGAATTTGTGGCCAAAGAAGAACTAGAGTTCATTGTTGAACACAAAATTGATCATTTTGTTTATATTAAAGAAAAAAGTTTTTTGTACAAACAAAACTAATCAAGACAAGATTAGAAAAGAAGCAATAAACTGGGAAAACATTTTTACATTCAAAGGTCCTGATAAAGGTCTCATTTCTAAAATATATAGAGAATTGACTCAAATTTATAAAAATTTAAGCCATTCTCCAATTGATAAATGGTCAAAGAATATGTAAGACAATTTTCAGATTAAAAAATTAAAACCATTTCTAGTCATATGAAAAGGTGCTCTGAATCACTATTGATCAGAGAAATGCAAATTAAGACATTGCTGAGGTACCACTACACACCTCTCAGATTGGCTAAGATGACAGGAAAAGATAATGATGTTGGAGGGGATGTGGGAAAACTGGGATACTGATGTATTGTTGGTGGAGTTGTGAATGAATCCAACCATTCTGGAGAGCAATTTGGAACTATGCTCAAAAAGCATACTCTTTGATCCAGAAGTGTTTCTACTGGGCTTATATCCCAAAGAGATCTTAAGAAGGGAAAAGGACCCACATGTGCAAAAGATATTTTGTAGTGGCAAAAAACTGTAAACTCAGTGGATGTCCATCATTTGGAGAATGGTTGAATAAGTTATGGTATATGAATGTCATGGAATATTATTGTTCTATAAGAAATGACCAGCAGGATGATTTCAGAGAGACCTGGAGAGTTACATGAACTAATGCTGAGTGAAATGAGCAGAACCAGGAGATCATTGTACACAGCAACAACAAAATTATATCATGATCAATTGTGATGGACATGGTTCTTTTCAACAATGAGGTGATGCAAACTAGTTCCAATGATCTTGTGATGAAAAGAGCCAGAGGACTGTGGGAACTGAGTGTGGATCACAATATGGCATTTTCACTCTTTTTGTTGTTGTTTGCTTGCATTTTATTTTCTTTCTCATTTTTTTTCTTTTTTTGATTTGATTTTTCTTGTGCAGCAATATAATTGTATAAATATGTATGCATATATTAGATTTAACTCATTTTTACCATGTTTAACATATATTGGATTACTTGACATCTGGGGGTGGGGAGAAGGGGGAGAAAATTGAAACTCAAGGTTTTGCAAGGGTTAATGTTTAAAAATTATCCATGCATATGTCTTGAAAATAAAAAGCTTTAATAAAAAAAGAAATAACTAAAAAATATTTGTTTCACATAATAGTTAACATTTACATATTGATTTGTACTTGAAAAGTACTTTACATGTTATCTCAGTTGATCTTCACTACAACCCTATGAGATATGTTATCATTATGTTCCCTCCTTTCTTTCTTTATTGATGAAAAAATGGAACTTAAGAGAGTTCAAATGACTTGCTGTAAATTATAAAGCTAGGAAGTGGCTAGGATTTAAACCTCCATTTTCCAGATTCCAACTCCAAAACTATGTCCATTATAAGAACTTGC
Source organism: Sarcophilus harrisii (assembly GCF_902635505.1). Lineage (NCBI taxonomy): Eukaryota > Metazoa > Chordata > Mammalia > Dasyuromorphia > Dasyuridae > Sarcophilus > Sarcophilus harrisii. The sequence goes on from NC_045431.1 coordinate 69,077,481, forward strand.
TGCCAATATACCATTTACCCAAACCCATTTACAGAAACATATAATAGATCCTGCATCACTATTATAGATATGGTCCAGCTAGATGGCACCATAGTGCATAAGACTACAAAGTCGGCTTCAGGAAGACTCATATCCCCAAGTTCAAATCTGGCCCCAGACACAAAGAAAGAAAGAGCGGGGGGGAAGAAAAAGGGGGGTTAAAGAGAGAGAAGGGAATTAGAAAAAGAGGGGAAGGAGGGAAGAAGAGAGAGAGGGACAGAAGAAGACAGACAGAGACAGAGAGAGAAACAGAGAGCGAGAGAGAGAGAGAGAGAGAAATACAGAGACACACACACACAGAGAGAGATATGAGACAGAGAGACAGAGACAGAGACAGAGACACAGAGAGAGATCCCATAGATCCATATATATATATATATATATATATATATATATATATATATATATGGGTATATGTATAGATATGGATATAGGCCACTTTGTCCAGTTGTTTTCAGTCTTGTCTCATTCTTTGTGACTTCATTTGAGGTTTTCCTGGCAAAAATTACTGGAGTGTTTTGCCATTTCTTTCTCCAGAAGAGAAAATGGGATTAAATGAATTGCCTAGGTTCATACAGCTAGTAAATATCTGAGGATTTGAACTCAGCTTTCCCTCACTCCAGGCTCAGCACTCCATCCTTTGGACTACTTAGCTGCCTAAACACATGCCAAACAACTTATAAAAACTATCCACTAAAACCAGGCTTCTTAAACATATGCATAGACAGTTTTCAACATTCACCCCTGTGAAATCTTGTGTTCTATTTTTTTTCTCCCTCCCTTCCCCTCATCCTCTTTCCTAGACAGCAAGTGCAATTCTTCTATACATATTTCCACAATTGTTATGCTGCACAAGATAAAATCAGATCAAAAAGGGAGAAATGAGAAAGAAAATAAAAGGGAAGCAGACAATAAAAAGTGAAAATACTATGTTGTGATCCACACTCAGCCCCCCAAAATCTCTCTCTGGATGCAGGTGGCTCTCTCCATCACAAGTCTTTTGGAACTGGCCTGTATCACTTCATTGTTGAAAAGAGTCACATCCATCAGAATTGATCATCACGTAATCTTGCTTTTGCCGTGTACATTGATCTCCTGGTTCTGCTCATTTCACTCAGCATCAGTTCACATAAGTCTCTCCAGTTCTCTCTGTAATCATCCTGCTGATCATTTCTTACAGAACAATTATCCCATAACTTATTCAGCCAATCTCCAACTGAGGGGGATCCACTCAGTTTCCAGTCCTTGTCGCTACAAAAAAGGCTGCCACAAACATCGAATGTCTGTTCTTCAGAGCATGATACCTGAGATAGGTCTGACCTTGTGGGCTTAGGAGCCTACCACAGTGCCAAGCTTTTATGTTAAACTCCAACCAGGTGTGTGAGAATGAAACTTAGAGCCTGAACACAGGAATTCAGGCACAGTATCTCAGCCTTTTCCAAATTACCCCTCAAAATGGCAACTTTCCAGAAATAGGAGCCACAGAAATAGGTGAAATGATGCACATTGTTGAGTGAAATTAAAATTAATAGCAGGTGATGGACCTCCATCAAGTTAAACCTCCAAAAAAGTATTCCTCAGCACTCTTTCTTTGCTAACTTGATGGAATTTGGCCATTGTAGCTATTTTGATAAATTTAGTCCATTGTGTAGATTTAGACCAAGTTGATAAAGAAAAAAATACAATAAAAATTTATTTAAAAATCAATTACTTTTAATGCAATAGAAGGAAAATCTCCACATAACATTTGCAGGGTATATTGCCTTTTTTTTTTAAGTCATCTTACTCTGCCTGAAAAGCTGAATTGCAAAAATTATGGTTGGCAGACTGATATCTCTTAAATCAAAATAAAACATAAAATAATCCTTGCTAGACCAACAGCAGCTGTCCAATCATAATAAACAAAATTCCTCAGTTGATTTCTTTTTCTGGTCCTGTTTTTTCTTCACCTTTTATTTTTTTCCTTCAAAAAAAAGTGGAAAGAGCAGAATCTGGGGGAGGAAAAGACAAGAAAGAGAGACATTTAGGCCCCATACTATGTATGCATTGGATTATCTGAGATATATGGATAAAACTGGGTTTAAGCCTGCAAATAGATCAGAGTATCAAATTCAAAATAAATAATGATAATTGCGTTTTCAGGATCGCCTTTTTATTTTCAAACGATGGCAGAACATTTCAAATACCCTATGTTACTCATAATATAATGTGGGTGGTAAGAGAGGAAAGTCATTCCCATTCAGATACTGGGCTTGTAAAGAGCCTCAGACTTGCAGGACATGAGACATAATCTGTTTCTAGAACCCTGATAAGCTGATGATACCTAAACAGAATGCCCAGAAGGCCAGACACAACTTCTTTTTTCCTCTTAGAAGTAAATGAACATAAACTCCACTTAAAAGAATTGCCTAGAAGGAAACTTTTTAAAAATCTATTTTAATTAGCAGATATTTTTAAGACTTCAGACCTTCCTCTTATGACCCTTAACCTTGACTTTTTTTTTTTTTGAATTCCAAGTCAAAATCAGGCCACACAGACTTTTTCCCCATGGGGTTTCACTGCTACAGGGTTTGTAGCCCTGGAATAGGAACTGTGATTTCCAGAGATTAGAAATCCATTTCAACTCAGATCTGGTCCAGACCCAGCCTTTTATAGCCATAGGACTTTTTCAGTTAATTTTCGAAGGCTTCCCATCTCACCTAGTGACCTTGCTGTGCTTCAGGGCTAGCTCATACTAAACTTTCTTTCATCCCCTTTAAATCTAGCCCTGTCATCAGAACAAGGCACAAGCCAAATTAATTGTGGAGCCTATCTATTTTCTACTCAGAGTCGATGAGTTCCTTTGGAGAAGGCCTAAGAATTAGGCACCTGATCAAATGATTTTGTTGATAAAGGACCCTTTCTTTAGAAAGAAATGAAAACTGGATAAAATATTCTTAGTGCAACCTGAGACCTAAACCTCTTGCCAAGATTCAATTCAGGGAAAATTTTAAAACTTCTGCAAATTCAAGCTAGATTGTCAAGTGCACCTGTAGTATGCAATAACTCTAATCTCTGGATTTAAACTGTAAAAAAAACCCACTGTGTTCCCAGCTGAATTTGAGAGTGTTCTTTAAAAAGCAAAAATGAGTTCTAATGACTTATTATAGAGCTTCACTCACTCACTTAACTCCTTAAAAGATTTTATTGATTTTTGGATGGAAAGTATTTTGGGATTCCCCATCAAAACTCTCACTTTCATGTTTTTTTAAGTTTATCAACTACAAACATCCCCAGTCATTGAATCACAGATTTAGCCATGGAAGGGACCTTTGAAGGTATCTACCTCCTAATTTTACAGTGAAGGTTATTGAGGTTCAAAGGGACTTGCCTTGGGTCATACTGAACGAAAGGGACAGAGTCAGTCGTTTGAGTTCCCATCTTGGGGCAGTGAGGGGGTACCAAAGCTCATAGAGCACTAGGTCTGGAGTCATAAAGACTCATTTTTCTGAGTTGAAATCCAGCCTCAGACACTTAACAAAGGGTGTGATTCTGGCCTACTCATTTATTCCAGTCTGCCTCAGTTTCTTCATCTGTAAAAGGGGCTAGAGAAGGAAATGGCAAGTCACTCTAGAATCCTTGCCAAGAAAACCCCATATGGGTTATGAAGAGTCAAACATGACTGAAAAACAATTTCCAAGCCTGCACTCTTTCCACTGTCTCCCCTTTCAGAGGGATGCAGTTGAGAAAAGCAAATTTGGAGAAAAGCAACTAACATCCAAGCATATATTTAAACAGCAATTACAGAGATGCTTCTCCACACAAATTCATTCATTCATAACCTTCACGTCCAGATTCAGGTGGGGTCAAGCACCATATTTATAGAATTGGAGGGCAGGGCTGTTGGAGAGAGCTTCCCCCTATGACGGGCCAAGTGCCATGGGTCAAGTCCAAGGGAAATAAAGCAGAGTTTCCATGTGAAGTAGCATAATCAGGGGGTAGGGCTATAATTTCAAAAAGAGGTTCCCATCTATTTTTTTTTGCTTTTCATAATACCAGTCACTACTGCAGCATCTATTATACTACTCTGTATGTATGTATGTGTTTACTTTTTATGGAATAATACTGTCTTTCTTATTTCTAATGATGTTTCTCTCTTCTTACTCCAAACAGAACTTTTTAAGTAAGAAAGTGGGAGATTATATATATATAGGAAATGAGCAGGGGGGCACAGTTGGAGAAAGAAGGGGTTGCCTAGAGTCCAGTCCTCATTATTAAAACAAATAGACAATCAAATCTGGCCCATGTAGGAACTCCATGTAGTTTTCCTATTTCCTTGCTCCTATCCATGATCTCCATAAAAAGGGGCTGGAAATAGGGGACAGAGGCAAGAAACCGACCCTGAGTGATGGCTTCCTTGAAAAAGTCAAGTGATTCAAATTCACACAAAAGAGAAACATGATATTGAAGCCCCTGGGCTGGGGAGAGAGGCTTGACCCCCTGGCCCAGCTTCATGAGGGTCACAGTTTACTTGGAGATCTAAGAAATAATCCCCACAAACCAGACATCTTTGACCCAGAAGTCAAAGAACCTGGATTCTGGCAGCAGAATCTGTCATTAACTTATTCTAAAATTTGGACAAATCATTTCATCTTCTAAGCCTCATTTTCCTCATGTTGAGTTCCCCAATCAAAGATCTCTCCAACTCTCACAATGATCATTCCTATGGCAGATACAGTGTCATTTACATTCATTCCATTGGAAAATATTTATTAAGCAACTGAAATAGAAGAACTCGGCAACATGAAAAGATTTAAAGATAAGGTCCCTCCTCTAAAAATAATAGAAATGAAGATATTGCTAAAGGTCCATGGTAGGAGAAGATTCATTCTGAAAGAGGAAGCCAAAAGTCCAAGCAGCAGCTTTATCTTGAGGGATTCCTCTATTTCATGGTACTCTGGAGCGACCAGGTGGCACAGTGAGTCAAATACCAGGCATGAAGTCAGCAAAACTCATCTTCCTCAATTTAAATCCAGGCTCAGACACTAGCTGTGTCTTGTTTACTTCCTTGTTTAGCTCAGTTTCCTCATCTGTAAAATCAGCTGGAGAAGAAAATGGCAGACTGCTTCACAGAGAGTCTGAAATAACTCAAAACCAACAATACCAATAGTGGCAGAAAACATAAAGCTTCCATCTGCCACCCTGCTCAAGCCTTTTTCCCAAACACAAACCAGAATCAGGTTTATTTATTCTGTTCTATTCTGTTCTATCAAGGTATTCTAGAAAGAACATGAATTTCATTTTCAACTCTGCTACTGACTACCAACCTGATCATCATCTCCAGTTGTCAGATAATTCAGTAATAGAATGAGAAGATTGGACTACATTATTTCTAAACATAGGTTTAAATATTGTGCTTTGTTCCTCATACCAAGACTTCAAAATCTCTCTAATCAGACTGAGACAGCCATTCTGAATCAAAATCCCTGGTTAGTCTATGTCAATGAATATAGATAAAATATTATTTATAATTACTGCATTATTTAGGCATAAGTACCACTCCTACTCCTTTAGAGACAATTATAAATATCTCCAAATTTATGGAACAATATTTAGGATAACCTTCCCTGCCACCAGGTTTGGAGCTCTACTTCTCAAGTTAATTTCAGCTAGCAACATCCTTGCCTACAGTCTCAATTCTTTCCATTCTCCATTCTATTCTCCACACAACAGCCAAAGTGATTTTACTAAACGTAGGTCACTTTTTTGCTCAATAAACTTCAGTGATTCCCAATAGGGAGCCTGGATTAAATACTAATTCCTCCTTTTGAAATTTAAAGTCCTTCCCAACTTTCTCCAAGTTTTCCAGACAGTTTGGCAGGAAAAAAGAATATATGAAGGAATGTATAGTAATTAAGTATATGCATTTCTACCTTTTGGTTCAACCAAACTTCCCTGTGAAGAACAGAAAAATTAGCTAGTTTTGTTGAGCCAAAGGGTAGAAATGTATATATTTATTCCCCTTTGGCTCAACCAAATTAGTCTTCTTTCTGTTCTTCATGTACTTTCCTTTATCTCCCACTTTCATGCTTTTGCAAAGGATGTTCTCCATGTCTAGAATGTAACCCTTCTTCATCCTCTTCTAGCTGGATCCCTAGTTTTCTTAAAGTTCCATTCAAAGCTCCAGTGCCATGCTACCATTATTCCTGATTCCCCTAGTAACTATTGCCTCACTTTATCCACAAAACAATTACTTTGTATTGATCTTCTGTGTATTTGATATCTACATATATTGGTATATATTTTGTCTTTGTAGAATGTTAACTCCTTGAGGACGGGATTTAATCCATTTATATCTCCTTATCCCCAGTACAAGCATGGTGCCCAACATATAGCAGACATTTTAAAAAATGCTATTTGTTTTGTTTAATCAATATAGCACTTACCTCAATTCTCCTTTTACTAACTTGGTCATTCAAAGCTTCAAAGCTAAACACTTTACTTGGATTTCATTAGCAATTTGCCTAAAAAATGTTTTGGCCAGGACTGACCTCTCCAGAAATTTCCTAGTGATTTGTTATTTGACTATTTGGGTTATAAAAAAGAATCCCTTTTTTCTTCCAGAAAATTTCAGAATATTCCATAGGATTGAAAACAGACTTTTATCTTCAAATGTTTTTCTTTGTGATTTTAACAGAAGAGAGTCTATTGAAGCCCCCTTACCTTTGACTTTGTTCATTGTTTCTAGCTTTTTTGTTTTCTGACGTAGGGTGATTAATCTTATGTAATCAAATTGTGGCACCTTGTTGAGTGAAATCTGTCTCTCTATCGATGAAAATTTTTTTTACAATACTATGTCTAGATAACTAAATTGTAAGCTTCTAAATAATAAATGACCTTTTATTTTAATTTTTGTATTTCCACATAGATACAAATAGTTGACAAATGCATATTTTTTTCATTTGGAATTCAACATTTCTTCCTAGAGGCACATTAAAAGACACAGCAGCTTTTTAAAGACTTACTTTTCTATTCTTTTGTCATCCTCTTTGCCTCAGTTTCCCCATCTGAAAAATGAAAAATCTGAAAAATTAATAGCACCTACCTTCCAGAGCTATTATGAGGATCAAATGGGAAAATAATTATAAAGCACTTGATACAGTCCCTGGCATAAAGTATATACTGCATAAATGCTAGCTTTTATTAATATGTCATACTCTAAGAAATAAAGAAAGAATAAATTATGTCAAAGCTAAAAAAATTCTGAGAGGAATAATTTCAACTTGATTTAGCAAATATTTATTCATCTATGCAACCTGCACATAATGTATATAGCAAGTGTGACTTTCCCAAGGTCATATGCAAGTGATGGATAGCAAAGGAATTATGACATGATGCCAAAGGGTAACAAGAAGAGGGTAGGAATATGGGTTGCACCTGATCCTCCCCATGATAACAAGCCATAGGGCTTACCTTCACAACTTAACTTACCCATCTCCCATTAGTACTGTCAGGATGCTTCCCCATCTATGTCCTCCAGTCAAAGAAACAAGCATTTATATCATACCTTGTATGTACCAGGCACTGTGTTAAATGCATTATAAAAATGATCTCATTCAATCCTCACAACAATCCTTACATTAAGTGCTATTATTATCTTGAGGAAACTTCAGGAAATTTACCCAGGATCATAAGTGACTGAAACTGCATCTGAATTTAGGTCTTCCAACTCCAGCTCTAACCATTATGCTCATGACTATGTAGATTTCCAACTTCTCCCTTGTGTTCTTGGCAAGGGCTCCTCCAAACTATAAAAACCTAAAAACCTGGCACCGGTCCCAGAAGTTCCACAGGCAAAATTCTGCCTACATCTTCCTATTCTGCTCCCCCACAGTAGTTGGTAACTCTAACAGGTATACTTCAGTGGACTCTGCTCCCCAGTAATGGTGGGTGAATGAAAACTTCATCTCCATTTTTATTTCAGTTGGGACAGTGACTTACACAGGAGGAACAGACATGAATGGGTATGATTTCATTACATTTTTTTCTCCCCAAACCAGACTTCTTTTCCCTTTCTGAATTTCACTCTCATCTGAGGATATAATCATCCTTCCAGTCACAACTCTACTGTATTATAAATGCCTCACTTTCCCCTACCTCACATACTCAATCAGTTACCTACTCTCTATCTCTATCTGTATCACGAGTCCTTTTTTTTATTCACATGGACATCACCCTATTTCAGAGTCTCATCATTTTTCTTCTGTACTATTGCTCTTTCCCACCCATCTTCCACACAGCTGCCAAAAGGATATTCCCAAAACAATGTTCTTTCTACATCACAGTTCCAGTCAACAAAATCCGATATTTTATTATTTTTCCTTTCTAAAATAAAACATTTTCTCTGTATGATCTGTATAATTGTTAGAGTTCATAATTATTAGATAGCACATGTATATAATAAGAATAAATAAAATGTACTTATATTACAGGAAGTGCTCAAAAACTTTTTTTTTTTTTACTAATAGGGTTGTAAGATCAAAAAAGTTTGGCAACCAGAGTCAGGAAAAGCTAAACTACCCTTGCTCTGAGGTTGGACTGTTCTAATTGGCAAGCCCAACCATGGTTTACCCTTTTCATTATCTTGCAATGTAGCTCCTGCTCTCCCCCCCTCCCCCACACTTTCATCCTTTTTCTCAGGAAATAGAAATCAATAGACACTCTCAAGGCTACTGGAAAGGATACTTCAATGGAATACTCTAAAATTTCACTCACCATTCCTGTGTACTTGATCAATAAAAGATTTTATCTTTATTTTTTCATTCAGCCAATACATTGATAGACTACTAATCTTCAAAGTATACAAATTATCGTTTTCACCATTATTTAAAAATGCTTATTAATCTCAGCCTCATCCCCTTATAGATCAAGGTATGATAAAAACAACACTGTATTGAAACAATTAAGTTCTATTCACTTTGTAGATCTCAGTTTCCACATCTGTGTGATGAAGGGCCTTGATTGGATAGCCTATAGAGTTCTCATCAGCTCTAATATTTTACAACTGTCACCTCCTTCCCCATCCTGTGCCATTTTTGTGATGGAAGAACTTTTCTGAGTTCTGAGAACTCTTTGCCTTTGACATGCACAATTCACCATCTTAAGGAGGTCCTCCACACTAGCTTAACCTTCCTGTGTGGTCCTCAGCCTTCAAGAGTGCAAAAGTAAGCAACTCTAAAACAAAATGGTTCATACCCAAAAGGATTTTCCTTTCTTTCTTTCCTTCTTTTTTCCTTTAATTTTTAAATTTTCTTTTTTTTTTTTTTTTGAGTGACAATTCTCTTCCATATAATGTGGTTAATGGTTTACTCTGTAGGTATTTGTGTGTGTGTGTGTGTGTGTGTGTGTGTGTGTGTGTGTGTTGTACTTAAGTGTTCTTGGTGCCTTTGAAAAGTTGTAAAAATAGGTTTGTTTTCTGTTTGCTGTCTTTCTCGAAGTCAACTAATCATATGATTCGTTGCCATGAAGGGAGCAGAAACCATGACCACGATGACAGAATGAGCAAGTAAGAAAACCACTGATTAAAGGAGTGGTCATTATTTTGCTCACACTTAAGCATTGTTCAAAAGTGAGTAGAAAAGGACTTAGCTTTTTATATTTATATATATTCTATATTTTTTCTTTAAACCACCCCCCTATTTCAAGCATCTCAGGTCTCTTTCTTTGAAAGAAAACCTGAGGTTGAGCAGAGAGTGAACAAAGTTTATTCCATCTGGAATTTGGGGAGATTCTATCTTGAGATTTGGAACTGAATTTGACCTTTGTGAGAAGACTCCAATTTCATTTGGGGATTCAGCTCTAATCTCTTGGGCTGACATAATTATACTGAGAAATTAAAAAGAAGAGGCTCAACACACATCTTGGATATGTTTTTAAAGACTTTCAAAATAAGCAGATTTAAGGTATTAAGTGTAAATGAGTGAAAAAAGTCAAGGTTACCTTTATTTGCCAAAGGAGGGAGTCAGGAAAACCTGAGAGGCTTATCAACAGCCACATGTGTATAAAAAAGTAAAAAAGTAGGAATTTGGAACAAACGATTGAGGTGGAAGGTGTCGTCTCCAGAGGTTCCACTAACTTTTGTGGGTTTTGTTGTTTTCTTGACACTTTAACCTCTTTCATTTTTGCTGAAGACCCAAAGATTCTTGAGGGGGGAGGAGAAGGTATTTAGGAAAACCATAGGGACCTCAGGACCACACAGCTTTTGTGAGCCTCTTTGACAGAACCCCTCCTCTCCTGCCATGGGTATTAAAGACACAAGATTTCCATAAAGGATTAAGCAAGATTTCAAAGGAATAGCTAACCCAAAATCAGATGGTTATTTGGGTCAGAGACATTGATCAGTTAAAAATATATCCAATGAGTTAGAGTTCTATTGAGTTAGATACCTCATCTATGTTCCTTTAAAAGCCTGATCCCTGGAGGCTGAGATTCTGAGAGTCCACAGATTCTCCTTATGAAAAAAAAATCAAGCTGAAGACTTTTTCCTAATCTGATCATCTAGGTATATGGAGAGTTCACTTTTCTCACTGAATGGGCTGCAGCTTAATTCACTGAACTCTAAAAGATGCAATCCAAATAACATATTTCTCATGGGGAAGAAGTATTATTTTAAAATAGAGCTCCAGCTAACAACAGAAGCTTGTAGTGGAGAGAAATTTTACAACCATATGCCCATCATCCACCATGAAAGCAGAAAAGCAATATCCTGCAGAACCTATGTATCTAGCAGCATCCACAAGATAACTGGGGAATTGGTTGTTGTCCTTCATGTTCCAAAAGGATCAAAAATGGCATTATTCTATCCATTGTGTCTGACTGTGGCTGATTAGACCAGCATGAACTTAGAAGGTTCTATCACAACTCAGGTGCAAATAATCAATATGACATCTGGAATTGTTTCTAAATTTGACCACAATTCTGCTTTGTTCATAGAGCACAGAGTTTTCTTTGACACAGACACACCATGTTAACTCCATGTCCCACAATCAATCCCAAAGTTCTTCAGAGACTTTAAGAGTGTCCTTACATCACTTCTTCTGACCTTCATGTGAACACTTGCTTTGTGTGAGTTCTCTATAAAATAATCTTTTAGGCAAATATACATTTGGCAATGAAGTTACACTTTCTGCAGTAGAGTTTGAAGACTTGAGAGTAGAGCTTGAGAAAAGACTCCAGTATCTCATATCCTATTTTGCTAGGTGATCTTCAGAATCTTCCTAAGACAATTCAAATGGAGCTTCCAGCAGAAGCTACACACCCAATGGAACTCTTCAGACCAGGAGAAATAGAACAATGACATCATGAAAAGACATCAAAAACTTGAATGCCTTAGAAAAGTGAATTCTTCTCCTCTGATCTTGAGTTCAGACTGGATGTCCATTCTTCTCACTGATGGTGTATTTAGATGGGAAAAAGTATAGCCCTGGTTTGAGAGAAATATTCTATCATTACTGGTCTTGCCCTGTTCTTTTATTAAATGTCTTTGCTTTAAACTAATTGTATCTTCTCATTGACTAGTGAAAGTAAACACATTATTAGGAATAGCTAATAAATTATGATATTGAATAGCAATATGGTTGCACAGAGCACAGAGTTTGTGGGATGGATCCATAAATGGGTGATGTACCTTCAGATGATATATTGTAGAGTCTTCTCTGCAATCACATTTTAAAAATCATGTAAGTGTTGCTTAGATTTATTGAGCTCCCCACATGGAAGAAAAAATATAAGATAATTTTGTTAACCCTTCTAAGTTATTCCTATTTTTTCCTCAATCTAGAATATTGGAAAGAGTGAGGGTTACATCTGGAATCAGGAATCTTGAGTTTTAATCCATTAGATTATAAACTCTTCAAGGGCAGGGACTGTCTTTTGGTTCTTTTTTTAGTATTCCCAGGATTTAGCACAGTGTCTGGCACATAGTAGGAGTTCAATAGATGTTTACTGACTTAAATTGAATCCCAGTCCTCATATTTCCTTTGTTAAATTGGGGAACTCACTTCCACTCCCAGAGTTTCTTCATCTTTCAAATGAAGGGAATTAGTTCAGATTATTTCAAAGACGCTTTCCAGTTCTCAAATCTATGATACTATGTTTTCTTCTCATTTATCTTGCCTATTTTTATAGCTTCTCTTCCAGTAGAATGCAAGATAACTTGTTCAATTTTTCCTTGCCTTTCTAATACCTGGTACATTGCCTTGTACACAGCAGGGACTAATAAAAGCATATTGAATTGAATTCAATTGAATTTCTCCCAACTCTTGCAATCATTGGCATATCTTTCCATTTGGGGCCTTCCCTCCCAGGATCTGAAAGTGCACATAAAGTCTTTTAGTCTGGTACATTGGCCAAGAGTCAAGAATTTTTGAATTCTGATGTTCTCTCTGTGCTCTGGTTTGCTATGTAACGTTGGGAAAGTCTTTAAATGATTCATGGTCTCAGTTTTCTCATCTATAAAATGGAGCTGATGCTACTGACCTGCCATGCTGGGATTTTAGATTGAGTGACTAATTAGGGATTATGAAGCACTTTGAAAGTATAATGTGCTGTATATAAATGCTCATAAATAATAATGACATGTCTATGAAGCAGGGAGTTTATACAAAAGCTCTTTGGCAGACAGGGAAACTAAAGTTCAATAAAAAATGAGTCTGTTTCCCAATGCTGAAGAGGAAGTCAATTATAAATTGGAGATCTCTCTCAAGACTGGTTCTTTCCTTTTATCTCTTGAGTGGAAGCATGATGTAGCAGAGTCAAAACATGTGGCTTTGGATCTCAGATGTGCTACAACTTGTATGACCAGGGGCAGATCGCTGAAGTTCTCATTGGGCTTCATTCTTCTTATCATAGTCCAGAGGATTATAGCATTGAAAGGACATCCAATGAAACCCTCTCATTTTATAGAGGAAGAAACTGTAGCCCAGAGAGATGACTTGATTATGGTCAAAAAAGGTACCAGAGCTGAGATTTGAATACAGGTCCTTTAATTTCAGATTTAACAGCCTAAAATTTAGCATTTGTGCTGCTTATTTTTTTTTTCAGAAAAGTCTCTTTAAAATAGAAATCTCTCTCCCTTAACTCAAGGTGTAAGAATGTAAGGCCCATGTCCAGAATGGTCCTTCTTCATTATCCATTTCTTCTACTTGCATACAGTCTTTCTCTTGGATATTTGGTATTCAAAGACAGTATCATCATCCTAGACTTTCTGACCACAAAGTTATAATAGTAATGTACTTACTACTGGCTCTCTAAGTAAGAAACACATTCCCTATTAGATTATCTGCTCTTGCCCAATTTGGTAAGTTTAAATAACTCCTCTTCTGGAATCTTGGGGATGACTTTATCCAAATCCAATTAAATCAACTACCTTTGTCCTAGAAGATTTAAAAGGATGTCTCTTGATAGGCTATCGATCTCCCTCCTCTTGAGAGGTCTTGTGACTCCCATACACTCTTAACTGCCATCTTGGCCCTTCCCAAGTATGAGTCTCCCATATTGTTGGGACAGTATCCCTTTTAAAACTTACCTTTTCTTCCTGTTCAAAATTTGCATCTTCTGATTTTGTTCCCTTTGGGTTCTATATTTGACCTCTCTAAACCTAGCTCATTTTCTGGGCTATAGTAAGAGACCAGTCAATCCTGGGCAGTTTTACTTGGCCCTTTTCTTCCATGTTTCTTTCTGAGTCTCTGCCCTTGCCTCAGGTCTTGACCCTCCTTTGGGAAGAGTTTTTCTCGATCACAAGTTTCACAATAATCAAATATTGAGGGGTGTAACTGTGAAAAGACTCAATATTTCCACAGCGTTTTGGCCTGAATGCAACTTGCTGATTGGGGAAAATTATCTGTGAAGTGCATCTTCCAGAAGGCTATATGCAAGCTCACAGTGTGATGACATTACCCCCTGAGAACCTTGATTGAAGGAAGGCTCCCAGAATGGAGCATTTGGAAATAGGGCATTGAAAGTCTCATAATGGGGACCAAGGGTTTGGAAAAGCACTGACACAGGTAGAGAAATGGGAGGAGGTGGCTGTGTTAAAAAATGGCAGCCACTTATGGGTAATTCTGAGAGCATAGCTCCATCATGCTGGGTCATGGAAGCATCATTTGTAATGACTTGAGAGATGCAGATGATGTAGACCTGACCTTGATGTCACAAAGCTCCAGCTCCTTTGAGGTCATTGATATAGGTTTAGATTGAGAGAGAAGTAGCTAAACTGAGGCTTCTTACAGAGTAAATCTCTAAAACACTTCCATAATTGGGGGGAGGCATTAAATGTGTATTGCATTTTTTCTCTCTTAGAACTTTGGTAGGTAGCAATCAACTGGATAGGGACATTGAAAAGCTTTATTTCCTGGTTCAATTTCTTCTTATTACCGGTTCTTCTTCTTTTTTTTTTTTTTTAATCATTTTTTTATTAAATGTTTTTTGTTTCAGATTCATGTGTCATCTGGCTTGGAACAGCAGAAATTTATGGGATAGGGGCTCATGTTTAAAAAAAAAACAGGAGGCATGAGCCTGTGTATGAATGGGGTGGGGAGCAGAATTACACAATGAAAAGCAAGATACCTTAATGATGTGATAGATAATGTCAAATGCTTCTTTCACACTCCCCTCCCTCTCCCCCAGTAATAAGGACAAGATAATCATCTGGACACTTTCTGTCTAAACTTTTTGGCTATATGAGTCCAAACTATTTTTTGTGGTTTAGTTGTTTTTCAGTCTTGTCTGACCTTTTATGACCCTCTTTGGGTTTTTCTTGGCGGGGATATTGGAGTAGTTTGCCATTTCCTTATCCAATTCATTTTACAGATGAAGAAACTGAGTCAAACAAAGTGAAGTGACCTGCCCAGGGCTACATAGTTAATCTGGCACCAGATTTGAGCTCAGGAATATGAGTCTTCCAGATTTCAGGCTCTATACACTGTAGTTGCCCTCCACACTATTTAGAAAGGCCAGATAAAGGAAAACATGCATATGGAATAATGTGGCATTGAAGTTGTAGTTAGGGGATCTGTTTTTGATTTCCAGGCTCCATTATTACATATATATATGAGCTTAGGTAAGTCACTTCCCCAGTGTGGGATTCAATTAGTTCATCTGTAGAATGAGTGGTTAGAATATTGGATAAGATCTTAAAGAAGAAACTGTTTTAAAAGGATTAATATGGATGACAAGAAACACATTTACAATATGAATTTTTAAAAAATGTTTGTAGAAGATGGAATAAGAACATATGACAATGGGTGAATATCTAAGAATGGCATAGTCGGTGAGAAAAACATAAAGAGGAATTAAGTTCTAAATGTGATGAAATTGGTGGTAAAGGCCAAGGACAGAAAAGAGTGGTTTGTTTGTTTTCAGAACTATTATAGGGGGCAAGAAGAAGATCAAAAAAGGAATGAGGTCACTTCTCAGGGGACTGAAGTATGAAATTAAAACTAAAGATAAATTAAAAAAACAGAACTAGAATCCAAGGGGATGCCTATCAATTTGGGAAAGACTGAACAAATTACAGTATATTAATGCAATGGAATACAACTGCAATGTAAGAAATAAAGGTAGAGACTTGAGAAGACGTGTAAACTGATGTAGAATTAAGTGAGCAGAGCTAGAAGAAAAATCTATACTATAATGTCATAAAAATAGTTACAAAAGACTTAAGAAACCTGATCAATTAAATGGTCAACTATGTTTCCAGAATACTGATAAAGAGCATCGCTCACCCCATGACAGACATATGATGGACTAATCAGAAGAGAAATCAATTTTTGCATGCAGTCAATGCGGGGATTGCTTTTGTGTGAATGTGCTTATGATGCAGGGATTCCATGTTTCTTCCCTTCTCCTTTCTCTCTTTCTTTCCCTCCTTCCTTCCTTCTCTCCTTCTTTCCTTCAATTTTTTTCAATAGTTGGTGCGAGGTAAGAAGAGAAAAAACAAATATTTAACAATTGGGGGAAAAGATATTTGTTAAAAAAAAGTCCCTAACAGTCCTCAGTGAGTTTGTCAGCAATTCCAGATAAACTATTGTCTAGAATATTGAAAGAACTGACATATCTGTACACTCTCTCTGAAACTTCTTGAACAATGAGAGAGATGTCACAGAATTGTAAAAGAGCAAATATTTTTCAAAAATTTACTTTTCAAAAATAATTATTTTTTCAAAAGCGTAGAGTAGAATTTTAAGCTATAAATCTGTATCACTTTAATTTCTGACAAATTGCTAAAATAGATTATAAAAGAGATAATTATAAGAATTGCAAAAAGAGATAAATTGTAAGAATTTAGAAAAAATCATCAGGAACACATCACAGCAGACTAAATG
The DNA here is from genome assembly GCF_902635505.1 of Sarcophilus harrisii. Taxonomy (NCBI): domain Eukaryota; kingdom Metazoa; phylum Chordata; class Mammalia; order Dasyuromorphia; family Dasyuridae; genus Sarcophilus; species Sarcophilus harrisii. The sequence continues at coordinate 69,093,881 of NC_045431.1, forward strand.
AATTTTATTTTTTGAAAATGCTACCAAATTGGTATGTCAAGGGATGTAGATATAGTGTATGTACCTAGAGTAAAGCATTTGACAAGATCTCTGCAAAATAGAGAGATGGGTTGGTCAATAACACATTTATTTGGATTTGGATTTAGTGATAAAGTAGTCATTGAAAGTGTTATTGTTGACTTGGGGGAGATCTCCAGTGGAATGTCCTAAGGATCTATTTTGAGTCTGTTTAGCATCTTTTGTCAGCAATTTAAATGCTTATTGAATTTTCAAAGAACAGAACTGGGAAATAGAGGTAATAAGTTGGATGAAAATTCTCTAAAACTACAAATTACAAATGTCCAACTAATCTATGTAAGTGAAGAGGTTTTCCATATCAAAAATTCCCTTTGGAACTATGCTCAAAAAATTATCAAACTGTACATACCCTTGATACAGGGCCTGTATCCCAAAGAGATCTGAAAAAAGGGAAAGGGACCCACATGTGCAAGAATGGTTGTAGTAGTCCTTTTTGTATGTAGTGGCCAGAAACTGGAAACTGAGTGGATGCCCATCAGTTGGGGAATGGCTGAATAAGTTGTGGTAAGTGAATGTTATGGAATATTATTGTTCTATTAGAAATGAATAGGATGATTTCAGAGAGACTTACTTGAACTGACTGAGTGAAATAAGCAGAACCAGGAGATCATTGTACACAGCAACAGCAAGATTGTATGATGATCCATTCTGATGATCAACAATGCGGTGATTCAAGCCAATTTCAATGATCTTGTGATGAAGAGATCCATCTACACCCAGAGAGAGGACTGTGGGAACAGAGTGTGAATCACAAAATAACATTTGCATCTTTTTGTTGTTGTTCATTTGCATTTTGTTTTCTTATTCATTTTCTTTCCTTTTTTGATCTGATCTTTCTTCTGCAGCAAGATAATTGTACAAATACGTTTACATATATTGGATTTAACATATAATTTAATATGTATAACATATATTGGATTACTTGCCATCTAGGGGAGGAGGCAGTAGGAAGGGGGAATTGGGAACACAAGGCTATGCAAGGATTAATGTTGAAAAATTATCCATGCATAGGTTTTGGAAATAAAAAGCTTTAATAATAATAATAATTTTTAAAGTTTTAATAATCATAAAAAAGAAAAAAGAAATCCCTATATTGATGAGTTCATATGTTTAGACATCATATCATACAGAAAAGGATATTTTTGCTTTAAAAGAAATATATTAGAAAAGGTGTGATAGATCTTGATGTACTATGGTGTTCAGTTATCCAGACTTGACCAAATTGATGGGTTTATCTTAATAGGCACTATCAGGTGGCAGATACCTGGATTGTGGGCATAGTACTCAAAAAAAGATAACCAGCCTCTGTGAGATATGACATTCTTGCTTAGGAAAAACCTCCCAAGTTCAAGTCTTTCTAAGCATTCACCTTAGAAAGGCTACCTTACATCCCGGAGGCCTTCCTCAGCATGGAATACACTTGTTGAAGTTTGAAGGTGTTGGTAGAGTATGAAGCAGTAAGAAGATATGATCCAAGGCTGGGCATGAGGATGTCAGATTGTTAAAACAGTAAAATCAGTCTTTTCCCTTTCCCTCCTTTCCCCTCTCATAGCTATTAATGACTGGCGAAGGAGTGGCAGATCTGAAGAGAAAAAGCAGATCATAGCAATGAGAATCCCAATAATTCTGACAGGATTTTTCTCTTTTCCTCTTTCTTAACCTTCTACATTCCTTTTTCCTTTTCTAGTTCCTTCTTTCCATCACTCCTGGATGGCAAAGATACATTTACAAGATATTCCCTCTCTTCATATTTTTATTTAAAATGGCTCCGTTAAGTCTTTCTTATGCATATAAGACTACAGACAACAACAGCCAATGAGATTGGTGCAGAGGGATTAGGGATAGAGGAGTGGGAGAGATGACCTAGGCTGGGAATAGGGACAAAGAATCACTTCACTTTTCTCTCTGTTCTTAAAGTACCATAATGATCTTGTGCTAGAGTCGGGAATCCCATTCTATTCAACAAGTATCTATTGAAGGTAGATTTTTCTGGCCAATATAGATTTTTGAATGAAGGCAGTTGATCCAACTCCTACAAATGTATTCTAGGAAAATTTATACAAGACTAAATAATAATCAATGAAACAAGTGACTTCTATTCCTAAGCTATCCACATATACACATACAAACCAGCTAGGGTGCCAGCAAATCAAATGCCAGTGTAGGCAAGCAAAGAAATCAAGCTGCCCAGAATAATCATGATGAAGGGCTCAGCATCTCAAGAAAACTCTGAAATGGTCAGAAAGCTCCAGGGTGGAGACCTTGGAAACCAGTGGGGCATGACATAGCAACACCCAGACTGAGAGATCCCAGGCTCTAAAAGACCCTGAGATACCTGGCACTCTGTCTTGTGATGGGGTGTCTCAACATGTGATTTCATCAGTCGAGGCAAAAGATCTAGGGTTCTAAACATCAGAGATCTGGGTAGAGATATAACATTAGCAAATGAAATCATTTCAGGAACCCAGGTTATACAGGGTGGAAGGTTGACCATTCCATCCAAAAGCACAACAAAAGGGCAGAACATGGCTCTGGCACCAGAATACCAATTCTGAAACTAAAGTTAGAGATATGAATAAATCACAAATTCCAATGAATACATATATGTATATATGAATGATATATATATATACACACACACATTATATATATGATATATACATACACATTACATATATGTGTGTGTGTGTTTTAGGTTCAAAGATTCCTTAAAACCCAATCCAGAGGGAGAAGAAAGCTGTAATAAGTATAAAAGATTCAAAGGGAAAAAATAATTTCCCATACCAATACCTACGACAACTGAAGCAAGAGATTTTTTTTAATTGAAATAACCCTTGTCACAATTATATATAGTCACCCAAAACAAATTCCCATATTGGCCATGTCCAAAAATGTGTGTCTCATTCTGCATATTTAGTCCATCTCTGTTAGAATGTGGGTAGCATTCTTCATCACTGGAAGGATAGCAACATTATAAAGAAAAACAAAGTTATGACTTAAGAACTCAAAACAATCCAACAACTAACCACGTCCTCGGAGGACCCGTGATGAGGGATATTACATGCCTCCTGAAAGAGAGGCGATGGACTCAAAGCAAAGAAGGAGGAATACATTTTTTAATAAAGTAATTGTGGTTCTAGTTTGTTAACTTTTTTTTCTTATTTCTTTTGAGGGGATTTATTTTGTGGGGGATTTTTCTGGCATATCAGTGCAAAAAAATTAGAGGACCATTATTCACTTTTTTTTTAATGCACAGAAAAATCTTAAGGAAGTTCAGAAAGAATAGACAAATAGGGCAGTTTTAAAAATATACTTTATTTATCATATATATGTATATACATATTAAAGCAAGTGTTATATTTCATAACAAAAATTAAATGACATGTACAACAACATATAACATATTCTCATTTCATATCTAATTATTATTTTGTGTTTTTCAATGTATATGGATTTACTCTTTTTGGTCTATAAATTCAAAATAAAAAATGAAATCGATTTCAAAAGAAAGAATGAATTGAAGGTCTACTATGGTAGTGGTCAGGATTCCTGGAGTTATGCTGGTAGGAAACAACACAAACATATACATAGATGTATACATGTAAATATAATATGTATGTGCATCACATGTATGGATAAATATATGATAAATTATGTTATATATAATATATATTCTATATATTCTACGACCAGTAGATACTATAGAACTATTCTACGACCAGTACTACCACTATTCCTACTATTATTTCTATTACTACTTTTATATTATAAATATATGACATATTGTATATAACATATTATAATAGTTAATACATTTTATATATGATATATGTAATATAGTTTTCTATTATATACATACATATGTACACATGTATATATACATACATATACATGTATGTGTATCTATATATATTTGTAAATTATATGTGTGTATACACACACACACACACACAGTTCCAAGAGCATTAATTAAGGGAGATAAAGAAAGACCTTATATAGGAAATGATTACTATAGCTGAACCTTCGGGAATTAGGGATTCTAAAAATCAGGGGATGAAGGGATTGGGGGCGAGCCTCTGAAGAGACATGGAGGAATAGGCAGCATGTCAAGTACTGGGAAGGAGTAGACCAGCTTGGCTGTAAAATGGATTCTGAGAGGGAGAGTAATGTGGAAATAAACCTAGAAGGATAGATTGGAACCAGATTGTGAAGGGTTTTGAATGCCAAGCAGAAGAGCTTGTATTAGACAATAGGGAGCCATTGAAACTTCTTAAGTAGGGGAGTGTGCCATGGTTAGATCTGTACTTTAGGAAACTGGGAGGAGGAGAAGGAAAGATGGCCAGAAAGTTTTTCCACTCTTCTGTTCCCTTCTTTGTTGCTGCCATTTCTGGTATGAGGTAAAAGAGGAAGGAGAAAGGGAAGAAAAATCCCATCCTGAAGAGGGACCTTCAGAGTTTTCTTTCCACTGCACTCTTCCCTCCACAGCACTGAAGCAAAAATGTAAGATGTGCTTGGCTGTCCAGTGTAAGATACACACAAATCAGGGACTGGCCAAACCAGGTTTTTTAAATTCTTCCAGCCAAATGTTATAATGTTGTTCAAAGATAAGTTCAGGCAAACAGAAAAAAAGGGGCTGAGCTGATGGGATCTCCTTTCTGCCTCAAAGAAATGATTTCCAACTTCATCCCTTCTTGTTCAAAACCCAATAAAACCCAAGATAATGTTAAAATGATAGGTTCTATTACTTAGTTGACACATAATAGACCCTTAATAAATGAAATACTGAAAAGAATAATGGAGGGGGAGAAGTAGCAAATCCTCTTCTGCTCTCCTGGTCAGTTTTATCACACTTAAAAATGGTTCATAAACTAACTGACTCAGTCGTTGTTTGATCGATCTCAAGGCAAGAAGATCAGGATTCAAATTTTGCTTCTGAAACTCATTATAAATGGGATCATGAGCGAGTCACTTAATTTCTCTAAATTTTAGTACCTTAGCAGCAGAAGTATGTTGGTAAATTTTTAGCAACTAATTCCCCTTCGGGGGAAAAATGCATGCAGGAGATACTTGCAAGTTTAATCTGCATCATAAATATTTTCTCCTTCATTCTCTTAAGCCTAGACAATCAACAAAACAATAAATCAAGGAATGATTTGTAACATTTGCTGATTTATGGGGTGTAAATGCCCACACTGAAAATTTAACAATTGGATCTCTCTAGCGTCTTTGAGCTGGCTCCAGGACACCCCCTAGTTAGAAGTAAAAATGGAGATGATAATACCCATAGCATCTTGTTCACAGGGTTGCTGTGAGGATCAAATAAGATCTTGGATGCAGACAGATTTACAATCCATAGAGTGCTACATGAATGTAAGTTGTTAGCATGGAGCAGAGATAGGCTGTCTTTCCAGCAAGCTGGATAATTTTCACTGGCTTCAACAGAGGAAAATGAGTTCAGCTGAAAGGCAAATTCTGACAGATTGAACTAGCATTTAAGCTTCATTGATGATAAACAAAAGGAGTTGGGGACATGCGCCCAAAACTTGTCTTATTACCTGTGAGACTAGGTAACTCATTTCTTTGGATCTCAGTTTCCTTATCTACAGGAGGGACATAAAATGGATACATTTCTGATTCTATGATCCTTAATCCCAAGCATTTTCCAAGACCCCAGAGAGTCAGCTCACTTGCACTAAAGCTTACTTTCTAAGGTAAAGAAAGAAAGAAAAGTGGGGGGAACTCATCTTAGATGGTTATGTTCACCTCATCTGAATGTTGTGATGCTGCCAGCCCAAACAAAGACGCCCACCTCTCTCAGGGCTGCAAATCTTTCAGCTCAAATCTCTAGTGGCGAAGAAACAGCATCCACATTTGCAACATTCCAGGGCTCTGAGTGGGTTTCTGGAGCCTCCCAGGCTTGCTCTGCAAAGGGAAGGAATTGATGACATGAACGTTTGTTCCTTTTCAATAAACGGCCTCTGGAATTAATAAAGGATTTGGAAATGCCCGACTCATGGTGAAAGTTTAAGAAAAGGAAGTTGTTAACTTGGAAGTCACAATATATCATCCCAGGATGCCTCTTGTTTTAAATTTTTGAAGTACCTACTATGTGCCAGGATACCGAATAGAAACAAAAAAGAAAATTATAGAGAACTGTATGTCTTTTTTTTTTTTTTTTTTGGAGGGGGGATCACTTGTTTTGGATGGCTTGGCAAAAAAACAATTGTTGTCCAGTAAATCCAACCCTGCTTTTTTTTTAAGATGAGAAAGAAAGATGACACGGGTGAAAAATGTCAAGTTTCCCCAGGAGGATGAAGCATGTAGATAAGAGAAGGAGGTAAGATAATGAAAGAATTGAACTGTTTAGCTTTCATTTTGCTCTTTTTTGTTTGTTTGTTTTTGGTTGGGGGTTTCTTTTTTGCTAAGGAGAAAGAGCTGAAGAGAGTAGAACAAAAGTCGTTAGCAGGACACTGAATCCCAATGTGGGTTAGGAGATCATCAAATAGCATTCATTAATTCAAGTTACCAAGCCCAGACAAACAACAGAGGAAAATACTGAAAGTTGTAACAGATGTGATCGCTGAACCATTGTTGTTGACTTTAGAAAGTTCTTAGAGAGTGAGAGAAGTGCCACAGGACTGGAGTACAAATTTTGGTCCAGTTTTTTTTTTTTTTAAAAAAAAGGAAGGGAGTGGAGTTTGAAATTTTGATAAACTTGACTTCTGTTCCTAGGAAAAATCTAGAACATTGCTAAAGGGATAGTGTGAGGGAGTAGAATTAAGATGGCAGAATAGAGAAAGCTGCCAAATTCTCCAAACATTTCCCCCCAAACAACTTTGAAAAACACCTCAAATCGAATTTTGTAGTAGGAGAGTCAACAAAAGTTTGGGGTGGACTTTTTTCTAGTCGAAGGCAATCTAGGAAATCAGAAGGACAGGTTGGTGATGTAGAGGTGGGGACTTCCCCAGAGCCCATATGACAGCAACTCTAGCTGTGTAGCAACAGCAGCAGCAGCAGTACTTTCAGATACTCTCAGCCTAGAGATAGTAAGGTGATTGGACAAATGGTCAGAAAGAAACTACAGGGGACTCCTGTGTTAATATTGGTCTCAGGATCATTGGTAACTCCATGGCTTGTACCCACTTTCAGGTCAAAATTTTAGGGTGGAAAGGAGCTCTTATTGGCGGAAAAGAACAAGATAGCTGAGGAATAGTCTCCAGCCACAAGGAAGGGATGACCACCTGGATCACACCACCTTAAAAATATCAAAAACTTCTAAACTCCCCAAACTAGCTCTGAAAAAAGTAGTTTGAAAAAGCCTGAAGCTTGAGACAGTGTTCCTCCCTTCCTCCCCTCAACTCAATCCCACTCCTGCCACCTGGGCAACAGAATCAAACATTAACAAGAAGTTTAAAATAAAAAAATAGACTCAGAAAATGATCAAATAAAAGGATGGTTAATAAGGATTTAGAAAGGGAAGTAGTGGTCATTAAAAACTTTTATGGAATTATCAAAGAGGCCATGCTAGACCAACATTATTTCTTTTTTTGCTAGGATAACTAGAAAGGTAGATGAATGCCCTTACAGTGACATATTAAGGCTAGGTATAAAAGTGGAGCTAACATCTAGGGGAGAGAATGGGGGGAAGAGGAGGAAAAAGGAACACGAGGCTTTTCAAGGGTCAATGCTGAAAAGTTATTCTTGCATATGTTTTGAAAATAAAATAAAATGGAGCTAATTGCTCATGTACTCAAAATAAATGATAAGATACTATCACCACATACTCATACTCAACTTAACTAGTAAGAATATATATATATATATATTTATCAATCAAGACTAGACTAAGTGTAAAGTCTTTGAAATACATTTGATGAACTGGAGTGACATAGGACAAGAAGTGTGTTTGAATTAACTGATGAAACTTGGTCCCACTCTGTGGCTTATCTGTAAAATAGTGAGCCAGATCAGAATTGAGAGATTTCAGTATCTGAAAACTAGAGTGGAAGGCTCTATCTAAGAAAGAATCCTGGGGGATTGGAGCTCGGAGAGCACCTGGATGTCAGATTTTCACTCCCCCTTTCCCATCAGTCTAGAGGAAGACCTTGTGAGTTGCAAAAAGGTCTTGAATATTTGGACTTTTTCATAGACATTTAGCAAAGTCTTAAGACAGCAGTGATTGACAGCTGTCACTGAGACACTGGAAGGCAAGAACAGACTAGATATGAGGAAAGATACATTTAACTTCTACAAGGAGCCTAGCAAAGAAACTCTACTGTATGTAAGGGGAAATATCTTGAGGATTCCAATAAAAGGACTTTTGGGAGCTGAGAACTACCCCTTTTCCAAGTATACTCTCTAATCTTGAGCTCACTTTCTCCTATATTCTGGTTGTTCTGGTGGGATTGTGTATCATAAACTTCAAAGAGCTATTATTATATTGACAACGATATCACTGTAGTTTCCTTAAACTTGCAAATTGCCTTCATTTCATAGATACTACTGTCATGGGATTACATTGGTAGCAGCTCCATGACATAATGGATAGAGCATAGGATTTGGAGTTGGAAAGATCTGAATTCAAATCCAGATTCAGATGCTTCTGGGCTATATGACTCTTGAAAAAATACATGAACATATACACAAAGTATGTGTATATATGTATATATAAGCATATAATCATATAATATACAATAGTACAATTATACAAACAAATGTATGTGTTTACCTAGATGTAAGGACAGCTAGGTAGCCCAGTAGATAGAGCACTGTGTCTGGAGTCAGGAGGACCTGAGTTCTAATCCGACATCAGACCCTTACTAGCTCTGTGACTCTGGACAAGTCCCTTAACCTTGTTTGCCTCAGTTTTCTCATCTATAAAATGATATGGCGAAGGAAATGGAAAAGCATTCCAGTATCTTTGCCAAAAATACCCCAAATAGGAGTCACAAAGAGTTGGACATGACTGAAATGACTCAATAATTCATATGTAAATAGAATAGATGAATATGAAATATGAATACATGAATACATATATATGTCTGATTGTGAGAAGGGCAGTTTGTATGTGTTCTGTGATATGAGGAGAATAGCTCTTGTCTAAAAAATTGAAATATACACACATATACACATATTATGTATTATCAATATGTCTCTATATGTATGAACACATATATACTGTTGATGCTAGACCACCATATTTATCTATATTATATAGCATATTACACACATATTAATGTATGTTTATAGTATATGTGTTTGTGTATGTATGAATGCATATATTATATATGTGTTTATGTCTGTATGTGTGAAGGGAGAATTTTTTTTCGAAATACAAGTGGAACACTAGACTCCCAGGTCCTTTTCCAAATCTCTGATTTTGTGAGTGGAAAGAGGAATATAGGCAAGGGAGATCTGGTTGAACAAAATATTAGAATTAGGTGAAGGGCATAAAGTAAATGAAAGGAAACTTTGGAGACTTAAGGATGTGATTAATTTGAATCTGAATTTTAAAAAGTTATGGAGTGGCAAGAACAGATTTGGGAAGAGAGAACGCCATGATCAAGGATGAGAAGATAATTTTGCTCTCAAGAGAGATAATTTACTTCAACAACAAGAATTCATTTCTCAGTACCAAAAATTTCCCTTCCCCCATCCAGGGGGCAGGAAGGAAATTTAAATGAAAGAACGGGGAGAAGATATATAATTTGGTAACTGTGAGATCTCTGCAATTTTCTTTTTTTTTTTTTTTACCAGATTCAGAGACTTATTTTATCTACTTGACATGTCTGAAAACATGTTTTCTCTGATGTCTTTCTCCATTTTTAGAATTAGTCAATCAATCCATCCACATTTATTATAAAGATTATTTTTTTCAGAAAAATTATTATCTATCTATCATTAATAAAACACTGTGGGAAGTGAGACTAAAATACAAGCTCTGTCCTACAGGAATTTCTGATCTAAACAATGGATGTATGATTTTGCACTAATTCTAGTCTTCTCAGAGAAAGATGGGCTCCCAATGAAGACAAATGAAAGTCTGTGTGCAGAGAAGTGCTGGGAGGAAAATATAAGAGTGATCTTCCTGAAGCCAGGGAAACCTCAAGTATCAGGTTTGTGACATAGTATGTAAGGCTAACATTTTAATGAGGTCCTAGATGTCTTGGTCAATCTGCTGATGGTCCTTTTGACACTGCTTGTACAATGCAGGTGTTGAAATGCTGGACAGTGCTGAAATACTCAATGCTCTTCTCAGAGTTAACATTTATTAGAATGGTGTCACATGGAAATGAGGTTTGTTTTTCTTAGTGGCTAAGTGTTGGGAAAATTACAGTATTGGCCACCGGATGGCATAAAAGTCACTAAAGTCAAAATCCTCATTTGATAATTGGCTTACTCACCTAAAAGAATGGTTCTCTATGAGTCTGATCAAATGAGTCTTTGAAGAAAGACTAGTCTGCTGGGAATACACTAATTGCATGTCAGCAATATCTCATTAGTATTGCCAGTTATAGATTATAGCTATAGCCTGATACATAAGCCACCATTGGTGAACTCTATCAGGAATTCTCAGATGGAGTACTTCAGAGATGCCCTTCATGCTGAATTTCACAAAGTAGAGAAATAATGTGATTTGAGATATATTTTCCAATTGATAAATGGTCAGAGGAAATTAATAGACGTTTTTAGGAAAGTAAATCAAAGCTATCAATAACACTATATAAACACTAAATCATTAATAACTAGAGAAATACAAAAAGAACTCAGCGGTACCACCTCACACTTATCAGATTGTTTAATATGACAGAAAAGGAAAATGACAAATACTGGAGGGGATGTAAAAAAATATAAAGGATCATTGATATACTAGTTGGTGGAGTTGTTAACTGTTCCAAATATTTGGAGAATAATTTGGAACTATGCCTAAATGGCTAGAAAATGTGCATATTCTTTGGTCCTGCAATATCACTACTAGATCAATATCTCAGAGATCAAAGGTAAAGGAAAAAGACCCATATGTACAAAAACATTTACAGGCATCAAATAGTTGAAAATTCAGGGAATGGCCTTCAATTGAGAAATAACTGAACAAGTTGAGGCATAAGATTATAATAGAATATTATTGTGCTTTAATAATTGTTAAGCAGAATGATTTCAGAAAAACACTTGGAAAGACTTACACAAAACTGATGCAAAGTAAAGTGAGCAGAACCAGGTAAACAATGTATACAGTAATTGCAATATTGTATGATGATCAACTGTGAATTACTTAGCTATTCTTAGCAATATAGTGATTTAAGACAATTTCAAAGAACTTATGATGCCACACCCAGAGAAAGAACTGATGGCATTTGAATGCAGGCTGAATCATATTATTTTTCATTTTATTTATGATTTTTGATCTGTTTCTTCTTTTGTAACATGACTAATATGGAAATATGTTTATATGATTTCACATGTGTAATCTATATCAAATTGCTTACTGCCTTAGGGAAGGGAATGGAGCAAGAAGGAGGGAAAGAATTAGGAACTTAGAATTTTTTAAAAATTAATTTTAAATTATTTTACATGTAATTGGGAAAATAAAATATTTTAATAAAATATTTTTTTTAAAAAAGGGAAGGGAAGAGAAGAGAAAGAGAGAAGAGGCTAGAAAAGAGAAAGGAAGAAAAGAAACATTTTTTGCTGGCTTGCAATCTTAATCACTATCTTATCTCTAACACATCCATTTTCAAATGCTTTGTATTCTGCTCCTTTAACCCGAGTAGAACTTTAATCAGTTCCAAGATCTATTTGGTGCTTGGGGAGATATTGGCTATGAATCATTTTGAGGTCCTAGAGAAGATGCCTCAAATTTCCTTTCAATGCATATAGAAGAATCTTGAAATGACTAAGAAACAGAGCCATAACTTAACAATTTTTGCCACAAGACCAAGCATCATAATGGACATTCAAGCAAATGGAATGAAAGGTACCCGGATGAGGATGAAGATGGAGTTTGGGCATCATACTGTGGGAAAGGGACAGAGGGACCAAAGTATTGTTTACCTTAACAAACCCCTTGATAGGTTATTATTTTCTCAAATAGACTATAAATTCCACGAGAAGCACAGAGGAATGAACATAAGACTAGAAATTCAAAGGTCCAAATTCTGTCCCTGGCCTTAATGCCAATTTCCATTTAAACAAATCATTTCTCTATTAGATGGATTCGTTAGATGAATATAATTAATTCATTTCTTGCCTACTCTACAGGAAAAGAGAATAAATATCACAGTACTTTGAAGCTTAAAATGCTTTGCAAATATAAAGTTTATCATAGTCATTATCTTTATTATATGGACCATGTATTTGAAGCTAAAAAGGATTGTGGAGCTCACCTAACTCCATCAGCCTGCACCACATCATTAACATGTTGAAACATTAATTATGGTAAATGAAGATGTTTTGAATTCTGTAGGCAAATTCTCTTACCTTGGCAGGATACTTTCCAGGGATGTACACACTGATAATAAGTTGATATACATATAACTAGAGCTAGCTCAGTGTTTGGGAGGCTCTGCAGGGGAAAAGAGATATTAAAGTGACTACAAAATTGAGGTCTTCTGAACCACTGTGCTGATCTCATTGTTGTATACTTGTGGAACCTAAACAGTATACAAGCACCATGACAGGAAACTGAATCGCTTCCATTAGAATTGTTTTAAGAATATTCTGAAGATCATTCGGCAGAATAAGATAACAGACACTGAGGTCCTTTCTTGAACTTAAGTGTCCAGCATTCCAACTCTACTGCAGAGAGCACAACTCTATTGGGCTGACCATGTCATTTAAATGCCAAATGTACACTTGCCAAAAAAATTTATTTTATGGAGAACTCACACAGGGCAAGCACTTAAAGCTGGTCAGAAAATGCAATACTAGGACATTTTCATGGTCTCTAGAACTTGAGAATCTATTGTATGGCATGGGAGACACTGGCTGGCGCAGGACCACCCAGAATGGCGTGCCCTCATCAGACAAGGTGTTGTGCTCTATGAGTGAAGCAGAATTGAAGTAGCTCAGAAAAAATCCAAGATACACAGAGAATTTACCCCAAGTTTTCATATAAATGATTCAAGCTTGTATTGGTCTGATCAGCCACAGATAGACACACTGTAACTTAACTTTACCATAGCATGTCATTTTGTTGCTTTTCAAGAATGAAGGACAACAATTAATTGTATCCCCTCATTTTGAAGATGAAATCAAGCGTTGTGACTCATCCAGAGCTCCTGACATGGAGTATGGAGCTGGGATTTCAATGGAAGCCCAGTCACTCTATACCTACTCTGTCCCACCTTCCCCCAGGTGCTTACCATAGCAATGGGCATATAGATTATAAATAGGCAAAAGGATGTGTGATTCCAGGAACACTGATTACAACTGGTTGATAAGTTCTATAGAAATCCATAGAGAGGGCTTAAGTAACTTTCCCAGAGTCATACTGCTAGGGGAGTGTTCTAACCCAGTTCTTTCTGAATCCAAACCTAGCACTCAATCTATTCATAATGGCATGCCGTCTTAACACAAAGATTAAATATTAGATGTCAACACTTATCATCCTAGCACTACTATGCATTGTAAATACTCAGATATAAGGGGAAAGTTAGGGCTACAACATGGCATTAGTTTGGAGAGTTTGAAGTGTGGATGCGCTAGCATGAGAGGAATTCTTGAAGTTTGCAAACAGAGAAGGAAGGAAACAAAAATGAAAGGGGTTGGGTGAGGTAGCCTTAAAGAGTTCTTGAAAGAGTAACAAAGCCTCTTCCTTTCATTCTCTATGACATCTATAATTCCATTCCAATGCATTCAACAAGGGTTTCTTTAATATGCACTACTTATTAATCCTAGATGTGGACTATACCTTCTGGTGGGTGGTAGAAGTACATCAAATATGAAACAATGCCTTCAAGGAGTTTACATTCTAATAGGAGAAGAAACTGGCTCAATCTGTGGAGAGGGGACCAGCTGTCTCCACCATTTTTTCAACAAACAGCTACCCAAAATAGGAAAAGCAGCCTTGATGAAGCAGCAAGGAAGAGATGGGAGGCAGGACATGCCAGACAAGTCAAAATAACACCACAGTCTTGAATACCATCAACTATCAAACCCTGTTGGGGACAGCCCTGGGTCTAAACCTAAAAATTCTTTTGAAATAGCAATACTTCTGGCCCAGTGTCTTCAGCCATCATCTTAGGAGACAAGCCCTTGGAAAGCCTGGCGATAGCTCCTGCAGGTGCCAAAACCACACCTATTGATGACATGGAAAATAAATTCTTGTGACCAAAGTCACTGGTTTTGTCAAATGGTTCAACATCAGTAGCTGATATGATTTTATCAGTGGAAGTGACATTTAAGCTTTACCAGCCATCTATAGTCATATGAAAAATGTCTAAATCACTGTTGATTAGAAAAAAATGTAAATTAAAACAATTCTGAGATACCAACTCATACTAATCAGACTAGCTAATGTGACAGAAAAGGAAAATGACAAATATTGGAGAGGATGTGGAAAATTAGTCCACTAAAGCATTGTTGATGGAGTTCTAAATTGATCCAAAGAGAGCACTTTGGAACTATGCTTAAATGGCATCAAATTGTGCATATCTTTTGATCCTCCAATAACACATCTATAGGTCTAAATCCCAAGAGAGATTATAAAAAAGGAAAAGGATCCATAAGTATAAAGTTATTTATAGCAGCTCCTCAATTGGAAATTGAGGAAATGCTCACCAGATGGGCAATGAATGGCTGAACCAGTTATGGTATATGAATGTAATGGAATACTATTTTGCTTTAAGAAATCACAACCAGGAAGATATCAGAAAAACCTGGAAAGATTTATCTCTATTGATGCAATGTGAAATAATCAGAACCAGGAGAACATTGTGCATAATGAGAACAACACTGTGTGATGATCAACTGTGAATGACTTAGCTTTCTCAACCATACAATGATCCAAGACAATTCCAAAGGTCTCATAATGGAAAATGCTATCCAGAAAAAAAAAAAAAAAAACTAATGGAGTCTGAATGTAGATCAAAGCATACTGTTTTCATTTTCTTTATCTTTTTATGTATTCTTCCCTTCATTCTGTCTCTTCTTTCACAACATGACTAATATGAAAATATGTTTTACCTGATTAAACATTATATAACTTCTATCAAATTGCTTATTGTCTAAGGGAAGAACGAGGAGAAGAAGAAAGAGAAGAAAAAATGGAACTCAAAAATATTTTTAAATGAATATTTTAAAATGATTTTTACATGTAATTGGAAAAAATAAAATACCATTTAAAATTTTTTTAATATTATTTTTAAATGAAGAAAAAGAAGTTTTATCATCTGCTTTGCTACTGCATTCTAAGTATTCTGGGACCTTTCCATATGATTTACAGCTGAAACCTTATATATATATATGTATTGTCTCCCTCA
The DNA here is from genome assembly GCF_902635505.1 of Sarcophilus harrisii. Taxonomy (NCBI): domain Eukaryota; kingdom Metazoa; phylum Chordata; class Mammalia; order Dasyuromorphia; family Dasyuridae; genus Sarcophilus; species Sarcophilus harrisii. The sequence continues at coordinate 69,109,438 of NC_045431.1, forward strand.
TTGAAATTGGGATAACTTACTTTCCTGTTTGTACCCTCACAACTAATACAAGGTTTTGCATATAGTGAGAGATTAATAAATACTTCATTCATTCATTAGTTTATTCACTCATTCAAAGCAATGTGGGATAGACTGTGGAGCCTTATAAAGGATGGGTCATCACTAAAGAGGTGGTTCTTGAGCTGAAGCCTTGAATGGATTCTAAGAAGTGAGAAACAGATAGAGAACATAGAGGGCTTAGTTCAATGTCCAGACAAAGATGTGAAGACAGGAGATACAATATTATGTTTAGGAAACAGGAAGTAGGCTATTTTGTCCACAATGGAGCTGAGAAGGAGGGATAAGGTATAATTGGGTTGGAAATTTAGGAGCCAGATTGTAAATGCCAAACAGAAACATTTATATTTTCTCTTAGAGAACCTGGAGAGCCACTCTAGCTCCTTGAGTGGGAAGTGATATAGTAAAAATCATTCTTTGAGAATGACAATTTGGCAGTTGTATAGAGAATGGATTACAGAGTAAGGAGCCTGGTTTAAGGAGATCAATTAGAAGTCTACTGTGTTAGTTTTTTCCCAGGGATGTAGCATTAGAATCTGGTTGCTTTCATAATCTCTTCCTCTGCAGAAGTTTCTAAATCAACTTCCCAGGGAAATTTCCCCATGGAAATATATGATCGATTTTATAATACAAGACTATAACAATAATCTATTTTCTGGAAATTCACTTCATTGAATTCACTTTCTTACTACCTTTATTAAGCAACTATTCTTTGAAACAGTATTTTCAAATTCAAATAGAAGGGGAGAAGCCACTGGATACTATGTAAGAATTCCTGATGGCTACATATTGACTTAGAAAACCATATCTTAACATTTATATTGTATTTTTATTTACATATATACATTACATATATATATATATATATTCCAATTATATTTTATTTTACTTTTTTGGGGTGAGGCAATGGGGGTTAAGTGATTTGCCTAGGGTCACACAGCTAGAAATATTAAATGTCTGAGGCCATAATTGAACTTAGGTCCTCTTGACTTCAAGGCTGGTACTCTATCCACTGAACCAACTAGCTGCTCCTACAATTACATTTTAATCTGCATCTTAGGAGCCTCCGAGTTGATACTACTATCTTCTGACTACTATCTCCCTCAATCTGCCTTCCTTTCTTTCCCCCCTCTCTTTTCTTTCCCTTTCCCCCTACTGTTCCCCCACCCCTTACTAGGGTAAGATCCATTTCTATACCTTACTCTTTGAGTCAAATTTATGAGTAAGGTTCAAACAACTCATCCCCCTCCTTTCTTTTTCTTTAGTACCACATCAGCTAAACAGAAATTTCAATCTTCAAATACAAGATTCAAGAGATGCATAGAAAGGTAAATAGGAAAGAAAAAGAAACCATGTTATTCAAATGTTAAACTGCTTACATTCCTATGTGGGAAGATGATATTTGTAATTATTGAGAATGGTATCTTTATTGGGGCAGTTAGAAAGGATTTACAAAGAGAATACAAGTTGACTTTGATGTGATGAGATAAAAAAAGAAATTAAGGAATAGAAAAAAGTATTATTCTGAGAGAAGATGAAAAGGAAGGAGGAAGATAAATTATAATGTATGAAGAAGCACAAAACATCTGATGTAGTCTTTTCATCAGAAATGATTGAAAGTTCCCTATTTCATTGAATATCCATCTTTTCCCCTGAAAAAAATATGTTCAAATTTTCTGGGCAGTCGATACTTAGTTTCAGTCCAAGCTTCTTTGCCTTCCAGGATATCATGTTTTAAGTCCTCTGGTCCTTTAATGCAGAAGCTACTAAATCCTGTATTATCCTAACTGTGGCTCCTCAATATAAGAATTGTTTCATTCTGGCTACTTGTGGTATTTTCTCTTTGGCCTGATATTTCTAGAATTTGATTATCATATTGTTTGGAGTTTTCATATTTGGGTCTCTTTCAGGAGGTTATTGGTGGATTCTTTCAATGACTATTTAACCATATAGGTTCTAGAATATCAGGACAGTTTCTTTTATAATTTCTTAAAAGATGCTGTCCAGGCTCTTTTTTTTTTTCATGGCTTTCAAGTAGTGCAATAATTTTTAAATGAGCTTTCCTGGATTTATTTTCTAGTTCCGTTGTTTTTCCAATGAGATATTTTACATTTTCTTCTACTTTTTTCCATTCTTTTGATTTTATTTGACTAATTCTTGATGTCTCATGGAATTATTAACTTTCTTTCGTCCAATTCTCATTTTTAAGGAATTATTTTCTTCCATTAACTTTTGTACCTTCTTTTCCATTTGGTTAATTCTACTTTTAAAGGATCTGTTTTCCTCACTGGATTTTTTTTAATTTGGCCAATCATATTTTTTAAGAAATTGTTTTATTCAGTCAGTTTTTGTCCTTCCTCTTCCAAGTTATTGACTCTCTTGCACATCTGTCATTTCTTTTCCTCTGTTTTTCTTCTGTCTCTCTTATTTGACTGTTTAAATCCTTTTTGAGCTCTTCCAAGAATAGTATTGGGGGTTAAGACTAATTTATATCCTCCTTTGAGCTTTCACATGTAAGCATTTTGTCCTCTTCTGAATTGGTATTTTGATCTTCCTTGTCACCATAGTACCTTTCCTATGTTCAAGGTTCTTTTTTCTTTCTTGATTCTTTTTTTAATCTATTTCATGGCTTTTAACATTAAAACCTGCTTCTGGGATACATGGGATGTGTATTTAAGCTTCTTGTGTTGGGGGCCCACATGTAGGATTCACTGATTTTGAGTAATGGAACCTCTGGTGATGACTTGCTCACTGTTTTGGGGAACCCTGACTTAGACCCACCTGTGATTGCTTGATTGGCTGACAATTTGCCTTCTGTGCTGGGTTTGGAGACTCTACAATTGGCCTGCCATGCCACTGGCTGGTGGAACCAGGACTGAGGTGTCTCAGTTGCTGATCTGTGCTGTACCTGCAAGGCTCCCACTGGTTTGGCCAGACACTATCTGTGCTGTACCGCATTTTCCTTTCACCAAAGTGAGACTGTATCTGTCCCCAAGTCATTCTAAGCTATCTCAAGCTGGAAAGTGATTTTTCTTTGTAGATTCTGTCATTCCAAAATCTGTTCAGAGGCTTGATTTAGAGGCTTTATCAGAAGGAAACTGGGGAGAGTTAGGTAAGTTCTTGGCTTTTCTTCTCCATCTTGTTTTCTGCTTCCTTAAAGTGATTATACCCATATTTGCTTATGATACTTTCCTAATTTTTCTCAGTCTTTCCACTCTAGATCCCTAGATACAGGACTCACCTTATTTCAGAATCCTGTTAATTTCTGAAGCCTAGCCAAAAACCTAGTTTCTGCCCCACATTTCTTATTAAGATTTATAGATTCAGAACTGAAAGGATCTTAAGTCCATCTAATCTAACTCCATCATTTTGAAGTTGAAAAAACTGAGAATCAGGGAGGTTATTACTTTCTCAAGATCATCCAAAAGAAAGTGGCAGAACTGGAATTTGACCTGAAACCCTCTTTCTCCTTATAAGGGTCTCTTTTTTAGGTGTTAGCCATTCTTCCCCAGGACTTCCACATCCCCTTGACCTGCAAGCAAGAAAATCCTCAAAACTGGGCCAGATAGCTGCTAATTCTGCCTGCAGAGATTACAGATGGTAAAAAAGGAAGGATGGCGGAAATCCTGTAGCTTTGTTATTCCTTCAACAAATTTCTGAAATTTATGGTTTGTTTCTCTAATTGGCTATCAGGGAAAATGAAGTAATTATCTAAGACACAGGATGTTATTGATCTGACTGTGGTCATATAAGCTTCCTGTCCTGAGGGAAAAGTTCTTAATTTCTCATGAAGAAAATGTCTTTTCCTCCCTTGGTCTTTTCTGTTTGTAATACCAGACCCACAGACAACAACAAAGGGGAATTATTGCCCCTCAGCCCTTAGCAGACGCTACTCATAGCCTGTTGCTTCAGGGATTTACTATTCAAAGCAGAATTAAGAGATGTCAATCGCTAGAACCTCAGAAATTAGTTTCATATTGGCGTAGTTGACAGCAGCCAAAAAGGAAAAATTAATAAAGCATTATGGTGTAGTACCAAAAAAAAAAGCAGATTGACGTCATCCATTAATCAGTGACCTAACCAGAAAAACATTAGTCAGTGATTAAAGAAAGATGACCCAAAGGGAGTGCAAACCAAGTCAGATGGTCTTCAGGCAAAGCCTCCAGATCTAATGTAATTTCAAGCTGTCCTCACAATTCAATTTTCTTTGAAGCCCTAAGGGCATTTCTGCCATAGAATATCCAGCCTGCTCCTATCTGAACAACCTCAAGAAGAGTTCTGAAAAAATGGTGCTCTTCATCCTCAATGAGCAGCTCAGCAAGGGAGCCCCCATAGCCACACATGAGGACAGTTAGGAATGGGGCAGGATTTTGACACCTGCTGACCATTACCCTTAACAGGAAAGAAGCAAATGCTTTGTCTTCCTGCCGACATAGGCTTGACAGGTATTGACAGCTTCTCCAAGGCAGATATCCTTAAGAGTTTCCACCTGGAACTGTCCATCCACCTCCGATCAGATGACAAAAGGGAAGGGTGAGCAGACCTTCTGATTTTACAATTCAGAGTTGTATGAGGTATCTATTTCACACTTGAGAACTTAGTGGGATTTTTGGTTATCTGAAAAAGGCATGTTACACCTTCGCTATAATGGAATGTCTTTTAGCTGACTTTTCTTTGGACCACACAGGATATCCCAAAAATCTTAGAGAAGTTTTCAGTTTTAACTTGACTGGTACTAAGACTTTTGAGAAACCAAAAGGTTTAAAAAATAAATTGCAAAGTTTGTGAATTAATTATAAAATTAGGAAAATACTTTACAAATATTACCTCCTTTGAATTTCCCTGAGAGTTAGATATAACAGACATTATTATCCCCATTTCTTAGATGGACAAACTTAGGTTCAAGTAATGGAAATTATTAGACCCCAGAACCAATAGGAGAGGTTGAATTTGAACTTGTGTCTTCCTTATTCCACCAGTCTTCTATCCACTGCACTGTCCAATACTTCTTGATTTACCTTATTTAATAGGAAATCTTTTCTTGATAGTTTCACTTAATGTAGACATTTTTCTCAGGGTTAAAATAAAAATAAAAATAAAAACTTGCTTATTTATATGTCTTCTTTATTTTATTCTCATGTTCATAGTTTGGAATCTTAGACATCTAAGCAGCTAGATGATGCAGTGGATGGAGTCACAAAGACTCATCTTCATGAGTTCAAATCTAGCCTAATGCTGAGTAACTGTGTGACATTAGACAAGTCACTTCATTCCTGTTCGCCTTAGTTTTCTCATCTGTAAAATGAATTGGAAAAGAAAATGACAAACTGCTCCAGTATCTTTGCCAGGAAAACTCCAAATGGGATCACAAAGGCTCAGATTTAACAAGCTTAGATGTCAAAATTATTTTACTATGTATTCAGATCCCTTTATAATATCTTTGTCCCATATCTCTTCTATTAATTTATGAATAATTTCAGATCATAGAAGGAGAGCTGGAAGGGATCTTAAACTTCATCTAGTCAAAGTCTCTCATTTGGAGATGAGAAAATTAATAATCAAGTAGTTTACCCCAAAATGCCTTTACTATAGTAAATGGCAGAGCCAGGATTTCAACTGGGATCTTCTGATTACAAATTCAGTCTTGGATTTCTACATAAATAGATTGACTTAAATATGTAAACATCTCTCAAACAACTCACTCTTTGATTTGTGCTTTCAGCCAAGTTTTCTCTGGAGAACCTTAGAATTAGTTTGTGTCTAAGTTTCTACAGGAAAGGTAAATGGACCCTTGATTCCCATGAAAGCTTTGAGAAGAACTATATCTATCTATCTATCAATCTGTCTATACATACACATATAAATGTATCAGAATACAATTAAATATATTTATACATGTATCTTTTATTATATATTTATACATACACGCATATATATTTGTGTACACATATATACATATACTTAAACACATGTATATGTATATCCATATATATGCATTATATGTGTGTATGTGTTCCTCATCCATTTCAGTAGAGTATGACTCTTTGTGACCTCATTTGGGTTTTTTTTGGCAAAGATACTGGAATGATCTTTTATTCTTTTTCCAGTTTATTTTAGAGATAAAGAAATTGAGGCAAGCTGAATTGCCCAGAGTCATACAACTAATTAAGTGTCTGAGGTCATATTTGAACTCAGATCTTCCTGACTCCAGTCCCAGCATTATCTACTGAATCACCTAGATTTCTATATTTATCAACAGGATAGAGGCATCATGGTGCCATGTAAAGAGTACTGAACTGGAATTAAAGAATCCAAGTTCAAATCTAGACATTTTATTCCTTATCTCATTTATTACCATTAAATCTCAAGGTCTCAGTTTCCTCATCTGTTTGAAAAAATGATATTAGGCTAGATTGACTATAAGGTCCTTTCAGTTCTGAATCTATAATACTATGAACTTATAATCACCAACAGATCACACACATATACCTCTCAAAACTCACACCTGGACTCATTAGCTTTTTCTCTCTAATGAGCTTTCACTTTCCCTATAAGAATTCCTCAAGCTCATAGTACTTGCCTGTGGTTTAGGCTACTTCATGAGAAAAAAAGCTCTTGGTGTTCCATGGAGTCAACCCTACTCGTTCTGATTTACCCTGCTTCTGCCAGTGATCTTTACCATACTCAGCTTGGGTTTCAGTCTCCCTGAAAAGGGAAGCACTTGAAGCTCACAGAGACCCCAAGAAGATGATGTCAGCACTATAGTATCACAAAAGGAGAAATTCATAGGAAAGTAAATGGAGATTTCCCAGAGGAGATAATGCTTAACTCCTAAATCAACTGGTTTGTCAGGATGCAGTAGAATAAACAAGAGATTTTCAGTGGATGCCAATGGGCTTAAGAACAGCTAATAATCCAAAAGAGGACAGAGCACTACAAATAGTAGTCATTTAATAAATATTTCTTGAATAAATGAATGGGAAGATCGATGGAGACATGCCATTTAGAACTGAGTCCTAGGCACCACACTAGTTTAGATTTATTTTAAACACAAAATAATGATGTACCAAGAGTCCAGGATATGGAATCAAGAGAGGTCTCATTTTTTGTTCCATCCCCAACATTTCCCAGTCACCTGACCTCTCTGAGCCTCAGTTTCTCATCTGTAAAAAGGAAACCACAACAATAAGTATTTAACTCTCAGTGTTGTTATGAGACTCAAATGAGATGATGCATGTTTGGCTTCTTGTACATAAAATAACTGTATAAATATCACAGATTATAAAAGTATCATAGCTCTGAACTATGAAGCAGCAGAGATGAATTTAGACCTTAAATGAATTTCCAGCCATTTATTAGCTATGTGACAATGGAGAGAAAAAATCACAATTTCAATGAGTCTCAAATTCTTCAGCTGTAGAATGAAGACAGTTATATTCAAGCAATCAACTTCATAGGCTCATGAAGAAATCACTTTATAAACTGGGAAGTACCACATAGAAGGGGGGGAGGGTTAGAGTAGATCCTAATGGTGTTAACCCCAGAGAAGAGAAGCCTTGGGAAGAATATGATACGTGTTCCTCAAAGGCTGAGACCTTGAAAGGCTGTCCTGCTGAAGATGGATTAGCCTTCTGTTTGGCATTGGAAAACATCCCGGAGCAGAGGTTGAAAGTTGCAAGAAGCAAATTTCAGCTTGATGTCAGGAAAAACTTCCTTTACCAATTAGAGCTGTCCCAAAGTAGAAACTGTCCAAATTACAAGAGGCTACCTCAGGAAGTAATGAATTCAGCTTCACTGGAGGTCTTCAAACAAAGACCGAATAACATACATGTCAGGTGTGATATAGATAAATCAGTATAAGTTAGACTCATGAACCTCTGAAATTCTATAATTCTGTGATATCTTTTCTTGCTCTAGTTGTATGATTATATTAATTAAATGTGTGTATGTGTGTGGGGGGGGGTATCTTATCTTCCATTAATATGTAAGAATAGTCTTTTGAAACTTCTTTTGCCAGTGGACAGTGTTCATAGAAAATAAAGGTAGTTTCCATGGTACTTCCCTATCTGTGTTAATGGCATGTGGCCATATAGGTCAAAGCCTCTGCAAAAAACCAATGCTTGATTCTATTCCATAGCATTTTAACTATATATATTCTCCAGTTAATAGGATTATCATGTGATTCATATTGATACAGTTATATTGTCTTACCTGTGTATTTTTAAGAAGTTCAATAAAATATTCGTTCAGAAAGGACTGAGGATATGCAAAGGCCCAAAGTGCCAAATTACACAAAGAATTGGAGACCAAGGAACAGGAAGTTGAATGGATGAAAAGGGATTGGGTGGAGACCCACAAAAAGGATGAAAAGAACAAGATTGGCGCTTAACTCAAGAATGAGAGGAATCAGACCATAAAGTTGAAAGCAGAAACTGTTTGCCTAACTCTTTGTTCCCACAAATTGTTGCCTTAATCATTTTATACCTCCCTTAGCTCCCCACCCCTGCTCTGACCATCAAGGAAGTGGGTCAAAATCTGTGGGAGGTTCCTTCCATGTCCTGTCATCTTACTTTGTACTGTTTGCCATGGCAAGGAGGTCTTTGACATTAACCACATGTCCCATGAAAAGAACAAATGGAACTTAACATAGTACCTGGCACATAGGAGGTGCTTAATAGATGCTTATTGATTAACTGGTTGACTGACCAATACCCTGGGTACCAGTTACTTAAGCTCCAAACCCAAGATCAAGACAGTAGTGCTGATTTTCAGTTTTTCTAGAACATACAAAAAGATTTTCCAAAATTAAGAGAGGAGATTAAATTGATCTGTGGAGCTATATTCTTGGCAAAACCTAGCTTCTTTAGTGCCCAGAATACTATCCATTTCTCATGACATGAAATATGGTAAAAGTATTAATTATATTACATCCATTACAAGGTATAAAGAAAATCTTTCTGAATTCTTGTAAATTTTATATATATATATATATATATGTATACATATATGTATAATATAGATACATACACACATAGGCGTGTATGCATATACATGATACATATGCAAAACATAAATACCATTTCTTATATTTTTTCTGGATCTTTTATATTGATTTTTCCAAGATACTTGAATAGTTTAAACAAATTTGCTGTGTTCACATAGCATTCTACTCATGTCCCTCATGATACCTATCCTATCTATCTATCTATTTATTCTATCTATCTACTATCTTTCTATCCAACTCACAATCCAATCAGTATCTCTGGACCACAGTAACTTAAAGAAATGCAAGAAATAAAGATCCATTCCAACTCTAAATCTATAATACTATTTTCCTAGGGAACTCTTTCTAAATGAACACAATTTAATTAGTTTCCTGCATAGACAATAACTGGAACTAATTGCTAACAAAGTTCTTTATTGTTTTAATGAATAACTGACTTGTTTGTAATTACTAATTTCCACTTGAAGTAGAATACTCATTTAAAGTCCTTCAAACCTCTGTCTCTGAAGCTCCTGCATTCTTATTTCTGTAAGCCATCCCAATTAATGTAATCAGAGAAGACCCAGATAGTTGAATTGAATCAATCAATCAAGGCGTAAGCTAGATGTGAATAAGTCCAGAATCTGTTTGGGAAGAGCTAGGTCCTTTGATCTTTTCATGAAGACAGATGATACTACTCAGGAAATGTTTTGTGATTGCTGAAAGAATCAAACAGACTTCGGAGCCTTTTTGCCTTAGGGGTGGAGAAGACAGATTGAATTTCCTTCCTAACCTGACCCCCCACTGACCAAGTGACCACTTTATGAACTTTGAAAGGCTGGAATATCTGGAATTCAGATTGACAAAATGGTGGTATAATTGGAGCAGCAGTGGCTGATGGAAGTACTTGCTGTGAGACACACCCAAGACAGACTAGAGAAACAGAGGAAAGGCAGCTTCAGAACTACACAGGTACCTAGGAGTCTAGGAACCAAGAAGAAAACTACATCTGAGGGGAATTTAATGAGTATTTTACAAAGGAAGGGCAGAACTTCCAATAATCAGAAATTCTAAGATCCTCTAAGCCATGTGGATGTGCTTTCTACTCATGTGCCAGACTACTTTTTACTTTCTACTTGAGTCTACTCTTCCCAGGGATATTATGTGTACTGAGGGAGACCATGCACCTATTCTTGTTGGAGGAAGTTGGGGAAGGACAGAGAAAGAAGGGAAAATTGTTTTTGTTTCATTTGCCTTTGCTATAGAAGAACTTAGTAAAAACCAAAAGGTAATTAACTCTATCTAATGTTGGGGGGGAAAGGGAAAAGGGGAAGGAGAATATTAGTATACCAGTATAGAGGCAACTAGCTGTACAGTGGACAGAGCATTGGTCCTAGAGTCAGGTTGAGCCTGAGTTCAAAGCCTACCAGCTTACTAGTAAGTATACCACTTACTAGCTGGGTATGCCCCTTAACCCTGAATGCTCAACAACAACAACAACAACAACAACAACAACAACAACAACAACAACAACAAAATACCAATACACACTTCTGAGTGACAGTATTAGAACAACCCAGGTTCTCAAAATCATTCTTAGAATCCTGAATGTAGTAGTCAGCCACCTTTTGGGGACTTAGTCCAGGGAGTTAGAGAAGTGCCTCTGGAAGACGAATTATTCACCAAATTACGAATAAGTTCACCAAATCTTTTTCATATACAGTGGATAGAGTGCTGAACAAGAAGTTGGAAACAGCCATCTCTGAAATCTGTCTCAGAACCTACCTGCTGTGTGAACCCAGGTAAATCTTTTAATGTCCCTAAGCAGCAGATTGCTTGGCTATAAAGTGCAGATTACACTAGCCTCTATTTATCAGGGTTGTTGTAAGGCCCAAATAAAACATTATTAATGATGAAAATAACAACTTCCATTTATACATAGATCTTTAAAGTGTGCAAAATAGGCATTTTTTATTATCCCCTAAAAGGCAGGAACTACAGATACTATTATCCTCATTTTACAAATGGGAAAACTGATTACATTTTCATATATATATAATATATATTATATATTTGTATATACATGCATATATACATACACACATAAATGTGGGTACATATGTATATATAAATATATATACATACATGTAAATAGTGTAACCTTAATGAGTATATTATAGTTAGTCTTTAATATTTTCCTTAAATTTCTTCTGGATTTTTTATATTGACTTTTCCATGATGCTTAGATAGGTTAAACAAATTTACTGTGTTCACATATATAGGAAATATTAAAGGCAAGTTCAAAATCCAAATCTTCATGACTACAAATCCAGCATTCTATCTACTCTGGAAATTCCTCCATCTTAGAGTGACCCCTTCCTCCCACTTATTTAGAACAAAGCTTCTTAAATTGTGATTATGACCAATTAATTTGTCATTTGTAATTTGGGTTACATAACTAAATGTGGGGGTCATGAAAAATTTGGCAACAGAAAATGTATGAAGTATTCCACTAAGATTTAATTCTTTATATAAAAATAAAACAAGCATAAATATGCTCATTACTATAAAGATTTGCTTTTGTCTTTAATAAATGGTAAAGCTATATGTTTACCAAAGAATTATTTTAAAAATAAATTTCCTTATGACTTATTGTCAATAAATGTTTAATTTTTATACCTATTTTATATACCTACATATCTAGAGTCATGTAAAAATTTCTCAGGTAAAGAGGGATTGTTGTATGGAAAACATTTAAGAAGCCTTAGTTCAGGGGCAGCTAGGTGGTGCAGAGGATAGAGCACCAGCCCTGAAATCAGGAGGACCTGAGTTCAAATTTGGTCTCAGACACTATACACTTCCTAGCTGTGTGACCCTGGACAAGTCACTTAACCCCTATTGCCTCAGCAAAAAAAAAAAAAAAAAAAAAAAAAAAAAAGCCTTAGTTCAGAAGCTCCTAGTATAGGAGGAATGTTCTGTCTTCTCTTTTTGAATGTAAGTTCCTTGAAATTCAGAACTGTGTCCTTTTTGCATATTTTTTTATTCCAGTGCTTACCACATAGTAAGTGCTTGAAAAATGTTTTATTTTTCTTGATCTTGATCTACTTGATCTCCTTCTTGTACTGCCTTCAGTACAAAAATGTATGCAAAAATGAATGAATAACACTTTGCAAGCCTTAAAATTTTTATTTGAATATATTATCATAGGATGATGGATGTAATGCTGGCAAGACCTTAGAGGTCAATCTAGCCTAGCTCTTTCATTTTATAGGTGAGGATACTGAGATCAAGAGAGACTTGTTGAAGACTTCACAAATAATACAACATAAGATAGAAAGATTCAAACTCATATCCTTTGGTTCACTTGCTAATTTTTGCTATTATTTATGATTATGATTATTTTGCTAACTTTTATTATTACTATTGTTATTATTATTACTTCTGATTATGATTATTTTGCATAGGCAACCATGAACTGTGAACAATGAAAATTCTATTCTGTTTTTCTATATATATTTTTGCATTTGTCATGTTGCACAAGAAAAATCAGATCAAAAAGAAAAAAATGAGGAAAAAAAAGGAAGCAAACAACAGAAAAAAAAAAAAGAAAAACTATGTTGTGATTTACATTCAGACTCGACAGTCCTCTTTCTGCATGCAGATGCCTCTTTCCTTCACAAAATCATTGGAACTGGCCTGAATCACCTCATTGTTAAAAAGAGCCATGTCTAAAAGAATTGATTGTCACATAATTTTATTGTTGCTGTATATAATGTTCTCTTGGTTCTGCTCACTTTATTTAGCATCAGTTCATGTAAGTCTCTTCAAACATCTCTGAAATCATCCTACTAATAGTTTCTTATAGAATAATAATAATCCATAACATTCATATACCATAACTCATTCTCCACTCAGTTTCCAATGCCTTGCCATTACAAAAAAGGGCTGTTTCAAACATTTTTGCACATATGAGTCTTTTTTCCTTTTTTATTATCTCTTTTGGGTACAAACTCAGTACAGACACTACTAGATCAAAAGTTATGCACAGTTTGATAGTTCTTTGGATATAGTTCCAAATTGCTCTTCAGAATGGTTGGATCAGTTCACAACTTCACCAACAATGTGTTAGTGTCCTAGTTTTCCGATGTTTCCTTCAACATTTATCATTATCTTTTCCTATCATCTTAGCCAATATGAGGTAATAGTGCCTCAGAGTTGTCTTAATTTGCATTTCTCTGATCAATAGTGATCTAGAATATTTTTTCATATGACTAGAAATGTTTTTAATTTTTTCATCTGAAAATTTTCAATTTGAGAATGGTTTATATTCTTATAAATTTGAGTCAATTCTCTATATATTTTAGAAATGAGGCCTTTATCAAGAATCCTTGGATGTAAAGTTTTTTTCCCAGTTTTCTGCTTCCCTTCTAATCTTATTTGCATTGGTTTTGTTTATACAAACACTTAGCCATTAATTCCTTCCTTTTCCACAGATCTGAGAGGTAGACTATCCTTTGTTCTTCTAATTTGCTTTTAGTATATTACTCTCTATATTTAAATTATGAACTCATTTTGACTTTCTCTTGGCATAGGGTGTTAGGTGTTGGTCAATGCCTAGTTTCTGCCAAACTATTTTGCCAGCAATTTTTGTCAAATAATGAGTTTTTATCCCAGAAGCTGGGGGTCTTTGTGTTTATTAAACACTAGATTACTATAATCATTGACTATTTTGTTTTTATATATATATATATATTTTATAGCTTTTTATTTACAAGTTATATGCATGGGTAATTTTTCAGCACTGATAGTTGCAAAACCTTTTGTTCCATTTTTTCCCCTCCTTCCCCCACCCCCTCCCTCAGATGGCAGATAGACCAATACATGTTAAATCTGTTAAAGTATATGCTAAATATAATATATGTATACATGGTTCATTGGCTATTTTGTCCTGTGAACCTAATCTATTCCACTGATTGATTATTCTATTTTTTAGCCAGTACCAAATGGTTTTGATGACTGCTGCTTTATAATATAGTTTTAGATCTGGTACAGCTAGGCCACCTTCATTTGCATTTTTTTTCATTAATTTCATTGAAATCCTTCAGCTTTTGTTCTTCCACATGAACTTTTTATCATTTTTTTCCAGTTCTGTAAGGTAGTTTCTTGGCAGTTTGGTATGGCACTGAATAAGTACATTAATTTAGATAGAACTGCCATTTTTATTATATTATCTCAGCCTACCCATGAGCACTTGATATTCTTCCATGATTAGATCTGATAAAGTGTAAAGTATTTGTAATTGTATTCATATAATTCCTGACTTTATGTTGGCAGACAGATTCCCAAATATTTTATATTCTTTTCACCTATTTTAAATGGAATTTCTCCTTGTATCTCTTGCTACTGGACTTTGTTGGTAACATATAGAAATGCTGATGATTTATATGGATTTATTTTGTATACTGCAACTTTGCTCAAGTTATTAATTGTTTCTAGAAGTTTTTCAGTTGATTCTTTAAGATTCCCTAAGTATAGCATCGTACTACTGCAAAAAGTGCTAATTTGTTTTCCTCATTACCTACTCTAATTCCTTTAATTTCTTTTCCTTCTATTATTGATAAAGCTAACCTTTCTTATATAATATTGAATAGTAATGGTGATAGTGGACAACCAAAGTTCAATTCTAAAGAATTTTGAATTAGCAAAACATTTAAAAAGGTTCTGATCTATTTAAAAAGGCACAAAATCAATCAGTCCTTGCCAACTTTGCATGCAATTATTACTTGGGTCCAAGAGAATTATCTTCGTCATTCAATTGTCAACACCAGAACTCTGTCTCTGTGCCTTCTCTGATATCACAAAGGAAGAATGATGATGAAAACAGCCAGCTGTCTCACCTTCTTTTTTGATTGGGCAAGACATTCAAGAAAAGTTTCCAAGGATGTCCTTTGACCTAAGCCAGACCCACTGGGAGAAATAAATAAAACTGATTACATGCTTTCAATCTAGTTACTCCAATACAGCCACAAATTCTTGGATTATGGTAAACGACTCCAAGAATGTGAAGTTTCTGGGATGTCACTTCACTCATGTCCTTTCCTACATTTCTCACAGAGGCTCTACCCAATGTGCCAGGGACTTTCCTTGCATTTTATTAACTTTTCGTGAATACCAGTGGAACATTGACATAGTCTATTGCTTATCCTACTCTCTCACTATGTGACCAATCCATCTTTTGAGGAGGGGGTCATAGATTTCCCTAATCATATCCTTTTTACTACTTTTGCATTACTATAGGCTCAATTTGGTACCTGGGTTTTGAGCAGGGGTACAAATAAGTCTCTAAAAGTACAAATAAATTTACAATGCATGCCAGAGTGTGTCTTTCAGATACATGACCAAAATTAAGTGTTTTTTAACTTGGAGCAAATGGCACAAAATGCACACTCTTCTGAGTAGGTAAACAGTAGAGCAGGGTAATAGCTTAACTAATTGTATTTGTTATTTAGATGCTACTTCTATTGATCCTATGAAACTGAAAGATTACCAGAGCTACAAGTGTCTTTTAAATCCACTGCCCTAGGGGAAAACCCCAGTTTTCCCATCCTAGCTACAATTCTGAATGGATAAATTCATTTTTTCATATGCCCTTCTGCTTAATTTATGCCTCAATTATGTGTAGCCTTGCTCTCAAAACATTCAAATGCCCTACGAAACCCTTCTTTTCTCAAAAGTGGCTTTTCTGAACAGTCATCATGTCAGCCAGTCTTATGGGTAAAAAATTCCAACTTCCACTCCTTTCCCTTATGACTATGGCTGGTGACAATTTAATTTCAAGCTTAGCTTCCAAGAAATGCTTAGTTACATTAAGGAACCTGAGCTTTCTTAAGTTGACTTGGAGGGAGCTCGTTACATATGCACAGTGTGTTATAGGAAGGAAATGAGTACAAAAAGCCCCATAAGCGTCTAGACACATATAATGAATTTATGTTAACAGAAACAATATTACATATTACTTGTCTCTCACTCAGCTGGCTACAAAGTGGAAACACCCATCCCCCTGCGTGTACTGTGAGAAATTCCTAGGTTTGGCTTCATGAATTTTTCATGGAAAGCAAAACAGCATTTTTATAAGAATGTCTTTTAAAATGTCTTGAACTTGCCTTGGGTGTTCAGCAGGCTTAATTTCTGTCATGTAGCTTCCCATCCCTCTCACCCTCATCCCAACTTTGTATCTTCTAGCCATCAGCTCTCTCTGGGATCTAACAGAAAAGGCATGGAGCATTCTGGCTTCTTAATCCCCGAAATGCAGGCTGGACAGAGAAGCGAGTGTTCAGTTTGTTTCTCTGGTACTCCCTCATACCGGTGGCCTTCTTGGGTGTCCCATGCTTTCTCAGTGGGGAAATAACATGTCTCATGGACTCTACTTTGCCTTAGTTTCTTAAACCAGAGGTGACACAGGATGGGAATGATTGAGGACTGCCATGTACAGATGAATGGAGAACTATTTTCCTTCTCTGGTGGTGGGCCATAGAGTCATTTTGATTCCACTCTAGCTTCCCTTAAGGTCGGGAGGGTGAGATCATGGTATTGTGCAATATGACAAAAACATAATAGGTACCCAAATGCATGTTTCCAGTGGGAAATTTTAGTAGGGTTAGTCATTTTGAAGAGAACCCATTAGAAACATCCACAGAGAATATAGTTCAATTTCTTATTTTATTCCAGCAATAGCAATCACATTTTTATATGAATAGGGAGGAAAAAAGAGAAATATATTCTGTTTTCATGGGTAATAGTTCAGTTTGATAGCATTCTCTTATTAGAATTTGCAAGATGATCACTCACAATTTCCCCTATTTCTTTTCCAAAGTAATAATATCCAAATTGTCTCATAGCAAATCAATTTCTAACTCTTTGTGATTCTACCATCACAATGCCTCTTACATCCATTCCTACTTGACTCTTTTCAAGGCAAGCACCCCAGATCAGGCCCTCAATGACCTCTTATCTAGACCATTTTTATACCTTCTGAATTCATCTTTCTTTCTCCACTCTCCCCTTTTTCCAAATCATCCTTCACAGAGGAGTCAAAGTGATACTATAAAAGCACAAATCTGACCACATATTGTTCCCCTTTTCAAAAAATCTCCACTAGCTCTATATCGCCTCTAGAACAAAATTCAAATTCCATTGTTATGAACATTTAAAGTCCCTTACAATCTGGCCCCAACCAACCATTCATTCCAGTCTTGTTACATATAACACTCCTTTATACAGTCTACCTTGAAGCCAAATTGGCCTGTTTGTTATTCCTCATATGTAACATTCCATTTGCATTTCTGTGTCTTTTAACAAGTTTGTCCCCCATGCTTGAAAGGCTCCTTTCTCCTTTCCTTTACCTTTTTGAAATCCTCACTTCCTTCAAAACTCAGCCAGAGAGGGAAATGGCAAACCACTTCAGTATCTTTCAAGAAACCTCTTAAAAGGGTTACTTATACACACACACATGTATCTGTATATTTATATATGTGTGTGTATACATGTGTATGCATATAGCAATGCAATATTGATATTATAATGCAAATATATCTTATCTAGGTTTGTAAGCCTGAGATGAAAACAAAAGCTGGTTCCCTAATTGTTCTGGAAGAATAGATTCACCCCTAGTCACCAGCTTATCTTCCTTTCACCAAATGCTAGTTAACAAAATGATTGGTATATATAACTAGAAAACTATTTTATCAAGGAAAGAAATAAACAGACATCAGAAAAGTTAGATTAGAATTCTAAAGAATATACTAGTGAAGAGAGTAAATAGAGTTGAGATAGCTCTCAGTTGAAACCAGGAAGAAATGAGTCTTACTAATGGGGAGTTCACTTGAAGCAACCTCTAAGGCAAAAGACATCGGAAGTCAAGGACATGGGATGATGGGACTTGATCTCCTTACTCTGGGCTCCAGTTCTCCATTCAAATCCATCACTCTTTCAAGGTCCTCTCTCTATGTTCCCAATCAAACCAAACTCAGTCCCTTCTCTCACACACAATATGGCTCAGCATTCTTTCAGCCTGACAGGAGATATGGCCCCTTCACAGCAGTCTGACATATGACTGGAAAAATCCAGACATGGCTCTGGAAGAATTCATGGCTACCCATCTATTTGTATTTATTTACATACGAGTTTCTCATTTCCTCCTGGTACAATGTCAACTTGAAGGCAGGGTCTATTTCATCTTTCTGGCTTTATTCTCAATGTATCGTATAATCGTACCTTGTGCAGGTGTTTGATAAAAATACTTTATGATTGATTAATAATGATAATAATAATAGCTGACAATTTTAGAGTACTTTTGAGTTGGTAAAATAAACTTTAATCTTATGTTTAAAACTGCATTAAGACTTTTTGGAACTTGGGGCTGTTAGATGGTATAATTGATAGAGTCAGGAGGATCTCAGTTCAAATGCAGCCTCAGACATTTAATTACTAGCTATGTGATCTTGGGCAAGTCACTCCAATTACCTTGTAGAAAAAAAAGACTTTTGGAACTCATGTACATGCCTTATTTCATTTGAGCCCCACATAAACTTTACAAAATAGATATTATGAGCATTATTATTCCCATTTTACAAATGAGGAAAATGAAATTTCAAAAGAGTAAGGGATTTTTCCATGTTCACACGATTTGTTTTAGAAATGAGTTTGGATTTTGAGGAGGGACAGGGTGAAAGGAGAGAGAGTATCAATAGAGAGAAAATACAATTAATAATAGTAATTGTAAAAAAATTTTCAAAGCAAGTATCTCTAATGGAATATCATTGTTCTCTGGAAAATGATGAGCAACATGCTCTCAGGAAAAAACAAACAAACAAACAAACTTGGAAAGTCCTCCCTGATGAACAAAGTAAAAGTTACTGAATACAAAGTAATAACAATATTCAGGGATGACTAGATATAAATGACTTTGTTATTCTCAGTAGTACAATCATCCACAATGTTTCTAAAGGACTTATAATGGAAAATCCTATCCATACCCAGAGAAAGAACTAATTGTGTCTGAATACAGATCGAAGCATTCTCCATTTCTCTCTCAATCACTATATTTTAACTTCATTTTTCTTGAAGGTTTTTATTTTCATTAGAGTGAAAGAGCTGTTTTCTTTCACAACTTGAATTTTATGGAAATGTTTTGTAAAATTTCATATGTGGTTTTTTAATTGTGGGTGGAGATAAGGGAGAGAACTAGAACTCAAAATCTTAAAAAGAAATGCAAAAAAAAAAAAGCTTTGTTTTGAATGTAAGTGGGGGAAAATATTAAATAATTTTTTTTTAAAAAAAACGAAACCAAATGTTGGAGGGGACATGGAAAAATGAGGACACTAATTCACTGTAGGTGGAATTGTGAACTGACTCAGCTATTTTGAAGAACAATCCAGAATTATGTCCCTAAAGTTATTAAACTTCCCTTTTGAGTTAATAATACCACCACCAGGTCTTAGGGAGAAAGGAGAAAAATCTCTATGTTCTAAAATATTTACAGCAGCTCTCTTTGTGGTGGCAAAGACCTAAAAATTGTGGGAATGCCTATTTAATTGAGGAATGATTAAAGAAGTTATGGTGTATCATCATGATGGAATACTACTGTGCTATAAGAAATGATGAGCCCAATGATTCTCAAAAAAAAAAAATGGATAGACTTGAAAGAAATAGTGAAAAGCAAAATGAGCAAAACTGAGAGAATATTGAATACAATAAAGGCATTATTATTTTAAGAATGATTTGGAGCAAATAAGTCATTCTGACCCTTATAAATACCTACATTAACTACAAAGGATACATGAAGGAAGATGCTGTTGCATCCAGAGAAAGAACTGATTTAAAAAAAACATATAGAATGGTTTTAAGTATACATACATACTTACGTACTATGTTAGCTTTTTCTAAGGAAGGAGTAGGAAAGGGAAGAAAAAAAGATTAGGTGGTTATATATTTAAAAGGAATAGCAAGTTGTAAATTGAGTTGCAGTTTCTATTCTACTGTGTTTTGTAAATGCCTGTTTTATTTCTTAAGTTTGGACTAAAATATATTTTTTAAAATCCTTAAAACAAAACTGCAGAATCAAACAATGAATTTTCTCATTATCTATATGATTTAAAATGAAAAACATCCACCTCAGTTCTCTGGAATATTTAGGTGTAAATGGTATCTTCAGCCTAATATCCAGTCAATTGTCTTGATTTTCAACAAAATAGATTTTTTTTAAAAAATCATAATTCAGACAAGTGACAGGATGAGATAGAACTCATAAGTAATACCTTGAAAGCTGGTACCAGGTTTATGAAGGCAATTCAGGACAAAATTTTCCAGAGATCTGAATCCAGGCTTAACATTAAAATAATGGAGACACAGTATCTATGTCCTTGCCAGTTGTGATTTTCAAACATTTGAGTTCACAAAAGTGTTTTCAGGGTCCATGACCTGACCTGAGCTCTAAATCTTTCTTCTGAACTCCTACCTGCAAGACTTTAGGCAAACCATTTAATTCCTAATGTTCCTAAGCATCTCTCTATGACCGTAACTTACAGATATGTTGCAGATTTGCATTAGGGGAGGGAGTTTTCACACCAAGAGATAATAATAATAACAATGATCATCATAATAATAATAACACCCTAACTTTGTAATACACTTTTAGGTTTGTAAAATGTTCTATATACATTCTCACTTGATCCTCACAATACATTGATAGCTAGTATTTATATAGGGCTGAAAAATTTGCTCATTGCTTGCATTTTATCCTCATAACCACCATGAGTTAGGTGCTCTTACTATGTCCATTTTACAAATAAGGAAACTGAGGCACACTGAGGTTAAGTGACTTGACCAATCCAGCTAGTAAATATTTGAGGTTGGATTAAACTTTGGAATTCCTAACTCCACTCCCAGCAAGTTTTTCACTGAGCCACCTAGCTGCCTAGGAAGAAAATCACAGATGTACTGAAAAAGGTGGGGGAGGAGAGAGAAGTTCATAGCTTAACAGGCTAGGTATCCTCAATGTGTTTGGTATCCAAAAATCAAACTTTGAAATGTTTGTCCTTTAGCAGTGAGTGAATCACAAATCACTACTCTAATCCCTTAAAAACAAAACTTGCAATATTTTTCTTCATGAGAGCTGAACGATACCTGAAGACCTCGAATCTGTATTTGATTAAAGGAGCTACACAGTGAAAATAATTTTAGGCAAATAAATTGCATTTTCCTGCATTTTTAATTGAAGTGTCAACATACTTTAGTCCCAGCTCTGCAAATAGAAATAAATTACAACCCGTCTGCCCAGCAATTTAGCACACAGCATTGAGTCTTAGTCATCTTCACCAACGAGGAGAGTCTTACATAAATACACCCAACTTGAAAAATGAGTTACAAAAGTATGCATTATTTTCATTTAGAATAGATACCTGAAATGGCATGCAAATGCCTACGAGGAATACAACTTCTTAGGGCAAATGAATAAGGGGAAATTGAAAAAATAAGTTGTGTAAATGAAAATTAGTCCTAAAATTTTAGAAAATATTAACCAGTTTTAGAATGGTTACCATAAAATTATAATTGAAGAAATCTTAAGAGATGATTTAATTTATTCTCCATCCTAAGTAAGAATATATACAAACCATATTAAAATTTTAAAACATCTATTATCATTTTTAATATTTCCAGAAGATAAAATGATGAAAGGTAACATGGTATAGTACATAGCACACTTACTTAAGATTTAAGAAGATCCAGGTACGAACCTTACTTATGAGACTAGCTGTGTGATCCTAGATGTACCTCAGTTTCTCCATTCATAAAATAAAAATAATCATAACACTTACCTCATCTAATTGTTGTGAAGATTGAAGATAAGGAGATAAAGGATATAAAGCTCTTTATTATATTTATAATACATTGTATACTATATATATGTATATTACATATAAATATTACATTTATATTACTTATATAAGTATGTAAATATATACATACATAAATATATATAAGTATAAAATGTATATATAAATGCTAACTACTTATTTCATAACAAAATTAGGAGTAAATTTAAGTGATGATTAATACAAAGCTTCTTAAACTGGGTTCATACGAACCCCACATTCAGTTATGTGATCCCATGTGGGGTTGCGAACCCAGTTTAAGAAGCTTTGTAGATGGTATCAAATATTTCACCAAGATTTAATTCTTTATGTAAGGAGACAAGCACATCCATCTCATTAGTATGCAAATTTGCTTTCATCTTTAATAAATGGTAAAATTATATGTATAACAAAAATCATTTAAAATTAATCTCTGATTTATTATCAGAAAATGCTGATTTACATATCTATCATATATATATTATATACCTATATACCTGAGATCATGTAAAATTTTCTCAGGCATAAAGGTCCTAAGTGGAAAATGTTTAAGAAGCCCTGAATTAATAGATAAAAGTTTCCCAATGCTTCCTCCCCCTAAAAAACCTAGAAAGTGGAAATGCTCAACAACAAGAATGGAACTTTATCCTAATTGGCAATGCTCAGTTCCGAACACACCAATATGGTGAAACTATAATAGAGAGTAGAATCATTGAATACTTGCATGAGCATAATCTAATGATAGCAAAGTAGCCTTGTTATTACAGGATTTGTTGTTATTCAGTCATGTCTAACTCTGCGAGACCTCATTGGGGCTTTTTTGGCAAAGATACTAGAAAGGTTGGCCATTTCCTTCTCCAGCTTATTTTATAAATAGGAAAACTGAGGCAAATGGAGTTAAGTGATTTGCCCAGGGTCACACAGCTACCAAGTGTCTGGAGCCAGATTTGAACTCAGAAAGATGAGTCTTTCTGACTTCAGGCCAGGTACTCCCAACACTGCATCATTTAGCTTCCTTTCTTACAGGAGAGATCAGGCTTGACTAACCAGAGTTTTTTAAGAGTAGGAGATAATGTGGCAAATAGAGTAGCTTTCAGTTTAAAATAAATTTGACTAACTTACTCTAACTACCTTCAAAACTCAGTCAAGGAATCATGTCTATTTATGGCCTTTCCTGATGCCCTCAGCTATCAGCGCTCCCCAAATAAAGTCATTTTGTTACTGATTTTTTATATATGCTGTATTTACTTGCTGTGAATATACTGGGATAACTAGGTGTTGAAGTAAATAGGGCATTGGGCCTGGAGTCAGGAAGCCCTGAATTCAAATATAATCTCAAATACTGACTGTGTGACCCTAGGCAAATCACTTCATCCTGTTTACTTCAGTTTCCTCATCTGTAAAATGAGTTATAAAAGGAAAAGGCAAATTATGCCAGTATGTTTGCCAAGAAAACCCCAATTGGGATCATGGAGAATCAGACACAACTGAAAGAACTGTACAACAACAACAACAAAAATATATACTGTATCCTCTCAGTAGAAGGTAAACTCCTTTTGTAATTTTATTGACAGCATCCAACACAGTGTGTGGCACACAGTACGTGCTTAATAACTCCTTGCTAAATTGAATTAAATCAGCAGTAGCTCCTATTCTTTTCACTCAAAATTTCTTTGTCTTCTACCCTCAAATTTCAATGAAACTAAAATTAAATTTTCAACATGACTAGAAATACATCTTTGGGTTGTTTTTTTTTTTTTTGTCATTTATTTACATTAAAGAATTAAGGGAAAACAAAAGTTGAGTTTCTCAATGAAAACATGAAACAGAAGGGTGGTGGTGATGATTGATGATCCCCCCCATAAATACATTTTATAAAAGCAATTTCAAAAGCAGGTTAGTAGTGGTAAAAAGAGCTCACTTTGGAGTCACAGGCCTTGTCTTAAATCTAGGTGCCCATTCTTTACTGCTTCCCTGAACCTAGCAGTGCAGCAAAAGACTTTGGAACTTAACTTCACAAGACTTGAGTTCAAACCCTGACCCTTTCTTTCACCACCTTTGAAATTCCGTTCCTTTATCTATAAAAGGAAAGGGTTATTTTCTATGATCACCAAAGTTTCCCTCCAATTCTAGAGTTGTAAACCTGTAATCCCAAATCCTTTAAGCTACCTGGGGTAGCCTCATCTGTCTAATGCAAACAACCAGACTAGATGATCTCTAAGGTCCTTTGGGCCTCTGAGTCCTAAATCAATTTATTTTTCAGAAATAGATAAGCAGATTTGACCAAGAAAAACTGAGTGCCATCCCAGTGTTGGAACCATTGTTCAACTTTGAGTGGGGATAAGGGGGAAGGGAACCATACCTAACATCCAACTCAGGTGCAAAAGATGAGAGATAGAGAAAGAAACAGAAACAGAGAGAGAAAGAAAGGAAAAAGAAAAAGAAAGAAGAAGAAGAAGAAGAAGAAAGAAAAAAGAAAGAAAGAAAGAAGAGGAGGAGGAGGAGAAAGAGGAGGAGGAGGAGGAAAAGGAGGAAGAAGAAGAGGAAGAGGAGGAAGAAGGGGAAGAAGAGGAAGAAGAGCAAGAGGAAGAAGATGAGGAGGAGGAAGAGAAGGAAGAGGAAGAGGAAAAGGAGGAGGAGGAGGAAGAAGAAGAGCAAGAGGAAGAAGAGGAAGAGGAGGAGAAGGAGGTGAGGAGAATGAAGGATGGAGAGAAAGAAAAGTGAATTGATAGAAGAGTCAAATAGATTTGAGACAGAATGTTTGATAGATATATGCATATTCATATATATATATATATATAAAACCATGTATATATATATATCCTTATATGAAACCTTATATATTTAAATACATGCTACATATAAATATATCTACATGTAAACTAGATATGTATACATATAAACACACAAATATATTTATATGTCCATATTTCTACTTAAAAGAAATCACCAGCCTTGCAGTATGTCAGCAAAGGCTGAAGTCTCTGGGGAAGGTTATGCTGGATCCCAGGAAGGAGAGTACATGGCATTCACTGCACTTGAGCATGACCTAGCGGCTGCTTCACCGGCATTTATGACAGGAAGGGGAAAGGCTAATTGTCCATCTTCTCAAGTCCTGTGGATGCAGCTGTTCTCTGGGAGATAAATGGCGGGAATAGGAAATAACATAGGAAAAAATGTGGAGACAAAGAAAGGACCCATCTAATCTCTATATATTCACCAATTAAGATTGCCCAGGATGCTTGATACCTGAATCCATCACAGACACTTTACTTGGGAGTAAACACAATGTTCTCATAGATTCTTCAGAGAGATCCAAGAATGGTAAACTTTGCTTCCCACTGGCTCTCTCATTATGGAGTGAGGTTTATTTAGACTGTAGGACGCTTAACAGCACTGAAAAGCTTCCATATTAAGCATTCCTATTTCCATGTGAACTTCATCAGAAGGGTGCTGGGCATTCTTCCCCTTCTTAGCTCAATGGTATATTTTAGTGGTGACACATCAACACCAGAGAACATAGAAAATCCAGCAATCGTACTTTGGAACAAGACATACCATCTGCATCAGGCAGGAAATACACACACACACACACACACATATATATATATATATATATATATATATATATATATATTCCTCCAAAATATATGTATATATATTTTTTCTCCAAAAATTGGCTTTGTGAAGCCTGCCAGATTTTTGATTAAAGTTGACAAAATTGAAAATTATCTCATATGTTCCTTATATAATCCTTAATGGTAAACAAAATATTCTTTTACATTTCCTCTAATAACAAAGCAGAAGATAATTCATGTTTGACTGTATTTAGACTTCACAGAACTAGATGTGTTTTACTCGGAAATTTTTATTCGTTGAGTTCCCATAGTCTCTTTTGTTGTAGGTTTACAGCTTTTGGCTTGAAGATTTAAGACCTCTCTACTGAATTTGGAGTAAGGAAGACGGGTCTGACTATTGCCTCAGAGATTTGTACAGAGAGCTTACGCAAATCACCCAATGTTTCCAAGTCTGTTTCTTCATCTGTACAATGGGGATAATAAGAGAGCTTATTGTATAAGGTTGCTGTGAGGACAAATACGTAAGATACTTTGCAGATATTTAAGTGATGGTATGTGGATGATGATGATTATGGTGGTGATGATGATAAGAGCTGGTGATCACAGTGAAAACAACTCTGAATTTGGAATCAAAGCTCATTCAAATCTTTTCTCCATCACCTATTTACATATAGGATCTTTGTGTCAATTGAGCTTCAGTATCCTTTTAGGGAACCTAGGGAATATCAGTTGCAATAACTGGCCTTTGAGATCCCTTCCAGCTCTAGTGCTACTCCTAAATACCAGCACTGCTTCTACTCTTGACCTTACGCTAGTCTCTCTATTTCCCTCTAGTTCCAGTCCTAGTATCATTTCTTATTCTACCTCTAACTTGAGTTCAATATGCAAATGCTTAAGTTTTTTGATCATCTCTGATTTAGAAGGTCTGTACCTTCACTTTCCAGGGTCTGAAAAAAAAATATGGTCACAAATTTAGAACAAAAATGTTCCTCTGATATAAACATCACAGGACACTACTAAATATCACTAAAGGACTACAGGACTTTTGACCAAACAATTTACTCTATAATCCTCATATGATCCCTAATAAAGATGAAAATTTCACTTGTCATCTTGGCTCTTCTTTCCCTCATAAATCAGAATTATTTTCTTTAGAAGATTTGGGAAATGTTCAATGGTTCACTCACACTTGCCTCTATTTCAGGAAGCTCTATCTTGAACTCCTGTTGACCCTGAATTCCAAATCCCATGAGCAAAGAAAATAGGTACAAAATTCTTTCTATGTATTATTTTAGCATCCAAAAACAATGGCTCATCAGCATTTCAAAGCCAACAAACATAGTTGTAATGAAATAAATATAATATGTATATCTTTACTAAGTAGTTACTATGTGCTAAGCACTATAGATACAGAAAAAAAAAATAGTGCAGCTGCCTTCAAGGAACTTAAATTCTAAAGATGGAGACTTGGCTGGGGGAGGAGGATAGATAGCCCTAGGAAGAGAGCTCTTTGGTCTGGATGGGAAGTGGGACCTTAGGGGAATAAATTGACATTTTTCATCCAGGAATAATAACAGAGTTGATTTGCTTATGGTTCCAGGACCTGATGGGGAAGGTGGAAAACGAGGAAAGGAAAAAGTATTTAAATTATTATTAGATGGCTAGGAAGAAGGTAGTAAAAGAGGTGGTCAGAGAAGAGAAAGTAAGGTCACAGAGTATTCATGTGTGAGAAAACTGATTCATAGAGAGTTCAAATGAATCATTCCAGGTCACATTTATACATAAATAGGTGAGTAGTAAGGGGCCAGACCCAGAGGCAGAAACACTTGAGTTCAAATCTGATATATACTAGCTATGTGACCCTGAGCAAGTCACCTAACTTCTGACTCAGTTTCCCCACACTGAAAATGGGATAAAATAGCACCTACCTCCCAGAGTTGTTGCAAGGATCAAATGAGATAATAATTATAAAGTACTTGGCACAGTGCCTTGTACAAAATAAGTACTACATAAGTGTTAGTTAGCCATTACTGTTATTGTTCTTTGTATCCTTGTAGCTCCTCATTGAGCCTTCTATATAAAAGTTACCCAGTGAATCTCTGGTAACTAATGAAAACAGTAATGGGTAAATCATGTGCAGAGGATTATAAGAAGACATGTTATGAAAAGAGAGGTCTCTGTTGAAGAAGTAACAAGAAATGAGACTAGATGTGTGAAGGGTAAGTGGAAGGACTCTAATGGTGTACAGGGTCTCAAATGCTAGGCTATAGAGCTTAAGGAAATCAAGGTAGACATTAAAGTGACTTTTGAGAGTGTTGTGGATGGTGGTTGGAGATATTGCGTGTCTCTAAAATTCTTGAGCCTCCCATTTTCTATCTACTAAGTCCAAGCCACGAATGAAGCCACTAAAAGCAGATTTCGCTAAGGCCTGTGGTCAAGATTCCACTCGTACGATGGATGATGCTGAGAATTATTCATGAGCATTAGTAATCCTGCCAATAAGCCAAGCTAGATGGTTGGCATATGCATGTCACATTACCATTTGGGTGACTTTAGCACAGCTGACGTGAACCCAGCAATCTTGTGGATTTAAAAACAACAAATTTCTATTTCTCTGAAATGATCAGGAAATGTTGTATAATCCTTTAATATCCTTAACTGAAAGGATAACTAAAAGTTGGTATAATGACTGGTCTGACAAACCTGGTTGAAATATTAAAGATCATCACAATCAAAACCCATTTGGGGAGGACCAGGAGCATTGATTAATTCAAGAAAAGAGATAATTCCCCAGCCATCATCCTTAAATAGATGCATGCTCTCTTCAGTGTGGATGCTCCCTCCAATAATTGAGATTAAAACCCATTCTTGCCCTTTCTCTAGCTCATTATCTTCACAATCCTCCTGCTCCTATGGTCACTTCTACCTCTACCTTAAGTTCTGGGACCAAACCTGAACCTAGACTGTGACTGAACTCTAATCACTCATCATTGTCAGCATCTCTGCTAAGTTCTCCTTTGGCTTTCTAACCTTCATCTTTTTAGCATCCAGGTTTTTGCCAAGGACCATGTGACTGAAACTCCTACCTGGTTGTCAAATTTTAGTTCACTGCTCTTTGGGAAATAGATCTCTGGAGGCAAAGGGCATTTCCAACATTCATTACATGGACCCCTGGGAAATATTGTTTCCAAGCCATTGTCTGAAGACTGCCTACAGTTATTTGTCTTCCAAATGGTGCTTCATTAGTGGCTGAGTTCCATACTTCTCCCTGACCCATTCCAGAGTCTCTGAAAGACCGGGATTCTTACCTTATGTCAAATTAGGTGTGATTGTTATGGAATAAACATGAAGCTTGGAGTCAGGAGATTCTGGCCTGAATCATGACCCCATACAGCCACTAGTTATAATCAAATTCCACTTAGGGACCAAAAAAAATCATTAAGATGCCAACATAACTTTCTAATTTTGTCTTGTGTGTCTCCTCCTCATAGACTTTGTGCTCCAGCCAAATTGGACTAACCACCATTTGTTTAATGTTTCCCATGATTTTATTACTCTGCCTTTTTTCTACATATGTGATACTTCCCCTCTCCCATCTAATCTTCTTCTATGGAAATTTATCCTTCCTTCAAAATATATCTCCAAAATCACATCTTCCATGAAGTTTTTCCCAATTCCCTAAGTCAGAAGTTATCAGATCATAGGACTTAGAAGTCCTTTTGGTTCACTAAAGTGGCACAGTGGATAGAGTTCTGGACCTGTAGAAGGCAGAAAAATCTGAGTTCAAATCCAGTCACAGACACTTACTACCTGGGTCTCTCTTGGAAAGCCACTTAACCTCTCCCTGCTTCAGTTTCCTTAACTGTTAAATGGGGGTAATTAGAACACCTACTTCCCAAGATTGTTGTAAGGATCAAATATAATGATATTTGTAAAACACTTAGTACAATGCCTGGTACAGATATCACACAGATAGTATTAGATGTGGGATTTGAATCCAGATCTCCAGAGCCAGGGTTCTTTCTCCTATACCAGGTATACCAAATAAATTTTAAGATTGAATGTTTTATTCTGAAGAAATGTAATCATAACAATATTTTCTGTGGTAATAGATTTTTTTTTTCAGATTCTTTGCCCTGTCATGAGCCAGAAGGGATCTTTTCTCCTAGGAACAGAAGAAACTGAGAAAACCACAATTTGCTTCACCTTTCTTTTTTGTTTATCATTCTCTTCCACTCTTTGAGTGTGATTAAGTGATTTGCACTTAATCACACTTAAACTTTATATTAAATTGTAAGCTCCTCAGGGCCAGGCACTGGTTTCATTTCTTGCTTGTATCTCCCCGGAGTCTAAAACAGGGATTCTCACCAAAGAATATGTGCTCTAAAAATGTTTGATATTTGCTGATGGAAGGAGGGAGAAGAGAGAGTGAAAGAATGGAAGAATAGGAAAGCTGTTTGGCCATAAATATAAGAAAGTTTGGAAGTGAGATGAGAAGTCAAGAAAAAGGAAATAATTTTCAAGGAGAATGAAACAACCACAAAAGGACAAATAATCCTGAGTCACAAAAATGAAAAATCCTCATCTTGGCCCCAAAGCAAAGGTAATATTTTCACTAGAATGAACAGTCCTTGAAACATCTCTCTCTAAGATCCAAACACCATCAGCCATAGGAGACATGAATGTCTTCTTTTTTCCATCTATTTTTTACAGGTGTCCAAACATTTTACCAGTTAAAAAAATTAATGCAGTTAGTCTAGGTTTTTGGTCCTGTGCTCCCTTATTATGAGATCAACTCCCTTGGAGTACAAGAAATGGACAACATATCCAATACCTTTCCTTCTCTCTCTTGACCATTCTCTCCAGTGGCCAAAAACTATGAACTATAGAATATAATATCTAATATATATAACATTCATCTTATATATATATATATTAACATATAATATATGTTATTATATATATTCTGTGCCAGCGATCCAAGCAGAAACTTGGGGGTTTTAGTAACCATGGCACTCTGGCTGATTTCTCATTTGGGTAAACTGAGTCAGGATGTTCAGCTTTCTCAAATTCTTCTCAGAGAATACTGTTTTTGTTCTGAATGACCCAAAGAAGACATTCCAACTTGTGAACTAGGATATTAAAAACCTGCCTTCTTTTCTCTAATTCAAAACAATTTAGATACTGTGAGGTTCAGGTGTTTCTTTTTCTAGACAGCCATGAAGGTAAATGAACATAGATCACAATGTTCCTGAATGCTTTACATGTTGTGTGCACTACAATTTAGTGTTTTGCCAAATAGTTTTATTTTTAAACAGTGCTTTTAAAACATTACCCTGGAGAAAACTTGACTTTAGTGTTCCTGTTCATTCAATCAATCAACAAATTTTTATTCAGGACCTACTTTGTCTAGAACACAGTCTGGGCATTGTGAGGGTTCAACATTTGGAGACCCTTCATTTAGCTCATTATCTGCAGACTAGTTGAACCTGGCAACTTCAGGTATGTGACACTCTCTTAAGGGTGATCAATAATTCTCCTAATAATACCTAATTAATACTAATTAATTAATTAATACTAATTAATACTAATTAATTAATACCTAAGAGTCAGAAGGCATCAAAGAATAAAATAAATTTATTTTTTTAATAAAAGATACAGAAAGCACTGGATCTTCTGGTAGTAAAGAAACACATGCATGTGCACACACACACACACACACACACACACACACATACACCACACTCTAATGGCATACCATCCCTCCTTAGTCCTTGCAGAAAGAATTGTGGCTTCCTTTCTCATTCTAAGAGGCTTGTTTCAAGGTGTTTCTTCCCTGGTAGCTTTGTTATAATGCTCTGCTTCCTCACAATGCACCTCTTTTACCAAAGGTCCTCCTATGATTTCCTGCTAGAAATGGGAAACTATGTAGGAGACCATTGCAAAAATCTAACCATGAAGTGGCTAAGGGCTTGTACTATAAGAGTAACAGAGGGAGTAAAGAGGGAATAGAAGCAAAAAATATTCTGAATGAAGAATTGATAAGATTTGTTGGTTCCTAGATATGAGATAAGGAAAAAGAAAAAAAAAAATGGTAGGGGGGGGGGGAATTCCATGATTGGGTAACCACTGATTCAAATAGAAAAGAAAGGAGTAGACCCAAGGGACTATTGGAGTAGGGAGAGAGAAATTTAATGACTGTAGAGCTTATCAGCAGTGATAAGAAAGGAATCCAGGAACACACATTTTACAAGATAAGTGGTCATTAATATCACACTGGATTAAGAAAAACAACATAAAGTTTTAAATCTAAAAAATTATAACATGTATTAAACAGTAACAAACAGCAAATTTATCATTGTAAAATATTAAATATGTAAAAATTTTAAGGTACAGTAGAGATATAAATGTTTAAATAACAAAGAGTACAACTCTGGACCTTTGGATGACTGTATTCACATTCACTGTCACCAATTCTATTGGATTTCCATTTCTCTCTTGTACCCAGTGATACTCAAGTCCAAGTTAGAAACAAGAGTTTTGCTGCCTTAACATACTGATGATAATAGTCAAAACCCAGATGTGGGGAAAAGGGTGGTTAACTCAAGAAAACAAGACTGAATTCCAAAGCTACAGTTATCCTGAATTGGATCTGTAATCTGTCCAACGTGGGTATTCTCTCCAATGAGGCAGATTAAAACTGATCTCTGCCTGTCCACACTGCAATTCTTCCCCCATACTCCCATAAAGTTGCCTCAAGTGGCTCATCTAATATACTAGGTCCTTCCCCAAATTCTCTTGAAATTTTATGGATACCAACAATACAGTAGGATTATCCCGCATTCTGTCATGTAACCTTGCCCACATTTTTTCCATTCACATTTGCTTGATGATATTCCTTATACTAATTCACCCATATGATTTCTCATTTTCAGTGTCCTAAAGCCTGTTCACACCCATCATTTGCTTCTCATTTGCTTTTTGGGTGATCTTCAATTTTGTCTCTCTGGAGAATTTAATCATTCCTTTACTTTAGATCATTCAACATCTTCGGAAGAATATTGGTGAGTTAAAAAAAAAAAAAAAGCAGGATTTGTGTACTGGCCAGAAAATATTTAATAACTAAAAATAACACAATACAATAATAATTGTCATTTCTATAATTACAAAGGGTTACAATATGCTTTTCTTACAGGCCTACAAGGTAGGTAATGATCTTTTTATATGATAAAAGGAAACAAAATCTATTAACATTATGCATTGATAAGCTATACTGGTCACCAGTGGAAACAGAATTCTTTCCAGGATACTGTTGCGTACAGTCAATGAGCAATGGAACCTGGTGCTACAGACAAGGAAACTGAACTGGGAGGAAAGAATGTAGCTCTTTTAATAGCATTATTCATCTGAGAAGAGGACTAGAGTCTATAAGGGAAAGAGTCCATACCTTCTCTTCTTTCCACTTTTCCCTCTTTCTTTCTCTTTATTGTTCTCCTTTTCTCTTCTTTCCCTTTCTGCTTAAATGAGCACTTTCTTCCCTTATAGTGTGTACAGAAATGGAGAACTGGACAAAGTTACAAAGAGATTAGAACTGTAAGAAAGAAAACCACATCTTTCCATGTCTTTCTTCAAGATGTTACTATGGGTTTAGCACTAGGTTGGGTTTTTGTTTTGTAATTTTGTTTTGTTTGTTCATTTGTTTTATCCATATTTGTGATTTTATTTATGGAAAAAACTCATCACTTGGAAACTCCCTCTACAATTTTAGAGAGTTGCCAGAAACACTGATAGATGAATGTGAACTCAGACACTTACTTCTTAGGGTGATCCTGGGAAATTCATCTAACCTCTGGCTGCCTTAGTTTCCTCATCTATAAAATAGGGATGATAATAGCACTTATCTGCCAAGGTGGTTGTGAGGACAAAATGAGATGATAGTTGTAAAGCACTTTGCAAGTTTTAAATGCTATATAAATTTAAATGCTAGTTAAACTTTCTGGTTTGTTGCCTCAACTACCTCAATTTCACTTTATCCATGAAAAAAGTGACTGAAGTAAGCCTCAGGGGCTCTACCTTGACTCTGTGCTTGCTTCCTCTCGGTGCCTGGTTAAAGATATTCAGTACAATGCTAGTCATCCCTTTGGGTATTTAATAAACTACCAGGTAGCTAGGCATATCTTAGTATTATTATTATTTTTCTATCAATTTTCCCATAACTGCCTGCCCTGCTTAGTGTTCCCAGAGTGCTGAGCCACTCTTAATTGGACATTAAAAAAATAAAATCCAGGAGGTAAAAGAAAAAGCATTAACCCCCATGTCTTAAATAAAACCCATACATACACACATCCCCAGAAACTGAGGAAGGAAGGCGCTGTCACTCTTGGGCCCCAGGGTGCTACTGAATAGTACAAGGAAAGCACATAATTCTACTTCTGCCTGTCCATAAACTTTGCTTCTTGCTGAGAGAGCCAAGCAAGACATCAGAGGCCCACTGAGACATTCTCCACAGCAGCATCGAAGCCTGTGGTCTCTTGGCCAGGCCAGGATGTTAGAGGCAGCGGGCCTCCCAAGGGAACAGAGCCTAGAACTACAGTTGTTCTACCTCTGAATATAAATGTTATATTGTCTGTCCTTCCAGGGCCAGCATATCCGCCCCACTCCCATTTGGATCTAATCCCTTTGCAGGCCTACTGAGACTTCTTTCAGCTCAGCCAACCTCACAGATGTCTAGAGCTAGGGCCCTATAGCCTGAATGGTTTGACTGGGACTCAGCCATCTGAAGTGATTTGCAGGTTCCTGTGTTAGATTTTCTGGTACATTGGGGCCTTTTTTATTTTCTCCATAATTCAGTTAACATTTTGTATCTCCTTCCTCTCCCACCCCTTAACTGTGACATATATAGCATTTGGGGGGAGAGGGTTGTTGCTTGTTATAATTAAATAAAATTTTATTCTTTATTGTGAATTTAATAACCATTAAGGAATATTTCAAATATGGCAAAAATAAGCTTATATAATATAACTGGCTATTCAGTCTGATTTCCCTTTGATCAGGGAAAGAACCTGGTAGCTATGATAAAAGACTGAACTTCTATTATACAGATTTAATATATATATATATATATTACATTTCAATGTTTAATAATATAAATGTTACATAATATTAAATATTATATTAAATTACATGTAATATATAATTATACAATATATCCTATATATGAAGATTATAAATGTGTAAGTATATTTATCTATCATAAATGTCATTTTAAAAAGTAATAATAAAATTTCTTTATTTGTTTTTGCTACACTTTTTGTTTCTCCCATGAATTTTTTAAAAGTGTTTTATTGATACCTTGAGTTTATATGAAGTGTGTGCATATATGTATGTATGTATATACTTGAATATAGATGAGAGAGGAGATTCTTTACCATAACTGCTACCTAACCTTAATCACTGAATGGCTGTAGCCTCAGTCAAACTGAGATCTGTTAAAGATCCTAACTTTAAAAGGTCACGGTCTCCCATTTCATCCAAAGCCATCTCCAGTTGTCTTGATCTATTTCTTGCCACTGGATCCAGATGGTCCTGGAGGGGAAAGTAAGGCAGGTGACCTTGTCCTCCCTCAAATCCAACTTACTTTCATGTCATGGCATCGACTCCCTGATGTCATGGTCCTCATTGAGGACAAAGGGAAAACAACAACAATAACAATTATATACATATACAACAAATAACATACATATACATATATATCCCTAAAATAAATTTTTAATAATTTTATTGATTCTTTGACATATACATTCGGTATAAACCCAAAGCATATATATGTGTATATATGTCATATGTGTGTATTGTATATATACATATATGTGTTTGTTTATGTTATATGTATTGTACATATACATACATGTATACACACATATACATATGTTTCACTACCCACTCACTTCTACTTTCATATCATAACTCTGTGGGAAGTCACTTAAATTTTTAGTGTAGGTAACTCTCTGAGACTGTAAATTGCAGAGAAGATGATGAATTTTCCTGGTAGAGGAAACTTCCCTACCCAGAAGTTAGGATTCCCACACTAATGAAATCACAAATACAATTCCTGCACCCTATCTTATCACTACCCACAAGACCAGTGATTCTCAAAGCATGTCCAGAGAATCCTGGAGTGAGGGGGAGGAATCTCTGAAATCCTTGCAAAGAACATGCAAATTCAAAATTAGCTTTTATTTCTAATATGGTCAATGTCTATAAATATACCCCATATAAAGAAAAATTCTTTGGACAGATGCTCAATCATTTTTAATAGTATAAAGGGATAATGAGAATAAAAGCTTGAGAACCATTGCACTAGACCACTCTTCTTCCTAAGCATTGGAAGAGAAGCTCTTTCTTGTAATAAATCCACATAATTCCCATTTCTTGACAGAGATGTAATAGATTAGAAGTGCAGAATGAGATATGAATTCTCAGATACAGCACATCTTCCACAACAAAATATTCTCTCCTCTCTCAGATGGCATAAATCTCCATCGTGTCAACTTTTCTCCTGCACTCTGGACATTTTTCTAAGAACTACACTCCCAAGGACAAGAGGAAGAGTGAGGGTAGAGATGGGAACAAGAATAGAAATAGGGATCGATGTGGGGAGGGAGATGGAAATGGGATGGGGATGGGGATGGATTTGAGGTGTAGCAATGAGGCAAGGGAAGACCAAAGAATGATACTTATTTGTGTTAGGCACTGGGCTAAGCACTGGGGATTTGAAAACAAAACAAAACAAGATGATCCTAATTTTCAAGAAGTTTACATTCTGGGACTTCTAGTGATATGAGATAATGAAGATTCATCAGTTGTTGAGTCACTGAATTGACTTCATGGTGGAACTATCTTCAAGGAGGAAAGGCAGCCAGTGTAGAGGTGGAGTAGACTGGAGAGTGAGCTACAAGAGTGATCTGTGTGGCTAAGACTTTGGATGCTATGATATGACCTCTTGTTCAACAAAATCTGACCAATAATCCCTTCTGTAACGTCTCCAGTAAGTGCCTATCCATCTTTTACCAGAAGGATTCTGGTGAGGGGTAATACAACAAACTCCATGGTAGCCCATTCGACTTTTAAGAAATGTAATTTTTATAGGATTAATGGAAATAATAAATGGGGATGGTAATGTGCTTTTTAAACTCATGAGGTTTTAGACTTTTAAAGTTCAGAATGGTGTGCTCTCAACATCCTTTTTAGCATTAATAGATATAGTAAGTGGTGATAATGATGTGCTGTTTAAACACATATGTTTTCACCCTTAAGTTTTGGAACATTCAAGCCCAATAACTTTATAATGCCAAAATTACTTATTCCATGTTTTTTGAATTTCCCAGAGTCCTCTGGAGCAGCCCCCAAAGACAATCCAGACCTGTGATTATAAAATTTATAGTATGATCCAAAGAAAGGGACAAATGAAAGTTGGGAAGGGTACAAAAAAAAAGAAAGTAAAGAAAGAAACAAATAATGAAGAAAGACTGATGGTAATTTAATTCTTATAAAAATCCCTAGCTAGGTATGCTAACATATATCTGTAATGCTGGATACTGAATAGTCTGAAGATGTCAAATTTCTCAAGGTAGAGATTTCTAAGCTGCCATGGGCTAAG
This sequence comes from Sarcophilus harrisii, assembly GCF_902635505.1. Taxonomy (NCBI): domain Eukaryota; kingdom Metazoa; phylum Chordata; class Mammalia; order Dasyuromorphia; family Dasyuridae; genus Sarcophilus; species Sarcophilus harrisii. The sequence goes on from NC_045431.1 coordinate 69,146,626, forward strand.
CCTATTGAACTTACCAGGGAGTCTAAGGAGGGGGCACACTTGTCAAAAAGATGGGTCAAAGCTCTTAAATCAATCAGAGTGGGATCAGGCCTTTGAATAGCCTTGCCATTTCCAACCAAGAAAAGATAGGGAGGCCTAGTCTTAAAAATTAATTAGGTTATATATTATATCATTGTTATTGTTGTTCAGTCATTTATGAGTTTCTATGACCCCTTTTGGAATTTTCCTGGCAAAGATATCGAAGTGGTTTGTCATTTCTTTCTCCATCTCATTTTAAAGATAAGGAAACTGAAACAATTTCTTTCTCCATCTTATTTTAAAGATAAGGAAACTGAGGCAAATAGGGTTAAGTGACTTGCCCAGGTTCATATAGCTAGTATCTGAAGCTGGATTTGAACTCAGGAAATTGAGTCTTCCTAACTCCAGAGCCAGTATCTTCTCTACTGTATTCCCATCCAATCTGCCTTACTAGACAACAAGCCCTTTAGGGACTAGAACAATATTATCTTCTGTTTTGTCATTCCATCATGTATAACATTCACTTTGGAATTTGAAAATGCCAGGATCTTGCATCTAGGATGTGTCAGTTCACCTCTTAAACCAACTTCATCTGAAACACGAAGATGATAATATGCATGAAAACTACAGAGATGTTGTAAGGATCAAATTGCATCATGTACACAATCCCATTATAATCACCATCATTATTACTGTTTTGTATCCATCTTTAAATATCTAAGTAGTCCCTATATATTGCAGAGATATTTGATAAATATGTTAAATTAAACTGAACTTATTCACATTTTTTCATTGATCCCATCCATTCCAGTAGAATATAAGTTCTCTAAGGAAACAGACTGTTTTGTTTGGATCTTCTCCTAAAAAGTGCCATCCACATAGTAGGTGCTTAATATAAATGCTCGTTGAACAAATGACCAAGGAATACATGTATTCAACAGGACAGTGTTAGAAGTGGCCATATGAAACAGAATCACTTTAATTAGCCCACACAACTTTAGAAATATCAATTTGCCAACCAACTTGATATATCTTAGTTGAAAACGGGAACAATGGTGATCTCATCATTAAAGATTTCCCAAATACTCAAAATAATTCTTGAGTTACTCTGCACTAAGTATCATGGTACAGAAGATTTAGATGGAACCAGGCTTTCCAAAGACCACACAGAAAATTGGATGGATTAACATTCAGCAGACCCTGAATCTCATATTTGCTCCATTCTCCTAATTTAGAGAATGATCAGTCTTCCCCATCTAAAAGGTCACTCATTACTTATGCCTTCCCAGGCATTGAAAGGAAACAGCTTTCCTTCTCTTCACCAGCTATTCCAGTGGGGCAAACAGAAACTACAGGCATTAAACAAAGCTACATCTATTGAATAACTACAATTACCAGTCGTGCCCAGCTATAAATTCCACCCCAACTCCATTATTTCCCTGTCTCTGGTGAGTCTTCTCCTTATCCTCCAAGTAGGCAGTTCCTCTGAAGCCTTTTTCTGTCCCTGTCATGTTATCCCATTTTTACATCAGGAAATTCTGCTTCCTAAAGAACCACCTCAAAGTTGGTCCTTGCTTAATTACTTGCTTCTTATTTCTGGATTAACCTGACAGTGTATTTTATCCATTTCTCTTCTTGAAAGTAAATTCTATGCTCATGTCAAGTAACTCATAAGAATCCATTTTATGAAGAATATAGATATATGTATTTTATTATAATCACATATTATATCATATAATTATATAAATTATATATAAAATCTCTTACATTTTATAAATATTTTATTTATTATGTATAAATATAATGCATATTAATGATAAAATTTTATTTATTATATGTATTTCTAAGAATCATTTTATAAATCCTCTCCCCCCCCAAAATTCCTCGATCTTCCCTGTTCTTTCATCCCACAGGACTGGAAACCTAGCATATATGGAATGCTAGAGACAAAAGATATAATAAGGCAGAAAGATGCTCAATCACAGCCAAGTCACCATCTTGAAATAGATGTGTTGCCATGTTTTGAATATCTCAAAGGATCTTATATTTATTTGTGCACATCCCAAATCATAACATGCCAGAAGAATGTAAGTTTCCTGAGTACAAGGATTACTTCTTTGCATTCCCAACCTTATGAGAAGCCTCTTGTCTTGAATCCATTAGATATATAAGGATAGGTACTTTAGACTTTAAGTACTTCATAAAATTAAGTAATCCATTAAATACTTGAGGTTTCAAATAAGTGATTGAGAGGGGAAGAGGTGGAGGGGAAAGGGGGAAAATTGGAACACAAGGTTTTGCAAGGGTCAGTGTTGAAAAATTATCCATGCATGTGTTTTGAAAATAAAAAGCTTTAATAAAACACTAATCTTATACAACCCCCCCCCAAATAAATATTAACAAGCTCTACCAAAAAAAAAAAAAAAACAAATAAATGATTGAGGACGTACTTTCTTATTACCAAAATAGCATGATTTCATTCATTCAACACCATCTATTCAAAGACAAGATGAAGACCAACATTCCATTTGTGACAATTAAAAGCTCTGTGACTGGAGAGACCAGTTTTTCCTCATTTGTCATCACAGTGATGATTCAAATAATATAATTTAGTTGGCTCAATTGACAACCTTAAGTTAATGTATGTCAGTTCCTATTAGATATTATTGAATGCCTACTAGGTGACAGAGGCTGTGAGGGATACAAAAATTAAGAAGATACAGTCTGCACCCTCAAGGAGTTTAGAGTTGCACAGGAGAGAACATGCACACAATTAAAATACTAAGCATAATGTGATCCAATTAGGTAGTATAGTAGATAGAGTGCTGGACTTAGAAGGAGGACCTGAGTTCGAATTCATTTTCAGATACTTCTTAGATGGATGAGGCTGGGCAAGTTATTTAACTTTTGACTACTTCAGTTTCCTCAATTATAAAATAGATATAGTAAAATAACACCTACCTCCCTGGGTTGTTGTGAATATCAAATATTGCAAAGCACTTTGATAAACTTAAAGCATACTAGTTATATTATCATTATAATTGAGATGTCTGTTGGAGAAAGGACCAGGGAAGACTTCATTGAAGAGGCTTTACTTGATTTATTAGCTTTTCTTGATTTACAAAAATAAATAAATAAATAAATAAATACTACAGTATCCATTTAAATAACAAGGAAATACTCTAAAATGCCATTCAATATGAAAAAAAGACATTTGCATAGACATGTAGTTAGGAACTTAATAATGAGTATATAAAATCAATTAAATCTATAATGATACAGTATAGGTTGTTTCTTAAAACCGAGAAATTATTGTCAAATAAAATCGAAGTTAGGAAACCCCAAACTTAATATAAAATATTCTTAGGATTCTGACTCTTGCTATAAATAAGGTGAGGTCATGATTTAACAATTAATGGAAAAATCTTTGCCATTGATTCATTTTAATTTAAAGTTCTTTTTGCTCTTGATTACCATGAAAATCATCTTTTAAATTTGTAGGTATCTCAAAGGAATTTGTCCTATCTCATTCCCAGAAGTTAATGCCTTCATTTCCCCTCATTTCCCTAACTTCATCTCCATTCCCCCATTCTTTTCTTTGTAAACCTCTCTTTTGCCCCATGAGCTCTTCTTTACTTTCTGTGCTAGACCATTTATTTTGTTCATTTTACCCTCTAGTATAACTCCTTTCTGTTGCATTTCCTCTGCCATTTCTTCACTTCTTTATTCCCCTTTCTCTCCCTTGAAATAAGGAGATTGTCTTTTGGGGAGTCTTTTTTTACAAAGATGTTCCCTATAATTAATTATAATAATACCTTGTACTTCTATAGTGTCTTTCATCCAAAGACCTCAAAGCTCATGAACAGTAATTATGCCTCACAAACCTCTTGTGACGATGAGGAGGGTGATTATCCCATTTTACAGATGGGAAAACTAAGAATCAAAAAACTTTAAGTGATTTCCCCAAGCCACTCAGAGAATTATGGCAAAACTGGAGATAGAGTCACAAAGTATTTGTCCCTTTCCTTTTCCCAACAATTTTCCTTTTTTTAAATGGACATTTTTAACAACACTTTCTTTTCTAAATATATCATTTCCCCCTTCTTTGCACAGGGAATGCTCTCCCTCACAGTTTTGAAAGGACATTCTTTCCCTATACTTAACAGGGTTATCTTTGAATGACATCTCAAATTGCTTAAACTTTATGTCATTAGTAAACCAATTTCCTTAAAATTAAGAGGAAATGTGGTAAATAGAATGCTACACTTGAAGTTAGGATGAGGTCGTTTTAAATCCTTGCTCTTATAATTTCTAGCTGTGTGACCATGTTGAGCAAGACATTTAACTTCTCATTTACTCAGCCTCCTTATCTGTAAACTGAAGAGATCAAATTGGATGACTATCAAGGTACTTTCCAGTTCCAAATCTGTGCTACTATAAGACAGCAAGCATTATAAAATGGTCTAGTTATAATCCCTATATCCATAGTCCAAGCAAGATACGTCATCTCCCAAACCCTGCAGAAAAGGTAGGTGGTAAATCAAATCTTTCCCTTTTCCCTCTAGTCTATCTCTCAGAGAAGGGATGTAGGCAAATACTTATTTTTCCCTACAGAGTTTAAAAAAAAAAGGCTTGTCAGTCACTCATGGTGGTCAACTTGCTAACACGTGATCAAATTTGAACCCCTCATTTGCTGAATTAAGATAACGTGCTCTTATTAACTCAAGAGGAGCACCCCATTCAACCACAAAGCATTCAGGGGACAAAGAAAGGCATGACTTTTCTGCCAACTCCATGACTATCAGTCAAAATCTATTCTGAGCCCTGAGCCCTGACCCAGCATTGCAAATTTGGGAATGGGAGATGTCTCTTCCCATCATTCTTTCTCACCATCCTTATTCTCCTCCCCAAAATCCATTTCAACTTTGCTTCTTTTCCTTGTCCATGATGTTCTCCAGAAAAGAAGTTCCTCTATTCCAGTGTTTCATGGGATACCTAATAACTCAGCTGAATCTCCCTCCCACCAAAATACATTTGCAAAATTACCAAGGAAATGTGTCAGATTTCCAGAAGCTCCTTGCCTCATACTTGCCTCTTGATTTTCATACCTTGATATTCAGTTCTGGCCCTAAGTAGCTACCAGAGGAAAAAGTAAAGGATAAAGTGCTTCCTTTCTGAAAGGAACATGGATGAAATTTCTGATTTCACCTCTCTTCAGAGAAGGAATGGACAAGTCTTTTGAAGTTGTTCACAACCTAAAAAACAAACAAAAAATAAGTCCATCATTATCTACACTCCTCCCTTTTTACTTTACAAAGTATATCAATATCTTATATTTATATCTATAAATAAAATACATATATATACCTATCTATACCTTAGATAGTGGAACATAAGATCATTATAGAGAAATATGGCATCTCCTTTAAGAACTAGAAGAATTTACTATAGAATGGGGAAAGAGACATTATAGAAGTACTTTATAGGCTATGTTTTGGCAGATTGTGGTCTGGGAATTACAGGTTAAATTTACATCAAGTTGCTTCTTTTTCCTCTTTTGATCTGGGGTAGAGTTTGGACACAATATTCTCAATATATGAACAAAGTCTTTGTGCTTGCCGGGGTCATAATAAAGTCACACCAAAATCTATGATAGAAATCTATTATCTCGAGTATAGACTGCCATTAGAATGGGGACACAGTTTTCTCTTCTTACTTCCTAATATAATTAATTAATCCTAATAAAAAAGCAAAAAAAGATCTAGTAGTCAGAGAGCTATGGACAACCAGATGCAAGCAGCCCCTCTCAAACAAAGAAAACAATATTGATTCCAGAAGACCCCTACCACAAGCCACTACTCAAGGACTTCCTTTTGTTCTCATATATTTACTTGAGACTATTTTGTCAGTCAGACAAGCCCCCTTAGGACCACTTCTCTTGTTTCAGAATGTTTATGAGCAATCTAAGGTTGCTATATAAACAGAATATATATATATATATATATATATATATATATATATATACATATATATAAGCAATAATAAATAACATATAGGCATACATAAATAGTAACAAATAAAAAATATATAAGCAATTTAATCATCCAATATAAATACTAGCCAAAGAATTTAAGCAAGATCTTTCCTTAACATCTCTTGGTCTCAGTTTCTTCAATTATGAAATATTGCTCTATGGTCTAAGTTCCCTACTAGCACAAATATTCTGAATAACTCCTGGAAGGTGGAAGGAAAATCAATGAATATTCCAAAACTGAAGAAATCAGTAGGAAGAGAGAAATTCATCTTTATAGGTTACTGAAAGCTAGTACATTGCTAAATATAAATGTACCTGTGATGACACTTATAGTGATAGCACAGTTTCATCACATTCTGAATCTTTAACCACAAAAATGAGAGGCAAAGAGAAACAAATTCACTTAATGTTTCAGTGCCTCAGTTTCCTTATCTGAAAAATGAAACTAATAATTCTTATCATACCTAATCTAAATCTCTCTCCAATGTGGATATCATTTGAGATAATGAAAAAGGCAGCTACAGAAATTCATTTTTGATCTTTATTACTATTACATTAAGAAGGGGATTAGACTAAGTGATCGCCAAGATTTCTTTAAACTATAAACCAGTCTATTTTATTTGATTTCCTTACCTTCACCAATTCCCTAACCACAATCCTTCCCCAATAATTTTAAAATGCCTTATTTACCATTTGATCAGTCCAACTCATACCCAAAAAACAACCCCTTCTACAATCTGCTTGATAAGAAGTTATCCAATATCTCCTTGAAGACCTTCAATGAGAGGGAGATAATTCCAAACTGAGGCAGCTCATTCCACTTTGGGGCAGCTTTAATTATTAGGGAGGATGTTTTATTTGTTTTTACATTGTCTAAAACTAACCTCTTTGTGATTTCAACCCATTGTTCTTGGATTGGGATTCTATCTTCTAGAGGCAAATAGAAGCATCCATCCTTCCTCCATAAAGCAGTGTTTCATATTTTTTGAACAGAGGTACCATATTAGACTCCGCATTCCCATCCCAAGTCTTTACTTCTCCAAGCTAAAGATTCTTAGTTCCTTCAGCTGTTCCTTCTAGGATATATAGTCAAGGTCATTCACTATGGGGACACCTCTCCCTAAGAGCTCTCCAACTTACCATCGTTGTCCCTAAACCATGGCATCCATAAACAAACACAAAACCTTAATGTGGTCTGGTCGGTGAAGAATACAAAAAAGCCATCAGCATCTTGTTCTTGGAAGATTTACCAGGTAGACCTAAGATGATTAAGTTAAGATAGATAATGGAATCAAGATAATGGTGTTGTGGAAGAAGTACAATGAATTCTTTTCCATATAATCCTCCTAATAGAGCTAGAAAACAAACCAGATTGAATCTTGATGAAAAAAATTCAGGGAGGAAGAAAACCACAATTAAGACCAAGATGGGGTTAGCCTTCAGATAGGGAGGTCTTTGGACATTGGAGATGAGTTGGGCCAGTAACACACTACATGGACTATAATTCCAGATCACAGATCCAGAGAATGAATGAAATAGAAACCAATAACTTCATGAGTCAACAATAACAAAAACAGTAAAATATATGGCTGAAAAAAATTGGAGGAAATATAAGTATCTCCCAGTTTAAAGGAAACTGAGGTAGAAAATGTATTAAGGGGAAAAGTTAAGAATCATTGAACTCTTTGAATATCATGAACAAAAAAGTGCCTAAATATCAAATTCTGAGAAATCTTTAAAGAAAAGTGTTCAGTTGTCATAGAGTCTGAAGGCAAAGTAGAAATAAAACCCACCAGTTACCTCCTGAAAGAAATCCCAAAATGAAAATTCCCAAGTACAATTGTAGTCAAAATCCAGAGTTTCCAGAAGCTAAAAAGAAAGAATTCAAGTGCTAAGGAGCCACACTCAGGATAACATATGATTTATCAGTCACTACTATGCAGGAAAGAGTTTGGAATATGATAATATAGAAGGTAAAGGCTATAGACTCACATTCATGAATAATGATCAGAAAAATTGAATATAATGCTACTAGGGAGAACATGTGTCTTTAATGAAGTAGAAAAATTGTTTTTAAAAAGTAGTAAAGAGCGATGGATATAGAAATACATTTCATTTAAGTGTGAAATATGAAAAAAATAAGGACAAGGGGAAAGGGGGAATTAGAAGGGAAGGCAGATTAATGAAGATAGTCCTAAGTAAAACAAATTTGAAGGATGTATAAAATATTTATAGCTCTTTTTTGATATGTCTATAAATTGGGGAATAGATGAACAAGCTATGGCATATAGTTGTGATTGGATATTATTTTGCTGAACTTTTTTCAGTGTGATGATCAACCAGGATTCCAGAGTACTAATGCTGAAACATGCTTCCATCTCCTGATCGAGAGGTGAAAAATGCAGAATGAGACATATTTTTTTTAGGGGACAGCAACTGTAGATATTTGTTTTGATTATGATATATGTATGTAATTCATTGTTTTTCTTGTGCTCTCAGTGGGATGAGAAGGCTAAAGTAATAGGATAAGAAAACAGATCTTCGTTAATTAAATATACATAAAAATACGCATGTTTTATGTTTGTGTGTATTTACATATACATGTATATATGTGTGTATAGTTTATATATACATCATGTGTATATATTTATATGCACATAGTGTATTATATACATATATGTACACATAAATATATGTGTGTATATATGTATAAACTTGAGAACTCTAACCAAATTCCTGAGGACTCCCTCCCACCTCCTGACAAAGAAATGATAGACTCTAAAGACAGATTGAAACAAAAAAATTTTAAACATAGCCAATGAGAAATCGTGTTTTACTTGACTATACACAGTTATAACAGAAGTTACAAACAACAGAGGTTTTGTAAATTTTTTTTGCCATCTCTATATGGGATAGGGGAGGAGAAGGAAGGATAGAAAATTGATCTTTGTTTAAAAATAAAATTCAATTTTTTTGAAAAAGAGATTTACCAATCAAAGAAGCCCCTATCTAGTCCCAATTTAAACCCTCTTTTTTTTTTTTTTAATAGAGCCAGACAATAGTCACTGGCTTTACTATATGAACCTAGAGTAATTTAATATTAACTTTGTCTCAAAAAAGGAAGTGTCCTAAGGCACATTGAAAGCCATAAATATTTCTGTGGAATAGCACAGGTTGAGTAACTATCTCATTATGAGCCCACTAAAGTAGGGAAACTCAATGGGCGGAAGTTCACAGATATCTAATGGCAAACGCTTTCAGCTCAGAGAACTGCCAAGTAGAATGGGGATATGGGGTTAGTGACTTTATTATGCCTGAAGTGTTCAGATGACCCTGCTCATGACCTCCCCTAACTGTGGTTTGTGGCTTTTACTTTCCCACCTATTAAAAGGATTAAATATGAGACCTAGGAGACTGTGCAAAATTCATGAGCTTCCCTGCCTTAGAAAGCTTTTAAAATATTAGGACTTATCCCATGCTCAGAACTGGTTTTGACAGCCAAGTTTCTTTAAAAAAAAAAAAAAAAAAAAAGCCTTGTCTGAGTCAGTCCCTGTAAGGGGCCCTAGCATTTGGGGTACACTTTTATCAAGTTAATTTGGCCAAATGACCTATTTGACTAAAATTCCCCTCCTCATTGAAATGTCTAATTTCAATCAAATCAAAGAAACAACCAAACAAAAACAGATAAAAGTAGATAGTGTATAATTGTCTCCATTTCACACATAGAAAGAAGTTCTTAAATTGCCCATTTAGTAAGTTTCAAAGCTAAAATCCAGTCGAATATTCAGACAGCTGGAAGACTGGGTACTCGCAGGATGCATATGCTTTGATGAGCAAGATTCTACCTGGAGAAATAATGAACCAGAAGATTGTTGTTGTTTGTCCTTCATTTTTGAAAAGGACCAATGATATCACGGGTGATGACTTGTGTTTGGATTGAATTTAACTGAGACAGAGTTGCACAAAGTGTCAATCTCTCTCTCTCTTCCAAATTCATCAAAGTCCAGTGATAAGTCAAAAGTACAGATGACTGATGATGGTCCTGGATGCAGCAGATGGCTTTGGTATCTTCAATATCTGACCAAGTTTCAAGTGCTCCACAGCACCTTCTTCAGCCACCTTCATGGCTTTTGGAATAAATTGCTTTCAAACACCCATCCATCTATTGAGAAAGTCTTCACATGCTTGGGGTAGACACCGCTTTAACTCATTAATGGTTACTCTCAAGCTGGTTTAATCCACCTGCCAAAACTGTTTTACTGAATCTGATTCAATTGAGCAATTAATTTGCAATGTACTTTTCTCAAAAGAAACTTCTGGTGTCAGTGGTGCAAAAACTATCATCTCCATTTTATGAATGAATTCTGATGGTATCTTGCCCAGGGTCACATAAGATTCATTTGTGTATGTATGTATATATGTAAGCACATGTATGTACACATGTATGACATGTATGTGGCTACATATAATGTGTGTTTGTGTGTGTGTATACATAGACACATTTATATGATTTGACATATAGGTGTTCTGCTTTACTTAGTATTATAGACCAAGGCTTGGTAAACTTTTTCTACTTGAGACCCCTTTTCACCTGAGAAATTTTTACATGACCCCAGGTATATAGGCACATAAAATATGTATGCAAATTAAACATTTACTGATAATAAGTCATATTTTCTCTATCCACAATTCAATTATGAAACTCCATATGGGGTCAAATCCACAGTTTAAGAAGCTGGGTATAGACCAGAGATGTCAAACCTATGGCCAGGTAGCCCACAACACTTAAGCACAGTCTGAACCAGCAAAAAAATGTCATTGGAAAATAGGTAACAAAATGAACAAAAATATAATAAAACACAAATAATGTTAATATACGATTTTCTAAGTCAACATATGAACCCAGGGATCCTCATGCATGGCTCAATGGCCACTATTTCTATTTGAGTTTGAAGCTACTGATCTAGACTATCTTCCAAAGATCCATGGAAATATGAAAAAGGGAATAAATATTTATGAAATGTCTATTAATGTACCAGGCACTGTGCTAAGTGTTATATTAATATTATCTCATGGTCATTTGAAGTAGAGATGCTCAGAGTTACTCTGTTCCATGGAAAGAACAATAGGCAAAATTTTATGTTGGAATCACTAGAAAAGAAGGCATCCCACTAAAAGATGGAGTAGGAGGTACATTGAAACCAGCCTTTCATGCCAGGAGATGCTGAATGGGTCATATAACAAGGATGATGGATGACAGCTGGACCGGCTTACAGATTTTATATTATAGCTCCAGAAATATTTAAAAGGCCAAGAACCATGGAGCAAGTCACTGGTCCAGTTATTTTGGACAAAGATGAAAACAGCCAGTGCAGAATCATACATTCCATTCAGGTGATGTGTACTCAACACGGGGATGGATGACAGGTTGGTATAGGAATATGAATTTGTTGTTCAGTCATTTTTCAGCCATGTCTGACTCTTCATGACCCCATTTGAGGTTTTCTTGGCAAAAATATTGGAGCAATTTGCCATTTCCTTCTCCAGTTCATTTTACAGATGAGGAACTTAGGCAAACAGGGGTAAGTGACTTGCTTGAGGTCACACAGCTAGTAAGAGTCAGGAGTCAAATTTGAACTCATGAAGATGAGTCTTTCTGACTCCATGCCCCCTGCTCTATCCACTGTGCCAGCTAGCTACCTCAGAAATGTGATTTGATCCCTATAATATTGTTTAATCAGTGAGTATATATTATGAATATGAAGCATGTGTAATACTTGTGTCTAGGGATTATGGAGTACATAAAATTGGTTAGAAACTTTTTTTAAAAGTACAACAAAATAAATTTATTGAAAAACTAAAGAACTAAAAGTGATATTGTAGTAATGTTTTATATATATACACAGAACACATGTGTGATGTGTTTATGTGTACATATAATGTATGCTAGTATATTTGTTCATACATATATGTATGTGTGTATAAGAATTAAGGATACTAAAAGAATTAGGGATACAAATAAGAGTTGAATAAATGAATGACTCTGATGGCAATAGAAATATGTATTGAGTAGAATCAAATCCTAGCATCAGAAGTAGGTAATACTTCAAAATCACCTAAATAAAGGATCTAAGCAAAGGCACTAGAGCTGGTTTGGATTGGTTGTAAATTCTAGAACCACAGACTCAACACATCATAGACTCATGTTATAGAGCATCATGGGAACTAGAGCAGGGAACCTTTTCTCCCTGTTTCAAAATCCCAGTATATAACTGGATTAACAAGTCTTTCAGACTGAGCGAACTATAGGCCAGTGATACAAACTTAAGTGAAACAAATGTGAGACTGTAGGCTAATGATCTGTACTGAAACCTCTTCAAATCCTTTATTTCTCCCTATATGAAGCCTTGATACTGTATGGATACCAGCGGAACACTTTAGGGATTATTTATTCCTCTTTCTTGCTCTGTGACCAGACCATGTTTTTCTTTGATGATATTTCTTACAACACTTCTCTTTAATTTACCATTTATAATCCATTGCAGCCTGTTTATATATGCCATGTTCCTCTTCATTTCACTCTTGGCAATTTTCAATTCTTTTAGAGACTCTAGCATTCCATGACTCAGAGCCATGCAACATCACTTGGAGAAATTGGCTTTAGAGGAAAGAAAATGGACCTTTTTTTTTTTTTTTTTCTTCAGGGAATAGCTTGGGGATCATTTTAAAAAATGTGGAATTTCCCAAAGGCAATTAATCGTACTCTCCAATTTTGTTCTAGTCCTGTCTTAGGACAGTCATCCGGTACAGGGTGCTGAGCCTGGAGGCAAGAAGACTCGTCTTTCTGAGTTCAAATCTGGCCTCAGACATTTACTAGCTATATGACCCTGGGAAAGTCATCTAGTCCTCTTAGCTACAATTAATCTGTAAAGTGAACTGGAAAAGGAAATGGCAACTACTCCAGTATCCTTGTCAAAGAAAAAAGCCCCAGATGAGGCAACAGTCAGAGATAACCGAAAATAATTGAAACCATACAAGTCTTATCTTATTGTCCATTTTCAATGTTTGTTCAAGATCTTTCTCTGTTTCTGTCTTTCTCTGTGTGTCTCTGTCTCTGTCTCTATGTATTTCTGTGTCTCTCTTTCTTTCTCCGATGCTGTGTCTCTTCATATTTCTATCTGTGTCTTTCTCTCTCACCATATATTACACACACATAAATATTTGTATGTGTATATATATATATATATATATATATATATATATATATTTATGCTGATAGGCTCAAAGTGTTGTCCATCCAATTGCATATCATAATGTGTACAATAAATAGTTTTCATCTGCTTGATTTTTCCTATGTTGATAGTTAGACAATATTAGGAGACTGGGAGGAAGGTACCCAGCATGTTGGATGGCAAACTAATGGGAAGTTAAAAATGAAATAACACAAGGACAAGAAAGGCTAGATAATGATCTGCTTCAGTTTAAGGAATACCAACAAAAGTGAGATCACAGATCCATTGCAGAATCTGGATTATGTTTTGGTATTCCTAGACACAATATTAAAGGGGCACATAATCTCATTTTCATAGTGCTAAAGCTAATAGAATAATTTCTCGAGACTTTAACCTTTATCTCAATATCACCCTTTCCTTCCTAACATCTTGGTGGTCCTAGATTATTTTTAGTATATAATTTCTTGCTAATCTCTAGACCTCTTTCAACTATATTTGTTCAAAGTCATCTATCCCTTGTCATATTTTTGCTCTTTGCTTTCTCTCACAAAATTGTGCTATGATACAGAGGCTTTTAAACATTTTATATTACCAACTCCTTTGGCAGCTTGGTGAAGCCTGTGGACCCTTCCTCAGTATCACGTTGCAAACAATGGAAGGAAATATTAGATTTCAATTTGAGGTTACTAAATATAAAGATGTAATTTTTCCTAAATTCATAGACTCCTTAAAACTTGTTCATCAGACTATGAGGGATCCATGGTTTCCAGGTGAAGAATTCCTGCTCCCCCACCATAGATCTCATCCTAAGTGGTCATTTATTCTTCTTGTATTCTCCTCCCAACAAAGCTTTGCAGCATGCTGTGACAATAGGTGCTCAAAAACTATTTGTTGAATGAATGAATATATGAGTAATTATGAAAATCCTTTGAAAAAGACATCAAAAATTAAGAGGCTTTATTAAGATGAATCCTAAAGATCCAAAGCAGAAGTAATGAGATTTTTTAAAAGGAAAAATTGAGTGTATAATGGCATCTGTAACTTTCCAAACTTTCTAAAAGTACAAGACCCATGTCTTAGGTCATTAATGCTAAGCTTGACAGAGAACAAGAAAATACAGTCAGGAAGAAAGCTGGCCCAGGACAGTAGAAGGAGAAAGGCTCAATGACACAATCATTCCTTTTCATCTTTGATGTAGACATAGTATTCTTCAACTGTGAGCTGAATTTGGCAAAGGCATTGATGCAAGAAAGAGGTGCTCTGATCTTTGTCCAAGGAGACTTGACAAGATTTATAATGCTTTTCCTACTGAAGGACCTTCTCCATCCACAATTTAACTTCAAGAACATAATCCTCATCATTCAGAGCAAATTAGAGCAAGTTCACCATCTTGGGTCCAAGGTCCATTCATGCTCCATCCTAATAAAAATAATCCCCAGCTTTGACCACTTTGCTCTGTGGCTTCTGGCTTCTCCTATGAGAAGTACATTTCCAGGCTTCTTCCATTCTCCTAAACTCACCTAATTGTTCTTGGATGGCAGAGTGGTATACTGAAAGAACAAGAGCTGAGTCAGTTAAAACACACACACACACACACACACACACATACACACACACATACACACACACACACTTTTTGTGTGCATTATTAAAAGTCTCAAAAATTATTCCAGTAAATAATTATTACACTTGGGGAAAATATCCATGTCATTAGTTAGCTTTATTCTGATTTCATCTAGATATACCAAGGCATGAAAAGTAAATTTTGAATCATTTATTTGTGTAATGTGCCCCTCCTATCTAACCTCATTTAAAAATATTCCCATAAATGGCATCATGTTTTTAAATCCATAAAGCCACATTAACCCCATAAAACATTTCCCAGCATATCCCCTCCAAACATTTTGGTCCCCTTGAAAATATCACACAAAACATAGGTCCTGTGTTTGCCTTTAAGCTTAGCTGGGTATGTTACTAGAAGAGACTTTCATTTGGCAAGTCCCTGTTGAATATCAGGGCTATGCTGAATCACTAATAACAGAGTAAAACAAAATTGCCTTGTTGCTATAGCATATCATAATTCCCATTTTACCACTGATGGAATTAAAGACGCAGTGTTCCTCATCTCTCCTTAAATGCAGAGAGAGTCAGCCAGTGGAAGGGTAATTATAGATGCATTGATTATTTTTATCATTTCTGCATCCTGTAGCCAGTCACTCATTTAACTAGCATTTTTAAAGTGCCTACTATGTGGCAGGCACTGTGCTAAGCCTGAGGATACAAAAAAAGGCAAAAAAAAAACAAAAAACAAATCTTGTTCAGAAGGATCTCAAATTCTAATGTGGAAGACATGTCCAATGAGGATATATGAAGGATAAATTGGGGGTAACCACAGAAGGAAGGCACTAAAATTAAGAAATATATGGATATGAGTCAGAGGTAAGAAAACTGGAGGGGCAGGGGGCCAGGTTACAAAAAGTTTTAAAAGCCAAAGAGAGGATTTTATATTTGTCCTGGAGGTAACAAGGAGATGTACAAGTATGGTGAATGAGTGCAAGGTAGAAATGACCAGATTTGACAACTGATTAGACACAGGAGATGAGGGGGAGTGAGGGATTGAGATTGTAAGCTTGACTAACTGGGAGAATGATGATACCTTTGCAGGGGTCCTCAAACTATGGCCGCAGGCCAGATGTGGCAGCTGAGGACTTTTATCCCCCTCACCCAGGGTTATGAAATTTCTTTATTTAAAGGCCCACAAAACAAAGTTTTTATTTTTACTATAGTCCGGCTCTCCAACAATCTGAGGGACAGTGAACTGGCCCCCTATTTAAAAAGTTTGAGGACTCCAGACGGTAATAGAAAAGTTAGCATGAGAAGAGGGTTGGAGTGGGAAGAGAATGATTTCAGATCTGGGATGTAGAATTCAAGCTTTTCATTTGAAAGATTTTATTTGAAACCAAGTCTTCAAATGGTAACTCTTTTGCTTAGTCCTTGTGTGACGGTTGGACAAATCACTTCATACCTTATCAGTAAAACAAAGGAATTGGGCAAGATGGCTTCTAAAATCTTTTCCATCTCAAAATGTTAAAGTGATGGTAAATGGTTAATTAACTCTTTCAGTTTCATTGTGGTTGTCATAAGTTGACATTAGCTAATCATATTTTGAATTGTAAAACCTTCGTGGGGAAAAATCACCTTCTACTTGAGTTAAAAGAAAAACTTAATTTTTATAGTTATTAAAAATAAATCAGAATTATTAAGCAAGACAAATCAGTACTTTAGAGAAATAAGAAGAGATGAGAAAGGTGAGAAGGAGGAAGGAAGGGAGGGAGGGAGGGAAGAAGGAAGCAAGGAAGGGAGGGAGGGAGGGAGACAAGGAGAGAGGAAAGGGGCAAAAGAGGAAGACTCCAATTATGAAGTCTCTCTTTGTCCTCCATTCCAGACTTTTGTCATATGTTATTGGGCTTTCCTGATCAATCTGATTCAAAGACTAAGTAAAACAAACATTTATTTTTCTAGAAGTCATCAGTTTAGTTTGTTTTCTTTTACATAAAATGGTGACTTTTTTTTTCACCTCTAGAAAGATTTGTGTGAACTTTAGGCACCATCATTCCATCCCTTCCTTGTCATTGTCACCAAATGACTGGGTCCTCCTTTCTCTCAACCAATATTAATATTTAATCCTTCCTTTTCTATCTTCAGGAGACTGCCTTAAATTCTACTACCCTAACTAAAAGTAGACACTGTCCCTTACTAATTCCAACAAAACATAATAACTAAAAATATTATGTAGTTTTAAGTATGCAAAGTGCTTTACAAATATGATCTCATTGAGCCTTTCAACAAGGTACTAGAAGTATTATTATCACCATTTTACAGATGAAGAAACTGAACCTTCAGCAATGACATGCTTATCATACATAGCACCTAAATGTCAGAGGCAAGATTTTAACCCACTTCCTCCTAACTTCAGATTCAGCATTCTGTTACTCCATACTGCCTCTTAATATAAATGAGCTGAAAGACTAAGAAATTATTCAAATCAGTTGTGTATATATGTATAATATATGCATGATATATTCTTAATAATATGTACATATACTACATGCTCATATTTGTATGTAGATAAACACATACAATACGCAAAATTCCTTTCAGAACAACATTTCACATTATTCCCTTTTTGTTCCTCCGTCATGTCCTGACCAAGCTGTTCAGACCAGAAACCAAGGAGCTGGAAGATTTAATCAGCCCTTTCCCTAGGACCTTGTTCACCTCAAGAGCGGTTGTTTCAGTCATCTGTTGCCTGGGTCCATCTGAAGCAATGTTTCACTCCTGGCCATTTCCTCCTCAGCCTCCATGCTTCTCTTGCTCTAAATAATCAGATCGATTCTGGTTTTGCACCTAGAAAAAGTATGTCAATCTACTCCTCTGTTTTTAGTCACTATCCCAATTTAATTTTGTTTCTATTATATTCTATATATTCTGTTAACATCTATTATAATGTATACTCCTTATGGGCAAAGACTGTCTTCCCTTCTGTACTTGTATTCCCATTACTTAGTGCAGTGTTGGTCACACAGTACACTCTTTTTTTTATTACAGATTTTTATTTACAATTTATATGCATGGGTAATTTTTCAGCATTGACAATTGCAAAACCCTTTGTTCCAATTTTTCCTCTCCTTTTCCCCACCCCTTCCCCAGATGGCAGATTGACCAGTACATGTTAAACATGTTAAGCATAAGTTAAATACAATATAAATATACATGTCCAAACAGTTATTTTGCTGTACAAAAAGAATCGGACTTTGAAATAGTGTACAATTAGCCTGTGAAGGAAATCAAAAATGCAGGCGGACAAAAATAGAGGGAGTGGGAATTCTACGTAGTAATTCATAGTCATCTCCTAGAGTTCTTTTGCTGGGTGTAGTTGGTTCAATTCATTGCTGCTCTATTGGAATTGATTTAATTCATCTCATCGCAGAAAAGGGCCAGGTCCATCAGAACTGCTCATCATATAGTATTGTTGTTGAAGTATATAATGATCTCCTGGTCCTGCTCATTTCACTCAGCATCAGTTCATGTAAGTCTCTCCAGGCCTTTCTGAAATCATCCTGTTGGTCATTTCTTACAGAACAATAATATTCCATAATATTCATATACCACAATTTATTTAGCCATTCTCCAACTGATGGACATCCCCTCAGTTTCCAGTTTCTGGCCACTACAAACAGGGCTGCCACAAACATTCTTGCACATACAGGTCTCTTTCCCTTCTTTAAAATCTCTTTGGGATATAAGCCCAGTAGTAACACTGCTGGATCAAAGGGTATGCACAGTTTGATAACTTTTTGAGCATAGTTCCAAATTGCTCTCCAGAATAGCTGGATGTATTCACAATTCCACCAACAATGTATCAGTGTCCCACTTTTCCCACATCCCCTCCAATATTCCGCATTATCTTTCCCTGTCACTCTAGCCAATTTGACAGGTGTGTAATGGTATCTCAGAGTTGTCTTAATTGCATTTCTCTGATTAATAATGACTTGGAGCATCTTTTCATATGGCTAGAAATAGTTTCAATTTCTTCATCTGAGAATTGTCTGTTCATATCTTTTGACCATTTATCAATTGGAGAATGGCTTGATTTCTTATAAATTAGAGTCAATTCTCTATATATTTTGGAAATGAGGCATTTATCAGAACCTTTGACTGTAAAAATGTTTTCCCAGTTTATTGCTTCCCTTCTAATCTTGTCTGCATTAATTTTGTTTGTACAAAAGCTTTTTAACTTAATATAATAGAAATTTTCTATTTTGTGATCAATAATGGTCTCTAGTTCTTCTTTGGTTACAAATTCCTTCCTCCTCCACAGGTCAGAAAGGAAAACTATCCTATGTTCTTCTAATTTATTTATAATCTCATCCTTTATGCCTAAGTCATGCACCCATTTTGACCTTATCTTGGTGTACAGTGTTAAGTGTGGGTCAATGTTTAGTTTCACACAGTACACTCTTAATAAATGCTTTCATGCTTTTAGAAAGTCAGTCAAACTGCACCCAGGGCCATCTCCATCATCCTGATCTATATCTGGTTGTAATGGGCTGAAGTTTGAGTTGATGCACTGAGGTCCCAAGTACTTGAGGCTAAATAGTAATTGGGCTATATTCTATTAATATACATGATTGGATAAAGAATGGCCTCCGCCCACTCTCCCTGCAAGTCCTGATGTGTTGTATAGGAAATGACTATTTTGGTGGGTGGAGGCAGAGAGAGACAGGAAGAGAAGCTGGGAGAGATTGGGCTGGGTTCGAGACTCCGAGCTGCTGGTCGTGTGGCTGCTGGTAGAGCTAGCTTCTTGACTCAGCTGCACACATTGCTATCGCCGATTCTTTTCCACCTCCGATCCTTCTTCACTGAGAATAAAGACTGACGATTTTCCCCTAACCTGAATTCCTGACTCCTGCTGATTTAAAAATACACGGTCTTCATATCTGGTCACTGGATCCAGATGGCTCTAGACAAGAAAGTGAGGCTGGTGAACTTAACAAGCCCTCCTCACTTCAATCCAACTCCCTTGCAGATAAAAACATCATTTCCCTGATGTCACTGTCCTTTTTAAAGACCAGAAACAACAAGAAACTAGCCTACGAGCTAATTTTCCATACACTATGTTCTATCACTAATTTTTTTTTTGTGCTGAGGTAATTGGAGTTAAGTGACTTGCCCAGGGTCACACAGCTAAGAAGTGTTAAGTGTCTGAGACCAGATTTGAACTCAGGTTCTCCTGACTTCAGGGCTGGTGCTCTACCCACTGTGCCATATAGCTGCCTCTCTATCACTATTCTTTATGTGCTTTTAGGCATAAGTGGCTATTCTCCATGTATGGAAGAACTGTGAATAATTAACTATTTTCTTTACTTTCAAAATAGGAGTAAAATCAGTTCAAAAAGTTGTCATGGAAAGAGCACTTAAGAAGGTCCAGTAGACCAGGGAGCACTGGATAGATGAATGGTGTCTTCATCCTTTCACCAATTCCTCTGAGTCAAAATCTCTTGTCTCAGGTCCCTGTTCATGCTTTCTGAATCTCTCTTATCAGGCACTCAGTCAAGTCTAGATAAGTTTGCCCATAGGACAGGACTGCTATAAATATCAACAAACTCTGTAATATGACCATGGCACCATTTATGCTAATTCACTACTGGAAAGTTGATAAACCTTTTAATATTTTTCAATGACATTGAACTTAAAAAAAAACATTTATGGTTTATCCCTTAATTAACCAGAACATATAATTAAGTTGTAATCATACGTTTGGCTAACTTTGGCAAAAAATATATATATTAAGTGTTTATTATATGTCAGGAACAGGGTTAAATGTTAAGGATAATTTTTTAAAAAGAAAGGAAAATGTCCCTGCACTCAAGAAATTTATATTCTACCAGAGGAAAACCTCATACACACATAAGTAAATGTAAAAAGTATATATATATATATATATATATAATTAAATGTAGCAAGCATATTCTGGTTTTAATCTTCCCGAGCTGAATAAGCTGTATCTGCTCAGGATTTTAGGGGTACATTGAGGGTTGGAGGATTTCTACTACTATCAGCTCAAGCCCTCATTCCAATGTGGTTTTTCCCACAGATGCAGTTAGCTGCCAATGACTAACATCCCAGTTATCTATTTAATAAATTAGCATCAATTAGCTTTTAAAAGGGTGATTTGTTTCAAAGATATGACCAGAACTGAATTAGAAACATTTCCCACAATACTTTGGGGCCAGTCTCTCTGTTCTCTGGGGAGAATGAGTTTAGACTTAAGCACAGAGTTTCTATAAAGAATTGGCCCCTCCAATGTTACATGCTTTCAATGCCAAATGCCTCCTCATCTCAGGTATAACTCAGCTGGATCCTGAAGCCAGACAGAATTTACATGAAGAGAAGTCAACCCAAAAAAAGAGGGGAGAGTTCAGCTCAGTTGGTACCTTTGCAATATATTCCCAGCTAAAGAAAAGGCTTTTTTTTAATTAAAGCTTTTTATTTTTAAAAATATATACATGGATAATTTTCAACATTCACTCTTGCAAAACCTTGTGTTTCAAATTTTTCTCCCTCCCTTTTTCTTATTCCCTCCTCCAGACAGTAAGTAATTTATGTTAAACATGATATTCTTCTACACATATTTCTACAATTATCATGCTGCACAAGAAAAATCAGATCAAAAAGGGAGAAAAGAAAGAAAAAAGAACAAGAAAGTACAACAAAAAGGGTGAAAGTGATCCACACTCAGTTCCTACAGTCTTCTCTGGGTCTAGATGGCTCTCTCCATCACAAGATCATTGTGAATTATTTCATAGTTGATGAGAGTCACATCCATCAGAATTGATCTTCTTGTTGCCTTGTACAATGATCTCCTGGTTCTGTTCACTTCACTCAGCATCAGTTCATGTAAGTCTCTCCAGGACTCTCTGAAATCATCCTGATGGTTGTTTCTTATAGAACAATAATATCCCATAGCATTCATATACCATAACTTATTCAGCCTTTCTCCAATTGAGAGGCATCCACTCAGTTTCCAGTTTCTTGCCATTCCAAAAAGGGCTGTCACAAACATTTTTGCACATGTTGGGTCCCTTTTCCTCTGAAAAGGTAGGGAATAGATTGGAACTACTAGCAGAATGCCTATATCTACAAAATACAAAGTACTGCAAATATCTTCAAGCTATTTTCATTTTATAGGAGTCACTACAACGTTCCCAAAAACAGGCTCCCTAGTCTCTTGTATATGAGTTGTATCAGTGACACTCCAATCATGTTCATAAGGACTAGACTCAGTGGCCAATCCCCTACTAAAGAAATATAAAATAATTTGCTGAGGATGGCATGCAGAAAGCACTAACAATTGTTTCATAAGAATTTTGATTAAAGTTCTATTATAACTACCTCCATTGTATTCTTTGATATCAAAAGAATACCCAAAGAAGATCACTACCTAGAGCATGAGTTCTTGACTAGGAGTCCATACATCTCCAATGAATCTATGAGTAGATTTCATGGGTTCCTTAGATGAGAAAAAAAATTACATCATTATTTTTACTAACTTTTAACTAAAATTTAGCATTTCTTATAGTAATTTTTTTTATTATAAGAAAGGGTCATTGGATTTCATCAGACAGCCAAAAAAGGCCTATGATACAAGATCCTTGTCCTAAAGAGACTTTTTTGGCTGTCTGCCTCTAATTTTGTTTTGCTTACCTTTTCTTTGGATTAGGGAGAGGCAGGAAGGAAGAATTTAAAACTGAACATAAAATAAAATTGAATTAAAATTTTAAAATTAAAAAAAAGTAGCATTCACTTTGAAGGTTTATTATAAGGAGAATTATATAAATACTAACAAGATAGTATTATCTTTTGAGACTTTTTTATCCTCTAAGTCTATAGGAAAGGTTCCTGGAGATAGATTTTGATGACAACACAAAGTCCTTAGATTACTTAGTATGTATTTTTATCTTCTACTCTCTCAGCACCCCAACAGAATAGTCAGTTTTGACTTTGTACCAGCCAGCACCTAGCATAGTTCTTAGAACAAACTAAGTACTTTCTGAATATTTGTTAAATTGAATTAAATGCTTATATGGGAAAATGGAGAGAAATATTTAAGGTAATCACCTTAATAATTAGACTGCCTCTGTTAAGGGATTAAAAATAGTCACAGTCATTGATGCATTGTTGGTGGAGTTGAGAACGAATCCAACCATTCTGGAGAGTAGTTTGGAACTATGCTCAAAAAGTTATCAAACTGTGCATACCCTTTGATCCAGCAGTGTTACTACTGGGCTTATACCCCAAAGAGATAATAAAGAAGGGAAAGGGACCTGTATGTGCACGAATGTTTGTGGCAGCCCTCTTTGTAGTAGCTACAAACTGGAAACTGAGTGGATGCCCATCAGTTGGAGAATGGCTGAATAAATTGTGGTATATGAATATTATGGAATATTATTGTTCTCTAAGAAATGACCAACAGGATGATTTCAGAAAGGCCTGGAGAGACTTACATGAACTGATGCTGAGTGAAATGAGCAGGACCAGGAGATCATTATATACTTCAACAATAATACTGTATGATGACCAGTTCTGATGGACCTGGCCATCCTCAGCAACGAGATCAACCAAATCATTTCCAATGGAGCAGTAATGAACTGAACCAGCTACGCCCAGAGAAAGAACTCTGGGAGATGACTAAAAACCATTACATTGAACTCCCAATCCCTATATTTATGCCCACCTACATTTTTGATTTCCTTCACAAGCTAATTGTACAATATTTCAGTCTGATTCTTTTTGAACAGCAAAATAACGGTTTGGTCATGTATACTTATTGTGTATTTAATTTATATTTTAATATATTTAACATCTACTGGTCATCCTGCCATCTGGGGGAGGAGGTGGGGGGGTAAGAGGTGAAAAATTGGAACAAGAGGTTTGGCAATTGTTAATGCTGTAAAGTTACCCATACATATAACCTGTAAATAAAAGGCTATTAAATTTAAAAAAAAATAAAAAGTTAAAAAAATAGTCACAGTACCATGTTGGAAATTAGAAATAGGAAAAAGATTATAAAATAGAAGAATATAAAACTTGAAGTCAAGAAATTGTTGCTATTGATGAATGTTTAAGCAACATAGGACTCTCAGCGATTCCGGTTGAAATTTTCTTGGCAATGATACTGTAGTGTTTTGCCATTTCCTTCTTCAGCTCATTTTATAAATGAGCAGAATAAGGCAAACAGGTTTAAGTGACTTGCCCAGAGTCACACAGCTAATAAGTTTTTAAAGCTGGATTGAACTCAGGTCCTCCCAACTCACAAGCCAATGCTCTATCTGCTGTATTGCCTATGAGTTCAAATCTCTCGTCATCAACTTAGTAACTGTGTGGCTCAATATAATTCACTTAAATTCTCTGGGGTTCAATGTTCTCATCTGTAAAATCAATGGGGTGAATTTGGTGACCTCTAAGCCTGCTTCAAGCTTTAAATTTATGTTGTTATAGACTCATATATTAGAATTTTTTTGTACCTCGAGCAGGGAAAGTTGTAAGAGTGGGAATAAAGGAGCTTATCCAAAGGGTAGCTAGTCAATGAAGAAGAAGCACTTTATGGTACATCTTGAAGTTTCTGTATAACTGAAGGAATGACCACTGCTAGAGAGGTTGAAGAGCAGAATTCCAGAAAACCAGGGGTGCAATGGCTAGGGTAAGGATTCTTTGAGCCACAAATGAAAAGGAAGAACATTTCAGAAATAATGATCATTGTCATCCTTTTACATTTTTTTTAATAAGGTGAGAGAAAGGGTTATTTTATATTATTTATATTATTATTTATTTATACACACTATTTATTTATATGTTATTTATACACACTACATTTTGGCACCCTGAGTCAAAGTTCTTGTCTCTGTTACAGTTCTGAAAAGTAATCACCCACACAACACACATACATATACAAACATACCCACACATTCACTCTAAAATAATCTGGATGCATGATCTTCCTTGAATGAAATTACTAAATAATCTCTCAGCTCATATCATTTTGCCTGGGCAACCTTTAATCAGGAAGAATTATTCCTGTCTTTGTTGGTTTATTACATCATTCACCACACAAGCTCCACTCAACCTTATTTGTTTGTTTGTATTTTTCAACTCCTAAGTAGGTAGTTGTTAAGATTTAAATATTTGCATGAAACCAGATGTCAGGAGGGGGATGGGGAAACTTAAGCCAAATACATAACAGAAAATTAAAAACATGCTATAAGGAATTGGGAATCACTTTACATTTTGAGTCTTGCATTGACATTAGAGTTCACATGGGAAGATTAATTTACAGCATTTCAACCATCACTAGAGTGTATTAGTATAAATGTATCATAGGAATATGCTAAATATTTCAATGTTTCCATTCAGGAAAATAATAATGTCAAAAAGATCTATAAATAAAGACACACAATTCCAGGGCTTCATCCATCATTACTGCTATGCAGAGAAACGGGTTCCCCGAGAAATTGAGATCATATGAAAGTGGATACTTGAAATAAATGGAATCTTTCCTTTGTTCAGTTCCCAATAATATCCTAATGAGAAACAAAATCCAAGGAGGGGGAGATCCCTGCCTTTCCCAAGACCTTAGTTCTAAATCAGGAATTCTGTTGCAAGCACAGTGTGACTATCTGGCATAATAGACTTCGGAAACCTGAAGCTCTCATCCCACATGTCCCACAGACTCATTGTGTGGTCCACTGCTGGTCACAAGGCTCTCTGTCACTCAGTCGATTCATCTATTAAAAAGGCATAATAATACTTACCTACTGCCTAGGGAGGCCATTAAACAACTAGGTACTTCACTTTGAAAGTTAAAATGCAGACTCTTGAAAGAAGGAAAGTACTGTGTCAATGGGAAAGATTCCTGGGCTCGGTTCTCCTGCTGGGCTTTATCATCCCCAAGTGGCCTGCAATCCCAAGCATGGAGAGCTGCTCAGGCGCCACTGAAGGGGAAGTTTCCTGGCAGAGATCGATGATTTGTCCCCTGGCTCCTGGGACTTCCTTGGGTAGTAAACTGCTGTGAGACACTACTAAGTCTAAGGAAGACATATACTCGCTGGTCGCCGGAAGAAGCTTAGAGAACAGGGCAGAAACCATTGAAAAGAATATGAGTATGATCCACAAATGGAAGGTAGATTTAAGAGTGGGGGAAAGGTTTAAGAGTGAGGAATGCTGGGGAATGACAGGGAATGTGTCAGCAGAAGGAATGACTCAGATTTACAGAAGCAATTTTTTTTTAAACAAGAGGTCAGTCACTGATTCTAACTGCAGCCTCAGCTCTAGAGGCAAACTATTGTGATTTCTGACAGAGGAGTTTAAAGATTGGTCCATCACATATTCAGTTCATAACAACTATATGATAAAATTTAAAATGCATTTATTTATTAGGTCTTCCTGTATTCAGACCACAATGCTAGACACTGGGATTAAGGGTAAAGTAGTCTAACTTTCCAGGAGTTTAATGTCTATAATCAGGTTATGATACTGCTACAGATAGCTACAATCCATAATATCATATGATAGGTGCGTCAGAACTGCAACAAATACAATGCTTGAAGGGGAAAACCACTTATAACTAGAGAAAGAGCAAGGAAGACTTCCTAAAAGAAGTGGTACTTGTATAGAGCCTAAAGAGACTGATAGAAATTCACCAGGCAAATACAATGGGGAAGACTTTACAGGAGGAAGCTTAAGTTCAATGCAATGAATAACCATGACTCCAGACGACTGGGTGATGAAACATTCTAGCCAATTCAGAAACAGAGTTTCGTGACTTAACCTGCAAAATAAAGGCACACATTTTTTATATAGACAATGGAGGATTTGCTTTTCCTGATTATATATATTTCTTGCAAGATTTTTTTTTCTTTTTCAATTTGTAGAAGAGGTGGAAAGGAAAGGGGGCTAGAAAAAGAAAGGAGGGAAGAAAAGGGGGAAGGAAGGAGGGAAGGAGGGTGAGAGGGAAGGAAGGAAGGAAAGAAAGAAGGAAAGAAGAAAGGAAAAACAGAAGGAAGGAAATAAGGAAAGAAGGGAGGAAGGGAGGGAGAGAGAGAGAGGGAGGGAGGAAAGGAGAGAGGAAAGAGAGTGAGGAATAAAAACATAAAACAGCAAAGACTTCATTTAGCTAGCTAGAGACAGCATGCATTCATGGATAGAAAGCTGGTGTGGAATGCAGGAAGACCAGGGTTCAAGCTTTGCCTCTGACATATCCTGGGCAGATCATTTAACAAGTGGTCTCCATAGATCTTTAAGATTATAAATTGCAGAGAAAGTGCTGACCTGAAATAATAAAGGGACTTTCATTACTTGAGAGTTCACTATGCTAATTAAATCATAAGTATAATCCTAGATGGTTCAATTATCAAATATCTGCTAAAGAACTAGCAAAGGAAAATTCTGTTCTGGATCTGAATCTGATATTATAGTTATTCTATTCATTGTACTTGATCTGTTGACTTCTCTTCGTGTCAGTTCATACAAGACTTCCTAAGTTTCTCTGAAATTTGCTCACCTCTTAGGAAACTAAATACAATAGCATTTCATTGCCTTCATATATCATAATTTGTTTAGTCATTCCTAATTTATTGAGCACCCCTTTCATTTCCATCAATATAGATAAAAATACTTTATTGAATATGGAAGTAAGATCAAGGTATAGACAGTTAATATATATGTATGTATGTATGTATGTATGTATGCCACAGTGTCAAAGAGATGCATTTGTTAAGGAAATGAAGGACAACGAAAATGGGATTTTAAGCTATGTTGGTGGAAAGGGGAAAAAAAGGAATAAAGTTGCTATTTAGTTGTTGATGAAATTGTGAACTGATCCAAACATTCTGGAGAATAATTTGGAATTAGGCCCAAAGGGCTATAAAACCACATATCCCTTAATCCAGCAAAATACCCTTACTAGGTCTGTATCCCAAAGAGATAATGATAAAGGGGAAAGGACCCATATGTACAAAAGTGTTTATAGCAGCTCTCTCTCTGGTGGCAAAGAATTCAAAATTCAGGGGATGCCCATCAATTGGAGAATGACTGAACAAACTGTGATATGTGAATATAATGGAATACTATTGTTCTATAGGAAACGATGAGCAGGCAGATTTCAGAAAAAACTGTAAAGGCTTACATGAGCTGATGCTGAGTGAAGTGAGCAAAACCAGGAGAACACAGTACCTAGTAACAGCAACCTTGTATAATGATCAACTATGATAGACTTTGCTCTTCTCAGCAATACAATGATCCAAGACAATTCCAAAAGACTCATGATGGAAAATGCTGTCTACCTCCAGAGAAAGACTATGGAGGTAGTTTGAATTCCAGATTCCAAGCATACTATTTTCACTTTTTTTCACCTTAAGGTTTTCCCCTTTTGTTCCTATTTTTCTTTCACAACATGACTAATGTGGAGATATGTTTTTTTTTTAAAAGAACTGCTGCTTAGAGTAGACAAGACATTGATAACTGAAAAAAAGAAAAATGAAAATAAAGCTGCTTATTTCTTATTTTGCTTATTTTCTCTTCCAAAAAGAAATATATATATTCTTATTTTGCTTATTTTCTCTTCCAAAAAGAAATATATATATATATATATATATATATATATATATATATATATATATATACAATAGAAATTATAAGGCAGAGTAGGATGAGGAAACTAATAGAACAGGAAATTGACATTCAAGATAAATAAGGAGGGCATAACAAAGTCCCTGACTGTTTTTGATAAATTCAAGTCACCTGTCCAAAATGTACAAGATTCTGGGGTCCTAAAAGAATATGGTACAGTGGAGGTGATGAACACTGTTGGTGATATTTCAAAAGTTGTGAGAAATGAGAGGCATCCTGGGATGAAACAAAATGTAAATTTCCAGATTTTCAGAAAAGGGAAGAAAATAGAATCACCACACCATAGGTAATCTAGCTTGACTTCAATTCAAATTCTTGAGTGAATCACTTAAGGAACAATTAGTGAATAAATAGAAAGAGATGCAGTGATTACAAGGAGGCAACTGGGGTTCCATGAACAAAAGGCCAGATCAGACTAACCTTCTTTCCTTCTTCAACAGAATTATTAAATGTCAGGAGAATGACAATTTTCCTAAATTTAAGTGAAGTCATTTGATACGGTATTCCATATTATTGTTATAAAGAAAATGGAGAGATATGAACTAGCTGGAAACAAAATTATATAGAATTGGCTGGATGATAGGTCTCAGAATAATATTTAATGATTGAATGTAAACTGGGCAGGAAATCTCCAATGAAGTATCCCAGGGAACTGTGCTGTTTAACTTTGTTTTTATTGAGTTACTTAGATAAAAGTATAGATAGAAAGCTAATAAACTTTACACATAAAACAAAGCTGGCAGGGGATACTCAATCCCATAGATTGTACATAGTAGATAATTAATAAATGCCCAGTGATCAATTGATTATTGATGAAGTATCAAAAAAAAAAAAAAACCTTGACAGGTTTGAATATTGGGATAAAACCAAAACATAAAATTCAATTGAGATAAAAGTAAAGGTTTTTAAACTTAGCTTCCAAAAATCAACTTTATAAATACAAAATATGGGAAACATCGATAGGCAGAAGTTTATCTGAAAAGGCCAAAAAATGTTTTAATGAACTGAAAGCTTAATATGAATCAGCAGTGTGATATGATGTTCCCCTATTAAAAATAGTAAAGAGTAATGTGATCTCAGCCTGCGGTAAGAATGTCATAACTTCAGAACACTCTCAAAAAAAAAGCAAAAAAAATTGGTAGAGCCCACTGTGTTACACTTATGCAAGGGCATAAATAAGGGTTTCATGATGATCAGACATAGATGGTTTAGGCTCTCTGTCACTGGAAGGAATATCCAAGTTAATGGGATAACACAGTCATTGGAGAATTTTAAAACTTCCAGAACTAGAGAAATTATAGTCCCTTTACATTTTGTCCTGGCAAGACCACATCTGAAATATTATGGTCCCTTCTCAGCTTAGGGAAGCCACTGATAAATTCAAATCCAGAAGAGGACAATGAAGGAGCTTGAGCCCATCTTACATGAGGGTTGTTATTGTTCAGTCATGTCCAATTCTTCATAACCCCATCTGGGGTTTTCTTGGCAAAGACACTGAAGTGGTTTGCTATTTTGTTCTCCAGCTCATTTGACAGATGGAGAAACTGAGGCAAACTAGGTTAAGTGACTTGCCCAGAGTCACACCACCAGTTAGTGTTTGAGGCTGGATTTGAGCTCAGGAAGATGAGTCTTTGGGACTATAGGCCTAACGCTCTATCCACTACATCACTTAGCCATCCACTTGAGGATTTGTTGTAAGGACAAAATATTTCAAAGAGCTTTCATAATACTGATGCTGGTATCACCTTGACACCCTAATAAATGTCCCTCCAAATGACTACAATTTGAGGGGTGAGCCTCACCTCTTTAGGCTGATTCTCTTACAAAAATATGGCATATTGTCAAACCTATATATAATAAAGAAAAAAGGGAAAGAAAGAAAGAGAGAGACAAATAAAAAGAAAGGGAGAAAGAAAGAAAGAGACAAAGAAAGAAAGAAGAAAGAAAGAAAGAAAGAAAGATATAGATATATTGGCCTGAGCGTTTCTTCTGCTATCATCACCTTCAGGAATGTAGGACACTTCCATTCCATGACAAAATATCAGAGCAGGATTTATTTGAGCAGCACAAAAATTCAGAATAAAGAAGCAACAAGAGCTAGTGGGTATGGATAGAAAAAAGGATGCAACTGGAGCTCCACCAGCTCAGGCAAAAAACTGAATTTCTTAGAGTTATAGGATTTAAGCAAAGTCTAGTTATTTTCTTCCCAGAGAGAAATGCAAAAGATGCTTCCACACACTAATCCAAAGCAGGGGTGGGGAATCCTTATTTTGCCTTATTTTGGCTTCTACCTCATCTGTTGCTCTGCTGAAATAATGTATTCCTCCATGTAAAATGAGGGAACTAGATGGAGGAGAGGACTTCCTAAAATGACTCCAGGGATAGAGCTCCAGAAACATATTGCTAGAATCTCCCTACCTCCCATGAGTACAAATAAAATTTGGCTAAGTGGTGTAGTAGAGAAGGAGCTGGATTTGAAATTAAAAGTTTAAATTTTCTCTCAATCACTAATTGGCTGTATGATATTGGGCAAGCTATTTCACCTCTGTAATTTTCTCAACTCTGAAATGGAGATACTAATAGCACCAATCTCACAAGTTATTGTGATGACCAAAGTAGACAATATATGTAAGGAACTTTGAAAACTTTAAAATAATATAGCCATGGGTTTTTTAATATTTAAAGAGCTGAGAAATCAAACATCCACAACTGCTGTTTTAGTTGATCTTCTCTAAAACATCTGGGGAAGAAAAGGGAGCTGAACAAGACAGACGGGAAACATATTTTAAAACAATCAGTTACTCTGGGGTTTGACTACAAGACTGAATTTTACCTGTTGAAAATTTAAATGATGGATAATATTTGAGTAGATACTCTTGGCCAAAAAAAAATCATTTTAACATTCCTTCTCATGGATTTTGATAGAAAGTTTTTGGTCTAGTTGAGAAAGGAGTCATTGCAGTACATCTCTGTATGACTTAAGCGTAAATTGACCAGAAATACACGTATTTGGCAGTAATTTGGCCCATAAAACAATCAAGTTGTGTCAGGGTGTTGCTAATTTAAACAAGATGACTGACTCTACATATGACATTTGTGCATACTAATGGATTCCCTGCTTATGGCATAATGACTAAGGGCTATGCCAGAAGACACTCACACACAGTAGTAACATTATCATAACTGGTTCTGGTGCCCTCCCCCAACCAAGACCACCCTGGTGCTACCCACCCATTCTTAAAAAAAAAAGAAACCTTCAGGAAAGAAAAGTATTTGTACTAGGGTAGGCTGGAAAGAGTCCTGGATTTGGAATCAAAGAAGCGGTCCAAATATTGGCTTTGCCACTCATTACCCATGAGATTTTAGACATACCTCCCTACTAGTCTGTGACTTAGTTTCTCCATGTGAAAAAAACATATAGGTTGATCCCGTGATGATATGGGAAGAGAACTTGGCTGGCACAAGTTAATAAGACCCAGATCCACATCAGTCAAATTTTTCTAAACATGTCATCATTCAGTTTCATTCCCGCATTTGTGTCCTTAGTGTAGTGAGAGTTTTGTCTCTAGAAGGATCATCATGTTTGCGTTGTCTTGCTGGTGCCACAGAAGACGGAGGGTAGGGCACCATTTCCATTTTTCCATTTGAGTCATTAATATATGTGGAATAGCAAATAATAAGAATGATGACAGCATGGGATTGAGTCATGCAGGCGGGAGGGAAAGGAAAACTGTGGCAATTGATGTTCATTTTTCCAGATGCTGAGGCGGAGTTCAAAGTGGGAATGGATCCAAATCTGAGTTTTAAGTCCCTGTATATCACTAATACAAATATTGGAGTAAAAATTAGCGGGGGAGTCAATCAAATTCCAAATGAAGAAATATGGATGAGGATTATGCAGATCCCATATAGTACAGCAGAAAGAGTTAGTTCTGCTACATACTACCATTGAAAATTCAGTTCTCTGAACCTCATTTTCTTCTTCATGTGTAAAATAAAAAAGGAGGGAGGGAGAAAGAAAAAGGTTAGAATTGAGGTGGTAATCCAAAAAACCTGTTGGGACTAGAGGCTCGCATTTCTTACAGCAATCTATTTCTTCTCTAGATTTGCCCATTCTTTCTGCCTAGTACGTTGGCTGGGCCATTTTCTTGCATCTCCTGTAACTGGAGTCTTCCGTACTTGAAACTTCCAGATTCCTAGACAATTGGTGGCTGGGACCCAGAGAAGGAACACCAATCATCCATGCCCAAACTTGACTCCATTCCTGCCAATAAAATGCCTAATTGGTGACTGCCACTCAGAAAGAGCTTGTATTGTGTGGGATAACCCATGTTTGCCCTGAACTAATAAAAATGATAACCTGACATGACCTGAAGGCTTGATCAGAAAGGAAATCATTGGCCCCCTTCTTCCTCCTATCATACATAGACTAAAGATCACTCATCACTAAAGATCACTCATCGGGTGTAGCCGATCTCTCCAGAGATCTGATTGTTTTGCTATTTCTCTGGGAACTGGAACCCAAATATCTCCTTGCCCTTTCTCTTCATGCTCATCGAATATCTCAAGTTAAACCCTTCTGAATAAAGGTCTCTTGCTTTTGGAATCATTAACCAGTCTGGCC
The DNA here is from genome assembly GCF_902635505.1 of Sarcophilus harrisii. Lineage (NCBI taxonomy): Eukaryota > Metazoa > Chordata > Mammalia > Dasyuromorphia > Dasyuridae > Sarcophilus > Sarcophilus harrisii. Next base: position 69,179,780 of record NC_045431.1, read on the forward strand.
TCTTCTGTGAAATCCTTCAAGATTCAAAAGGCAGCTACAATGGTTGGGGACACATGGGGACCACTTAAGGTCCCTTCCAGCTCTAACAGTTATGACACTATAGGAATATCAAGTGGAAAAGATGCCCCGGTCATCTAGTAATTTGGGGTCTAGATAAAGAATTTGGTTTTAGACAAATTGAGATTTAAATGGAAATGCATTATTGTTATCAATTATAATTATTTTGAAATGTCTTTACATTTTGAAGTGACTAGTAGGCAATTCCAAATATGGGAGCAAATTTATATTCAATAGACTAATAGAAGAAATTCAAGTCAGGAAGACTTTAATTTGAATTCACTAGCTTTAGGATCCTGGGGCAAGGCACTTAACATTTGTCTGCCTCATACATAAAATGCTTCTCAAACTTTTAGCAATTTTAAATTGTGTTATTTGTTGAAAAAAGATCAAGTCAGGGTGATGGAAATATAGGAATCATCTTTATGCATTTGATTGTTGATGCTATAGATTGGATTGAAACATCCAAGGGAGAAAATATTTGGGGGGAAGAATAGAGGGCTGAGGACTGGTTCTGCTTATAAGAATGTGATAAGAAGAAGATGTGCAAAGTTTTAAAAAAAATAAATCAACACCAAAACAAAAAATATATAAATAAGAGTTTGAAGCAACAGTATCATTACCAGGTTAAACAACCATGTCTTAATTGAGAAGTGAATGCTACAGATAGTTGGGGATGACCCAGTGATAGATTTTAGAGAAAGAAGGTATCCCAGAGATAATCTAATCCAAGTCCATGGTACTGGAGATAAAGAAACAGGAAGTCTTGAGTTCAAATCCATCCTCAAAACTCAACAAACTGTGATTTCTGCGCAAGCCACTTAACTCTGCCTCAGTTTCCTCAACTGTAAAATGGAAATAATACTGCACATACCTCCCAGGTTTGTTATGAGGATCAAATGAGATAATATTTGTAAGGCTCTTAACATAGTATGGGGCACACACTAGGTGCTATATAAATGTTTAGATTCCCTTCTCTTCAATTTATTGATGAGGAAATTAATACCCAGAAGGGGAGAATGAGACCAAAATCACCATGGTAGTAAGTATTTAGCTGAGATTTCAATCTGGGTTTTCTAAGTCCAAATCTAGTGCATTTCCCATTGTGCAAAAGACAAGGGGATGAGGGAGGAGAACCATTACAGGGACCCAGAACTCCCTCTGGTTTTTGCCACCATGACTCAGCTGTCTTATCATCCTAGAACATCAGTGCTGATTCTGGCCCCTTCCCCTATGAGGAGAGCTCCTTCTGGGGGCCCCATTAGGCTTCACTTCCCTCCCTATCATGCTCCTACAAGAGCATCTCCAGACATAGCCCACCCCAGACCATTTTTGGCTTCCTTTTACCTATTGTTTTTCCTCATTAGAATGTAAGCTTCTCTGGGGCAGATTCTATCTTCATTTTTGTTTACATTTGTAGCCAGTGCACTTAGTACAGTGCTCAGAACATTATAAGTGATTAATAGATGCTTGTTGCTAAGAATACAAATGAAAAATATGATAGAAAGTGTATGTGAAGGGATCAGATTTGAGACTGACAGATGGGCAGAATTTCGATCAATGAAATGGAGAAGGGAGGGCATTCCCGGCAGATGGATATGATGAGCAAAAAGCCTGGAATCTGAAACAGCAGATTTAGGGAACCGTGGATAAATCAGTTTGGCAGGACAGAAGGCAGAACATGGGACTGAGAACTAAGTCTAGAAAGTTGATTAGGGACCAAATTATAAAAGACCTTGAATGCCAGAAATTTGAAGTTATCTTAGAGGCAATGGAGGGTGAGTCATTCAAGTTTCTTGAGCAGAAGAATGACCTGATAAAGACGATGGCTTAATTAGATTGGACTGACGGTGCTAGGCAGGAGTGATGGCAACGAACTTTTATTAGGATCAGACAAAGTTAACTTGGAACAGTAAAGCAACTTAAGGGAGAGTCAGGAGATAGCATATACCAGGCAAGTCAGTCACCACCTCTACTGTGACCACCCTTTCCTTTCAAATCCTGAGAGAGACAGCAAAGCACGCCATTACTTCCAATCCATCCTTTCGGAAAGCAATATCTATAGACCCTGGCAACTGCTCCTGTAGGTATCAAACTCCCAGAAAAGAAAGTCCTTGCCCCCAGATCCCTGCCACTCTCAAATGATTAAATATCAGATTTTGAAATGATCTTATTAGTGGAAGTCATATTTTTAAATAATAGTTTTTTATTTTCAAAATACATGCAAAGATAGTTTTCAAGATTCATCTTTACAAAACCTTGTGTTCCAAAATTTTCTCCCTCCCTCCTCCTCCTCCTCTTCAGACAGCAAGTGATCCAATATATATTAAACACGTGCAATTCTTCTATACCTATTTCCACAATTATGTTGCACAAGAAAAATCAGATCAAAAAGGAAAATATGAGAAAGGAAATAAAAGCAAGCAAACAACAACAAAAAAGGTGAAAATACTATGTTGTGCTCCACATTCAATCCCCATAGTCACCTTTCTGGATATAGATGGCCCTCTCTAACACCAGGCCACTGGAATTGGTCTAAATCACCTCATTGCTGAAAAGAGCCAAGACTATCACAGTTGATCATCATATAATTTTGTTACCATGTACAATGTTCTCTTGGTTCTACTCACTTCACTCAGCATTAGCTCATGTAAGTCTCTCCAGGCCTCTCTGAAATTATCCTATGATCATTTCTTATAGCAATAATATTCCATAACATTCATATACCATAAATTATTCAGCCATTTTCCAACTGATGGGCATCCACTCAGTTTCTAGTTCCTTGCCATTACAAAAAGGTCTGCCACAAACATTTTTGCACATGTGGATAGTTTCCATCTTTTTATGATCTCTTTGGGATACTGGCCCAATAGAAACATTGCTGGATCAAAGGGTATGAACAGTTTGATCTTCCTTTGGGTATAGTTCCAAATTGTTCTCCAGAATGGTTGGATAAGTTCACAGTTCCATCAACAATGTATTAGTGTCCAGGTTTTTCCACATCCCCTCTAACATTTATCATTATATTTTTGTTTCATCTTAGCCAATCTGAGAGGTATATAGTGGTACATCAGAGTTGTCTTAATTTGCATTTCTCTGACCAATAGTGATTTAGAGTATCTTTTCATATGGGAAATTATATTTTCAAAAGAGACATTACCATTAGCTTAAGTTGTTGAACTCTAAGGACTGTGGGATTTTTCCATCTGACTTGAAGCTGAAGACTTCCATATATGTTGTCTCCCCAATTAGAATGTGAGCTCTTTGAGCTCAGGAATTGTATTACTTTTCAATTTTTGTCACTTAACAGTGTTTTTCACATAACAACTAATAGATACTTTATTCATTTATTCATATAAGTTGAGAGTCAGAAGGACTAACAGCATGGTGGCACCATTAGAAGAAATAGAAAGGAAAAGAGAAATAGAAAGGGAAAGACAAAGAAAATCCCATTTTAGAGTTGTTGAATAGAAGGCAAGATACATGACTAGAAATGTCTGACAGATGGCGTCATTAGTAATCAGGGTGAAGGAGAGCTAGCAAGTTTGATAACAGAACTGGAAGTTGTCTTTAGAGACATGATAACATAAGCCTCACTTGGGGTGGAGGGCAGCAAAACAACAAATTAAATCTCTATAGAAAGAGAGAGAGCCTAGAATTAGAAAAAGTAGGAAACTAAAGACTAACACTGACCACGTTTAGTAAAGAGAAGGGAAAAGAGTGAGCTAGCTCTCTAGAACCAAGGAGGTATGGGAAGAGAGTTAGGAAGATAACCACAAAGCTAAGATGGAGATTCCAAGAATGGAGTAGTAGCACATGTTAAAAGGCCACATTCATTTGTAGGTTTTCTCTCAACATGATCTTTTTTTTTTTTTTTTTTTTTTTTTTTTTTTTTGCCATTTTGTAAAAATCCATCCAACCTCCTTTCTTAAGATTGTAAATTCTCCAAAAGAAACATCATTCTCTCTCTTGATCTGGCCCATTCTTACTTGTCTAGAACAAAGTATGTGCACAAATATAAAACACACCTACCAAGCACTGATCATTCCAAAAGGTCCTGGCTCATTACTTTAATGGCACCTTTGTTGTTTATGGACTGTTAAGTAGGACAATTTCCTGAATCCTTTTGTCACCTGCTAATAGTGATGGTGAAATTGCTAATTGTGATAATGAAGGATTCTCTGCTTTCCTTTCAGTTATGTATAATGCTAATGAAAGTGAAGGTTTAGACTGATATTTTTCAGGTATAATTTGTCATGGGTCTGGAGTCATGACCCATCATGAGTAGATTCCTATGGTGACCTAAGAAGGTAAAATCACGTGACTTATGAACTGACCAATCTCTAAGGAATTCTGTGCTTCCAGAACACACACAGGTAGGATGAAATGAATCCTCCACATTCTTGATCCTATAAAGAAAACCTCCAGGCAATCACATAGATTTACACATAAGAATGCACAGGAATGGAAGATAAAGACCACTGAGTGTGAAACAGTTTTCCTGGTTCTAAAACGACATCTCATATATATATATATATATATATATATATATATATATGTATGTATACACACACACACATATACTCATACATATCCATATGTGTGTATATAAATATATACATGTATATATGTGTGTATATCCATATATGAGTATGTGTATGTATATGCATGTTTATACATATATGTGTATACCTATATATACACCCATGTATTTGTACATGCATGTATGTGTGTTTATCTATGAATGCATGCATGTATGTATGCACATATGAATATTCATAGGTATATAATGCACAGTGTTTAAACCAAGCTATTAAACAAAGCTTCCATAGTTTGAAATTGCACTAAAACTTTGGGGATATCTTGTATATCACATTGAATTTGATACATAATATATTATTTTATGTTATGTTATTTTACTTCACCTTCCCCAATACAAAGATAGATGGTCCCAAGATCATCAGCTTTAACAAGGACTCTAATGACTTTCAGTAGGCCTGCATTCCTACCTTGACTCCAGGAAGAATTGGAAAAAGTTTAATCTCAACAATAAGTAATGGTTATGATCACCCCAGCTCACAATCCCCTGACCAACAAACATTCTGGGGATAATACAAGACTTCCATAGTTGTATCTTTGTTTGAGGTAAAAGTCACAGCCCCTGATTTTGAGGTCAGCTTGATTATCAGGGAAGTGTAAGAGAATAATTCTACATCTTGGTGTCAGGTAAGCTGGCTCGTTCTTGAGTCCTGACTTTGTCCTCATTAGCTACTTTTGTTTCTCACTAGCTATTTTTTCACACATCACTGAAACTTTGAGAACTCCAGACTTACAAGACAAGACAACATAAAACAATAGAGAATGTGATGAGTACAAAAACAGTTTGAGAATTCAAAGGGAGAGTGGACTTTTAGCTGGGGGGAATCAGAAAACTTCAAGGAAGAAAATTGTATTTTAGTTGGATCTTTAGGGATGGATGACATTTCAAAAAGTAGAGATTAGGGGATATGGGGAAAGGGAAAGATTGCAAATATAGATGGAATATAGAGAATATTCCATCCACATTTATATTACAGTTCACAATTTGTACATTTTATCTATGCTACCTTAAACTGGTGTTCATAATAGCCCTGTGAGTTAGGGAAAATATTATTGTTGAAATTTTAAAGAGGAGGAAATCGAGGCTCAAAAATCAGGTGACCTGCCCCAGGGTCACCTAGCTAAAAAGTGTCAGAAACAAGGAAGGTATGAACATCTAAGTCTCTACAGACTAAAGTGTTCTAACTTCCTCAGTCAGATTCACAGGGCAAACCTTAGCACTAGCAATAAAGCACAAAGTACTACAGTATAAAGTACATGAAAGGGAGATCAAAAGGTAAGATCCTATGAAGAAAATCACACAGTAATGAAAGCCAAAAGTCAATGAGTTTGAAACAATTTTCTGGTTCTAAAACAGTGTCTCACCTTTATACATACATATACACACACATATATATCTATGTTTATATATATATATATTCTTATATGGATATACTTATATATCCTTATATATAAGTGCATACATGTATATATATATATATATGGATATTCATATTTGTATAATACACAGTGTTTAAACTAAACTATTAAACAAAGCTTTAATAGTTTGGAATTGCACTAAGACTTTGGAGACATCTTGTATATCTCATTGATTATGACATATTATTCTATTTTATGTTATTTTATTTCACTAGTAACATAGTAGAGACTGGAGAGGAAGTCATTGGTGTGGATTACTCAGAGGAGAGAAGGAGCTCAAAAATGAAGGAGAATTAAAGGAAAGAAGGTTTTTTTGTTCTGTTTTGTTTTGTTTTGTTTATTCATTTTTATTTTGACCAGTATAGAAAAAATATGAGTAGATCTGGGAAGAGGAGAGGGAAACACAGGAAAAGAAATGATTAAAGATGACAGAGAAACAGAGGAATAGAGAGATGGGGGAGCGAGACAGACAGAGAAACAGAAAGACAGACACAGACAGACAGAGGGACAGAGGGGAAAAGGAAGAGGGAAAGGGAGAGAGAGGAAGGGAGGGAAAGAAGGAGAGAGGGAATGAGGGAGAGAGATCATGATTAAAAAGAAATTCAGTCAAGAACGGGGAGAGGGTGGTCACATTCCTGAAATCTAACATAGACTTCAATGGCAATCTCTTGCAAGTCTCTCAGTTTGAGTTGTTCTTCTACACATGGCACTCCAGTACCCAACACTATTATGTTACACTGGCTTTCCTCCGTGTCTGGAATATTCTCCCTCTTCATCTTTGCCTCCTGCTTTCTTTGGCTCATTTCAAAACTCACCTTAAATCTCACTTTCTCACTTTCTATAGGAAACCTTTCTTTGATCCCTCAATGCTAATATCTTTTCTCTGAGAGTACTTTCAATTTATATCATACTTATCTTGTTTGTATGTTCTTTCCCCATTAGAATGAGATCCTTGAGAACTGGGTCTTTCTTTGTATCCCCAACACTTAGCACAGTCCCTGGTAGATATTAATAAATATTTGGACCACTTTTGAGCTCTTCTGAACTCTCTGTAATCTGGTTTATGACCTCAGCATTCAACTGAAACTATTCTACTTATACCTCATCAACCACCTATTGGGCATTTTGATCTGGGCATATTGTAGACTTCTCCAACTCAAAATTTCAGAAACAGAACTCATGATCTTTCCTCTATAACCCTCTTCTTTTCTGAAATTCTCTATTTCTATTAAAGGTGCCATGATCTTTGCAGTCCACCTAAGTTCAAAACTTCGTCATCCTTGAACATTTATTCACTCATTCTACATATTCAATGATTTTCTAGATCCTTGCATTTATAACTTTATATATTGTATATTCCCTTTCTTCCCAATTACATAGATACTCTACAAGTTGAAGCCTTCTTCGTTAATCTTTCATCTGTACTATTGGAAGTCTCTTATATCCTTACTTTATTCCATACACAGTCACTAAAGTATAGCTGGGCGCTGTGGACAGAGCACTGGATTTGGAATCAGGAAGACTCATCATCATGAGCTCAAATCCAGTCTCAGAGACCTAATAGCTGTGTGACCCTGGGCAAGTCATGTAACCCAGTTTGCTTCAGTTGCTCATCTAAAAAATGAGCTGGAGAAGAAAATGGCAAAACCCTGTAACATCTCTGCCAAAAAAAAACTCCAAATAGAACCAGATATGACTGATTGAAGAACAGCAACAAATCATGTCACTTTCTACTCAATAAACTCTAGGGGCTTCCCTAGTACTTCTAGGCTCAAGAATATTTCTCTGATTGCTATTTAAAGACATTTACAACCTGATTCCACCCTACCTTTTCTGCCTTATTGCATATTACTCCTCTCCATCCACCCTATAGTAAAATCAAGGTGACCTTTCTATTTCTCAAATATGATGACACATCTGCCATCTTTGTACCTTTGGGCTAATTAGGCTACACATTGAGAAAATACAACCCTCCTCCCAGGACTTCTTAGAACCTCTGTTCCCTTCAAGGATCAGGTCATAGTGTACATTCTTCATCAGATCTTTTTTGGTTTCTCACTTGCTAGTTCTTTCTCCAAGCTTCAAGTATTTTTGTATATACTTATATATATGTATATGATTCCCCCATTTGAATGAATGAAAAGGCATTCATTAAGTAGCTCCTATGTATCAAGCATATCCTTATAACATAAACTTCTTGAAAGCAGAGATATATAGTTTTTTGTCAAAGCAACTCCATCATTTAGCATGTAGCACAAAATAGGTGTTTAATAAGTGTTAATTTGCTTTCTTGGTTGATGTCCCCAAAGTTTAGCATCCCTGGACTAGGATTAGAGAAATCAATCAAACCTTAGCTAATCTTGAAGACTGGTAGGGTGGGAATAGCAAGAAGTTGCATATGAGTGGAGTTTAGCATTATGGCCAGTAGTCTACTGAAGTGCCTGGCCATAGAGTGGAAGTTGGGGAAGTAGGTGAATGAAGACAAACTAGTCATGATAGATTGAGAGACTATATCTGCTCAAAAGAGCAAAGGTCATGAGTGTTTCCACAAGTTGGGGCTATGATGTCATGAGATTTATTTACAAAAGAGAAGTTTCAAAATTGTTTTTGAGCACTGGCAATATCATTGGAATAAGCCCACAATCTTCCTGGGGGACTACTTGAAAAGACAATTCTACTTTGAAAATTGTTTTGTACACTTCAATATATCAAGGATCTGTTATTTTGTTGAGATGGGTATTTATCCTCCATATTTTTTAAATATCTGAAGTCTCTTATATATCATGAATTACTCTTTAAAAATCTTAATTGCTAAAGTTCCACCGTCTAGCAGTCAATCTTTCTGAATCCAACCAGACTGCTGTTAGGCAGTAAACTAGACCTGCTGGAGTCTGACAGCACAAGTTCAAAAACCCGAGGTCATTTTTCCCGCATGCAAAATGCAGCATTACAGGAAGATTTTGGTGGGGAAAGTTCTGGAATATGTGTTTAAAACTTCAATCTCTTTATTACATGGGTTGGGTATATATTTAAAGTTTTAATAAGATCAAAATGATTTTAAAATAAATAAGGATTTGAACCTAACCTATTCCAGTGATAAAATAAATAAATTAGGAACATATTTATTCATATTATACATCAAGTGTGTTCAGTTATTACTTATTCTTCTTTTAACAAATAATTCTAAACTTAAGAACACCTTATGATACATAGAGTGCAAAGGTAGGTACAAGGATTGATAGAAAATTTATAAAGGATGGGAAAAATGTCCTAATGGAGTTTATAAAAGGAATATATCACATAATACAGGAGACATACAATTATGGAAACACTTTGCATCCCAGATTCAATGTGGAATTTTTTAGATAATCATAATTATATGAATAATTATACAAATTATACAAAATATTGTATACAAATATACAAATACAAATATACAAGCCATACCTCCTCTACCAAAAGACAAGGCAGGAACCACGTAGAAAATAGCAAAACATTTAATTGAGATAAAATGACCAAGTAAGAGAGAAAAATCAAGCAATAGTATTATTCATCCCTTCCTTTTCTTGAAGAAGTACAATATTCCCTAGATTCCCATGTCCTCAGGGAAGGGAATACTCCCCAGAATATTCAGGATTCAAGGGGAAATAAAGTTACATTTTAGCTGGGACATCTGTAATAGATGTTTCCTACCAATCAGCTTTGTTTGCTGCTTCTTGGATCTTTCTCCCATTGTTTATTTGTCCCAGAGGTACACTTGTCATTACCACTTCATTCAACCTCTATAATCTGCTGAAGTTCTACATTTAGTCAATCCTCTCTCCCTCTAAAGTTATATTTTATCTTTCCTACCAAGTTGCCGTTTCCATCTACTGGAGCTTCATTTATAACTGTTGTTTTGGGGAAGAAAAGGTAGATTGGGAAAAAAGGGGGAATGTTTTAGTTGTTTTGTGAATCTGCCAACAAGTAGTAAGGACATATTCAGTTCTTTCTTTTTTCTTTTTTTAATTATAATAACTTTTTATTGACAGAACCCATGCCAGGGTAATTTTTTACAACATTATCCTTTGCACTCACTTCTGTTCCGATTTTTCCCCTCTCTTCCTCCACCCACTCCCCTAGATGGCAAGCAGTCTTATACATGTTAAATAGGTCACAATATATCCTAGGTACAATATATGTGTGCAGAACTCAACAGTTCTCTTGTTGCTCAGGGAGAATTGGATTCAGAAGGTAACCCAGAAAGAAAAACAAAAATGCAAACAGTTTACCTTCATTTCCCAGTGTTCTTTCTTTGGGTGTAGCTGCTTCTGTCCATCATTGATCAATTGAAACTGAGTTAGGTCTCTTTGTCAAAGAAATCCACTTCCAAAAGAATACATCTTGATACAGTATCGTTGTTGAAGTATATAATGATCTCCTGGTTCCGCTCATTTCACTTAGCATCAGTTCATATATGTCTCTCTAGGCCTCTCTGAAATCATCCTGCTGGTCATTTCTTACAGAACAATAATATTCCATAACATTCATATACCACAGTTTACCCAACCATTCTCCAATTGATGAGCATCCATTCATTTTCCAGTTTCTAGCCGCTACAAACAGGGCTGCCACAAACATTTTGGCACATACAGGTCCCTTTCCCTTCTTTAGTATCTCCTTGGGGTATAAGCCCAGTAGAAACACTGCTGGATCAAAGGGTATGCACAGTTTGATAACTTTTTGGGCATAATTCCAGATCGCTCTCCAGAATGGTTGGATTCATTCACAACTCCACCAACAATGCAGCAATGTCCCAGTTTTCCCGCATCCCCTGCAACATTTATCATTATTTTTTCCTGTCATCTTAGGCAATCTGACAGGTGTGTAGTGGTATCTCAGAGTTGTATTAATTTGCATTTCTCTGATTAATAGTGATTTGGAACACTCTTTCATATGAGTGGTAATTGTTTCAATTTCCTTATCTGAAAATTGTCTGTTCATATCCTTTGACCATTTATCAACTGGAGAATGGTTTGATTTCTTATAAAGTAGAGTCAATTCTCTATATATTTTGGAGATGAGGCCTTTATCAGAATCTTTAACTGTGAAGATGTTTTCCCAGTTTGTTGCTTCCCTTCTAATCTTGTTTGCATTAGTTTTGCTTGTACAAAGGCTTTTTTAATTTGATGTAATCCAAATTTTCTATTTTGTGATCGATAATGGTCTCTAGTTCATCTTTTGTCACAAATTTCTTCCTCTTCCACAGGTCTGAGAGATAAACTATCCTATGTTCCTCTAATTTATTTATAATCTTGTTCTTTATGCCTAAATCATGGACCCATTTTGATCTTATCTTGGTATATGGTGTTGTGTGGGTCCATGCCTAATTTCTGCCATACTAATTTCTAGTTATCCCAGAAGTTTTTGTCAAATAATGAATTCTTATCCCAAAAATTAGGATCTTTGGGTTTGTCAAACACTAGATTGCTATAGTTGACTATTCTGTCTTGTGAACCTAACCTGTTCCACTGATCAACTACTCTATTTCTTAGCCAATACCAAATGGTTTTGGTAACTGCTGCTTTATAATATAGTTTTAGATCAGGTACAGCTAAGCCACCTTCATTTGATTTTTTTTCATTAATTCCCTTGAGATTCTAGACCTTTTATTATTCCATATGAATTTTGTTGTTATTTTTTCTAGATCATTAAAATATTTTCTTGGAAGTCTGATTGGTATAGCACTAAATAAATAGATTAGTTGTGTGGAAAGTTTTTTTGTAATTTTGCTCATATAATTCCTGACTTTCCTTTGGTAGATAGATTTCCAAATATTTTATGCTGTCGACAATTATTTTGAATGGAATTTCTCTTTGTATCTCTTGCTGTTGGATTTTGTTGGTGATATATAAAAATGCTAAGGATTTATGGGGATTTATTTTATATCCTGCAACTTTGCTAAAGTTATGAATTATTTCTAATAGCTTTTTAGTAGAATCTCTGGGGTTCTCTAAGTATACCATCATACATATTCAGTTCTTTTGTAGAAAAAGAAAGGCCAAATTCACACTAGTCAATTCATTAAACACTTTCATTCTTCAAATATCTTTTTTCCTATTTACTTTCCCACAAAGAAAATTTTCAGTCCTTCTTATAGACACATACATACAGAACAACATTCACAATAACATGAAAAAGGCGCTTAATACTAAAGTATTAAGTGACAACCCTGAAGAACTAATCCATTATGACTATGAGAATCAGAAAAGGCTTGATGAAAGTATTTGACTTGGGTATTAATGGGTAGCAAGGAGTTAAATAGATAAAGTGAGAAAGATATAGGAAATTGAGTATAGACAAAAAGCAGGAATAAGTTTTAGCAAGAACATAAAGATGTGGAGGGAACAATAGGAGATAAAATTGGTAATATTTTATGGACCCAGATTGTGGAAAACTTTGAAAGCCAAAGTAAAGAATTTAAACAATAAGAAACAACTGTAGAGATTTAAGCTAAAAAGTGACATGAAAAGATTTATGCATAAGAAAGTGATGTGAAGGACAGACTGGAGCAAAGAGAGAGTGAAGGCACGAATCATGGGATCTTGTTGGGTTATTTTGGTTTGTTTTCTTTCAGAAGAAGAAAGCATCATTCTCTGTGCAAAAGAAAACCATACAGAACAAGCACAACCAGGCGCTGGCTGGTGCCCATACGGAAAGGCTTTTCTTTAAATAGATGACTTTCATGACTCAAAATCTTTGATCCAACACAGAGTCACTTTGGCTGTTCTGGGTGGCACATTAATTTCTCCATAGAAGTCATTGACCTCCAGGGAGCTTCATGTGTGGACAAGATATCCAGGAGGGAAAGGAACTAAAATTTGGAGCAGAAGGCAGGCATTCCCTGCCTTCTTTCATGGTTTTCTTCATTGTTTGCATAGCAGAGAGTTTGTTCCTTCCAGCCCAGAAAATATTTTGTTTATTCCATTTTCTTCAATATGCCCAAGGGTTTAAATTAAGGGGCAAAGCATTCTGGGAAAATGTATGTGGGGTTTCTTCTAACCCGGAACATTTGAAAAATACTTGGAGAGATAGGGCAAAATGCAAATTATTCTCAGTTCCTACATGTAACATAGAACTCCCTTCTGCAGTGACCCAGTAAGAAAAAAGAGGATTTTTTTTTTATCATTTTGCACTATAATGGTACTAAAAATCATCAAAGCTTAATGAGAAGAGAAATGCACTTGAACTAAGAAAGAGCTGTGTTCCAACCTTACTTCATACTTAACAAGCAGTATCATCATGGCCAAACTGCTTTGTCTCTGACTCTGTTTCCCCATCTGTACCTTTAGGATTTATCTCACAGGATTGCTTCGAAGATTCAAAGGGTCTCATAAAAGTAAAGCATTTTGTACATTTTGAATGTTATACAAAAGTCATTAATGGCTCTTTTTATTCTGATGTTGAGATCATAAACTGCCCTTGGGATTTTCTTCCTTGTCATTAAGACTAACCTTGTCTCTCTGAGACAGCAATTTAATGAAAAGGTAAAATAGGCAGCAGGAGTGGCGAATATGAAATAAATTTGGAAGAGCATACAGTTAGCAAAGAAAGGAGTTTTAATAATTAACAAGAGAAAAGACAAGTTCTCTAGTGGAACTCACAATTAAACAAGAGAAAGGAAACACTCCATGAAGTGGGAATATGTCATTGACTCGCTAGACTAAATCATTTTGCTATACAAATTCCCCTTTTAGGTCAGTCAGTCAGTCAACCAGTATTTAGATATTTACAATATTCACTGTGTTTATCACTAAAGATACAAAGACCAAAAAAAAAAAAAACTCAGAGAGAATATTCAAATATGGAAGTCAACATGTAAATAAGTAGGTACATATGAAACATATGCAGAGTAAATGAAAGTAATCAATAAAGATTAGAAGGTTAGCCTTGCTGCAACAAGGGCCATTCAGAGATTTGATTTATTTTGGTGGGCTCAATTTCATGACTTTTTTTCTACTTTTATTCAGTAGCACTTGAATAGACATGAAAGAGCTGGATAGGGGGAGGAATGTAGGCTAGGATTTGGCAAGACATGATGATAAGATAAATGAAGGAGGGAATTGGGAGAGGAGAGTTGTGCAGAATTGAGTTGATTTACTCTCAGTGGGTCAAGATAGGAAAGAGAGGCTCAAAAAGTTCAGAAAGAGTTGGCTTTCTTGATAGAGATGCTGGAGTGGTGTGCCATTTCCTTCTCCAACTCATTTTTACAGATGAGTTAACAGGCAAACAGGCAAACAGTTGCTCAAAGTCACACAGCTAGTAGCAAATATTTGAGGATGAATTTGAATTCAGGTCTTCCTGACTAAACTATGAAAAATAACTCCACTGACTCAGGAGGGGTGAAATTAAAAGTCTTTAATTGCACAATTGCAGATATGGGTATCCAATAGAATAGCAATGATTGGAATCAATACTTGTCCTTTTTTATACCTGAAATGCAAATCCCTTTCTTGCTGCTACATTCATTGAGCAGGAGGTCACAACTTCTTAGGAGTACGTAATCCAGCCACATGAATGTGAATCTCTACCTCCAATTGTATCATTACTCCTCCCTTGGACATAATTCAGTCCTTCCCCTGATTCACTTTTGCTATTCCATCTGAAAATTCTAATTCTCCCCTAAGTTTCCTCTGATCACTTCATTACATCTGATTCTTCCCCCCTCAACAACATGTAAGTGGTTCTCCACTTCTAATTATATTTTACAACCGTAGTTCTTATTCTAAATCTCCATCTTTAACTACATTTTATAGCAGTGTTTCTTATTCTAAATCTCCACCTCTGAATTACATTTTCCCCTTTTAAATTTTAATTTCTGAATCTTCCACCCCAATTACATTTTTCTTTTTTATTTCCTTGTTCTGCATCCTACTGCCCTCACCTCCTTTTTTTTACTTTTAATTTTCTAATTTAAGTTTCATTTCTCTAATTCACTCTGTGAAAACTAAATCATCATTAATTTGTTTCAAAGACCCAGCACTATCCTCTGTATTACCTAGTTGCCCCACAGCAAATAAGACCAAAAAAATTTAAGAACTATAATAACAACAGCTGTTATAAAAAAAGTGAAAAGAAAATGAAAAACAAGTTACAAAATTTTTAAAAAGATGAGGTTTAAAAATAAAAAGATTATGGAAAAGAGGAGAATATTTCTAGTGTAGAGGTGATGGCCTAGAAATGAACTGGAGGTTAAAGCGATAGAATTCATGATGGGGTTGGATTCAGAGTCATAGGGCACAGGAAAAAATGGAACGATAAGAGGTTACACTCAGACAGTGGAGTTTTAGATTTCATGAAGATGGAAGTGGGAGGAAATGAGCATTTATATAGCACCTACTAAATGACAGGCACTGCATTAGATGCTCTTTATAAATAGAATTTTATTTATTTATTTATTTTGCTGAATCAATTGGCGTTACTTGCCCAGGAAGTGTTAAGTGTCTGAGGTCATATTTGAACTCAGGTCCTCCTAACTTCAGGGCTGATGCTCTATCCACTGTGCCACCTAGCTAGCCCTATATTATTTTATTTGTTTCTCACAATAACTCTTGGAGATAAATGCTATTATTACCTCTCTTTTACATGTGAGGAAACTGAGGCAACAGAGGTTAAAGTAATTTGCTTAAGTTTATACAGTGTCTGAAGCTACATTTGAATTCAATTACTAGATTAGTACTCTAAATCACTATGCCACCAGCTGCCTCTGTGATGTATGAATGGGAGCCAAGGAGTAAGCAATGGTAATCAAGTTGGCAAAGGCAAATCTAGAATAATACCTTGGTGAGACAGGTTGAGTTGGATAAGTGACAACTTGATGAGGAAGTCCTGGGTCACTAGGTAGAGTTGGCAGAGAAAACCTGAAGTTATAAAATTACTCCCTGAGGTAAGCAGGGAGGGCACTGATGGGAATCAGCTCAGCCTTACAGTCCTATCCCCTATGGAGGTCTTGGGTAACCCCACCTTACTGTATTCAATGAGAAAGTCAAGTTATGCTGGGACATTGATGTATTGCTGGTGGAGTTATGAACGAATCCAACCATTCTAGAGAGTAGTTTGGAACTATGCTCAAAAAGTTATCAAACTGTGCATACCCTTTGATCCAGCAGTGTTACTACTGGGCTTATATCCCAAAGAGATACTAAAGAAGGGAAAGGGACCTGTATGTGCATGAATGTTTGTGGCAGCCCTTTTTGTAGTGGCCAGAAACTGGAAACTGAATGGATGCCCATCAGTTGGAAAATGGCTGAATAAATTGTGGTATATGAATATTATGGAATATTATTGTTCTGTAAGAAATGACCAGCAGGATGATTTCAGAAAGGCCTGGAGAGACTTACATGAACTGATGCTGAGTGAAATGAGCAGGACCAGGAGATCATTATATACTTCAACAACAATACTATATGATGACCAGTTCTGATGGACCTGGCCATCCTCAGCAGTGAGATCAACCAAATCATTTCCAATGGAGCAGTAATGAACTGAACCAGCTACGCCCAGAGAAAGAACTCTGGGAGATGACTAAAAACCATTACATTGAACTCCCAATCCCTATATTTATGCCCACCTACATTTTTGATTTCCTTCACAAGCTAATTGTACAATATTTCAGTCTGATTCTTTTTGTACAGCAAAATAATGGTTTGTTCATGTATACTTATTGTGTATCTAATTTATATTTTAATGTATTTAACATCTACTGGTCATCCTGCCATCTGGGGGGGGGGGTAAGAGGTGAAAAATTGGAACAAGAGGTTTGGCAATTGTTAATGCTGTAAAGGTACCCATGCATATAACCTGTAAATAAAAGGCTATTAAATAAATAAAAAAAAGAAAGTCAAGTTATGTCAAACTCCCTATATTAATTTAAATTTTCCCTATAAATCTGTCTATGGCCTATGCTGTCTTTGCTGAATCCTGTTGGGTTAGCCCACCACAGTGATCTTCCTTGTGGTGTCTTTCTTCCCATCTCCTCCTCCATGCCTCATGTTCTTCTTTCTCCTTTCTCCAGCCCTCCCCCATGTCTCATGGGATTTTTCCTCCTTCATATAGCTAACTAACTCTTTTAGGGTGCTAAACCCATCTATGAATTTAGCCTGCAAATCAATGACATATTCCCACTTCATGGAGTATTTCCTTTCTCCTGGTTAATTGGGAGTTCTGCTGGGGAACTTGTCTTTTCCGTTGTTAATTATTAAAACTCCTTTCCTTGCTAACTGCATACTCTCCCAAATTTATTACATGCTTACCATTCCTGGCACCTATTTTACTTCTTCATTTTGTCTGTAATCTCTTCTCCTAAATAGACGTCCCTTTTGGCAAAGAGAATGGCCATTGTGAATTTGTCACATATTTATTACAAACTAGGAATTGCTACCCTGACCTCATCATTGACATAGGTGACAAGTTGAGGATAGATTTGTACACTGGGCAGATGGAAGCAGGGGAATGTCAGGATCATTTCAATAAGATGAATGAAAGTGGATGAATATGTATAAAATCATTGAGCAATGAGTCTAGGGAAAGTTCATTGAGGAAGGCATGAGAATAGACTGAAGACCTTCTTTGTGGTTTACCCTCCTGGAAGATGGAAGATTTTGTCTTCTGAGACCCAATGAGACCTCCTCACAACAGGCAGGAGAATATGGAAATATAGAAACCCAATCAGGAGGCTGGTTTATCCTTGAGAATGCCCTTGAAAGACAAGAAATGAAAGCAATTCCCATTTGTAGGGCAATCCATCACTAGAAAAGTTCCTGGGGGAAGTAGGTGGTAAATCATACTTTATGGGGTAAGGGATGTCCAGGTGATCCAGCAGGGGCCCCATAGTATGCAGAGAGTATGCAGAGATTTGTCCCAACACTAAAAGCAGTTCTACCTCAGAGTCCACTTGGGAAGGAGTTGGATGGAATGCCAAGAGTTTTTAAGAGATTTTCTCCATTTTCTTCAGGCAAACCAGCTTTACTGAAGCAGCAAGAGGCAGAGAAAAGGACTACATATCCCAAACAAGTCAAACCACCACTAGCCCCCTTAATTATTATGTTGCCTTAGAGGCTCTGATGGACACAGCTCAGGACCCTAAACCCAAGAGTCTTGGGAAGAGCATTCAGCCCAGTATTTGCATTCTTCATCCTAGAAAGCCACAGCTACTAAAGCCCCAGAAAGGAAAGTTCCTCTCACCAAAGTAGCCTTGGCATTGTCAAAGAATTCAACATCAGAAACCTATTTGATTTTATCAGTAGAAATAATATTAAATAAGAAGCAATACCATCTGTTTTGCTGCTGCACCCAAAGGACTGTGGAATTTTTCCATCTGACTTGCAGTAAAAACTTTCCATATGCATTGTTTCCTCCATTAGAATGTACGCTTCTTGAGAGTAGGAATTATTTAACTTTAATATTTCTTTGCCATTTCTTTGATCTCCAAGATTCCCTCCAGCTTTTTAGTCAATAAACATACTAGATTCAGAATCAGAGAAACACAGCAAATGCTACACCACATTGGTCAAATCATCTCAACTCTCTTGGTAGAAAAAAGAAAAAAGGAAGGAAGGAAGGAAGGAAGGAAGGAAGGAAGGAAGGAAGGAAGGCAGGCCAGAAGGAGGAAAGGAAGGAGGGAAGGAAGGAGGGAAAGAAGGAAGGCCAGAAGGAGGAAAGGAAGGAGGGAAGGAAGGAGGGAAGGAAGAAAGGAAGGAAGGAGGGAAGGAAGGAAGGAAGGAAGGAAGGAAGGAAGGAAGGAAGGAAGGGAAAGAAGGAGGGAAGGAGGGTAGGAAGGAAGGAGGGAAGGAGGGAAGGAGGAAGAGAAGAATGGAGATTAGATCAGATTATTCCTAACATCCCCTTCTGTTCTAAATCTTGTGTTGCCACATTGTATTTTTGGTAAAAAGTAACTATTTTAAAACAGTGCCCAAGGCCCTTCAAAACCAAGACGTGAGGGCTTTCTTCAGAGGTTGTAGATTTAAAAAAATGACAACAAAACTTTATTATCCAAAATCCTCTTTTTGTTGAAAACATATGTATTTTCTTATATTACATATAAACAATTTTAACATATATTTTGAATAAATTCTGGAAATGTATTAATAAGAATCTATGATTTGCTCAATTATAAAAATATTTCAGAAAATATACAATTTAAATTGATTATAAATTGAATGAAACCATGGAAAATATAAAGTCAAAGAAAAGAAATATGAGAAAAAGATGAAACAACTAAGTGAAATTCAAAATCTTGACAATAAAATCCATTTTTCCCCAAATTATACAAGAATAATAATCTTACATATTAATTATAATAATAAATGCAAAGAAGGATAGCTAGAGAACAAAGAAGAAAGGAACTTTAAAAAGTCATAGTATATGACATTTACCAGATTATTACCATAGTAGTATATATATATATATATATATATATACATATATATATATAGTATTATGTAGTACTACATGTACTATAAAGTATGTAGTCATAACAAATTTAATCCAATTAGTCTTCAAATGACACACCAAATTGTATACAATCATGAATTACGCATATTTGTTTAGTGCTTTTATTTTCTTTATCAATTTTTTTTCAAAAGCCTTTTAAAACCTATAAATTTTTCTTTTGAATTGCACAAAGATCTCTTTAATTGTAAGAGCTGTGGAACTCCTCAGTAAGTACCAAATGTGTAGGGATAAAGCCAGAAGAGCAGCGAAGGCATCCTAGCCATTTCCAGGGAGGTGCCAATAAGGTGAGCCAGAACCATAAAAAGCATTCCAAAGGGAATGGCAGAAATAAAATCAGATTTAGCCCAGGAATCCCTGAGGAAGGGCCATGAAATTATTACAGTGATTTTGTATAAATAAATACTCCTTTACTCTACCACCAAACAATAACAATGAGTGGAAAATGGAGAGTGAATAGAGGGGACAGACTTCAGATTTGGCCTTTATATATGAACCCATGCTTTCTTTATCACCAACTGGAGAAATTCTATCCCTGTAAGATTGGAAGGAAGGCACAGCAAGAGATGCTGGTGGACTCAATGCAGTATATTTAAAAAAAAAAAAAAAAAAAAAAAAAAAAAGGAGCTTGAAACTTGAACCTTCAAGACATCTAACATACAAAGCATCTTGAAAGATTGGTTTAAATTTCATAAATACTATCTGTGAGACCCTGGCTAAGCTCTAAGTCTCTCAGTAGCCCAACCATCTCTTTAAAACTGTAAGTTCCAAAAGAGTTTCTATCTTCAGTGGTAGAGCATTTCTTCATTGGAAGCTCCTTACATCCTCAAAATAACAGGTCTATTTTACAAGCTATTTGACTATAGGTAAGCCAATTCAATTCTCTAAGGCTGATTTCTTATCTCCAAATGGGAATAACAAAGTAGCATTTGTATAATACTTCAAGGTTATCTCCATTCTGGAGAGCAATTTGGAACTATGCCTAAAGGGTTATCACCAACTTTGATCCAGCAATGTCTCTACTGGGTCTGTATCTTAAAGAGATCATAAAAAGGGAAAAGCACCCACATGTGCAAAAATGTTTGCAGCAGCTTTGTAGTGGCAAGGAACTGGAAACTGAGCGCATGCCCATCAGTTGGATAATGGCTGAATAAGTTATGGAATAATGGAATTATGGAATATTATTGCTCTCTAAGAAATGACCAGCAGATGGTTTCAGAGAGACCTGGAGAGACTTACATGAACTAATGCTGAGTGAAATGAGTAGACCCAAAAGAACACTGTACACAGCAACAAAATTATGTGATCAATTCTGATGGACATGGTTCTTTTCAACAATGAAGTGATTCAGGCCAGTTCCAATAAACTTGTGACAGAGAGAGCCATCTACACCCAGAGAGAGGACTGTCAGAGATGAAAGTGGATCCCAACAAAATTTTTCCACCTTTTTGTTGTTATTCACTTGCTTTGTTTTGTTTTGGTTTTTGTCATTTTTCTTCTTTTTGATTTGATTTTTCTTGTGCAGCATGATAATTGTGGAAATATGTATAGAAGAAATGAACATGTTTAACCTATATTGGCTAACTTGCTGTATAGGGGATAGGGGAGGTGGGGAGGGAGGGAGAAAAATTTGGAACACAAGGTTTTGGAAGGGTGAATGTTGAAAACTGTCTTTGCATGTGTTTTGAAAATAAAAAAACAATTAATTAAAAATAATAATTTTCTCAGGGTCGCAGTTAATTTGTGTCCAAGACAGGATCTGAAGTGGGTTCTTTCTGTCTCTGAATCCACCATCTACTGTACCATCTAGCTTTCAAGAAGGATGTAAGGTTCAAATGAGACGTCATCCTTTGGCAAACCTCAAAGTTCTATGTAAGAGAGTAATAGTACAGCATAGTGAATAGAAAGCAGACTTTGGAGCCAGGAAAACCGGTGAAATCTTATTTCTGCCACATGATGATCGAGTAACCCTGGGTAAACTACCTAACTTCTCAATGCCTGAAAAGCCCTTTAACACAAAAAGATAGAGAATCATTGCCATCTGTGCTGCTAGAGGGGATTTCCTTACTGGCAGCTTCTTACACTTGTGAAGTGACAGGCAGTGGCAGGAGTGGGGATGGGAGGGAACTAGAAAAATATTAGCTACAGGTTAGATATGGCAAGATGTAAACTCAGAAGATCAAATATCAAATTAAAAATTGGAAAGTTCCTAATTGATTTTTAAAGGAATCCAAACTTAAACTTATAGAGTACTGAAAGGTTTCAATGTATTTTTCTAGCCTTGTGAGAAAGATGGTGCAAATACTATTATCATTGCCATGTTACTAATAGAGAAACTGAGGATCAGAGAGTCAATGTCCTTCAATGATCATACATAGATTGGCAGAGTTGGGTTCCTACCACAGATCTCCTGCTCCCAAGGCAGCTCTTTTGGCAACACTGGCTAAAATTTTTCCACATGAGAAAAAAACTAGAGGAGCCTCCACTTTAATCATACATGGCCCCACCATGGAAATGGACAAGGGAAAAGAAAGGAAAGGCGATGTCCAGGAGCAGAGGAGGGATGAAAAGTTATCCTCAGCTCACATAATCAGAATTACACACAGGGAATGTGAACAATTAATCATGTCCTGCCTGAGATGAAAAAAATTCCAATGAAAGAAAAAATGAGACGAAGCTGACTTGAACACTTTTAAAACTTAATGGCGAATGTGCTCAAGACTCACGCTCTCATGTTCTACCTAACACATACTGCAAAGACAGATTCTTTAGGGAAGGTTTCCTCTCTCTTGCATGAGCATAATGGAAAAGGGGGGAAAGAAGACAGAGACAGAAACAGCGAGACAGAGACAGAGAGACTGAGACAAAGAAACTGAGGCATGAATGAGAAAGATAAAAAGAAAGAAGGGGGAAAAGAGAGAGAGACAGAGACAGAGAGAGACACAGGGCGAGAGGGAAAGCGACAGAGAAAGAGAGAGACACACACAGGGAGAGAGGGAGAGAGACAAAGAAACTGAGACATGAATGAGAAAGAAGAAAAAGAAAGACAGAGACAGACAGAAAGACTGAGACAAAGAAACTGAGACATGAATGAGAAAGAAGAAAAGAGAGAGAGAAGAGAGATTGAGACAAAAAAGAGAGATGAATGAAAAAGAAGAAAAAAGGAGAGGGGAAGAGAGAAAGAGATTGAGACATGAATGAGAAGAAAAAGAAAGACAGACAGTCAGACAGAGAGAAGAGAGACTGAGCCAAAAAAAAAAAAAAAAAAAAAAGAACTGAGATGACTGAAAAAGAAGAAAAAAGGAGAGGAAGAGAAAGAGATGAGAGACAGAGAGCAGAGAGAGAAACAGGGAGAGACAGACTGAGACAGAGACAGAGACTGAAACAAAGAAACAGACATGAATAAGAAAGAAGTAAAAATAGGAGGAGAGAGAGAAGGAGGGAAGGAAAGGGAAGGAGGGGGAGAAAGGAGGAAGGGGGAAGGGAAGAAGGAGAGAAACAAAAATTTATTAAGTACCTACTCTGATGAGTGTTAGGAATACAAAAACAAAAGACAGACATCAAGGTGCCTACATTCTAATAGAAGGTGATATATGTCAGGGAGCAATGGCCAGGAAAAGGCATTTCTATCAAAGTAACAGAGAAATAGAGGTGATCCATAAGACAATTCATTCTCATACCTTTTCAGTAACAATATTAATAAT
Source organism: Sarcophilus harrisii (assembly GCF_902635505.1). NCBI lineage: Eukaryota > Metazoa > Chordata > Mammalia > Dasyuromorphia > Dasyuridae > Sarcophilus > Sarcophilus harrisii. Next base: position 69,203,047 of record NC_045431.1, read on the forward strand.
GATTTACAGATTTGTAATTTAAATATTAAATTTATTAAATGTTTATTAATTTAATAGATTAAATATTAGTAATAATTTAATGGGTCAGAAGCAAGAAGTAGAAGGCAGGGCAATGATGGGAGGGAGGGAAACAAGCTGAAGGTTTGGCTAAAGGTGAGCTGGTTTGAGTCTACAGATGCATGGGATGTGAAACATGGTATAGAACCATCTTCACATAATACATTATTCAGTCACCAATCAAGATGGTTCAGGGAAGTCCAAACCTGAGTGAATTTACTTCCATAGGAAAAAATATTGGTACAGGTTGTAAAAAGCAGAGTTGCAGCAACAAGGAAAATAATAAAATGGCCTGGATGGATGGTTGGATGGGATAGAAGACAAGATTGAAGAGAGTTTGGGGAATACTCTTATGTCCATTCCTATGGGCTGTATTGGGTTATACATCTCTCTTTAGTGGAATGAAATAAGAGGTAGAAAAATTAGTTCCAAGAAGTCTATTTGACAGGCTTAATCAACAATCATTTTTTGAATGCTTACTCCATGCCCAGCACTGCATAATCCCAGAGAATATATTTTCCTCAGCTCTAAAATGAAGAATTTGGTTTCAGTGATCTCTAAGACAATTTCCAGCTCTAAATTTATGAGCCTAGACTCTCCGAGCCTATTTCCTCTTCTGTAAAACAGTGATAATTAGTGTGCTAATAAATAGTGTCTGCTCATTTCATTTAAAAAAAATATTTTATACTTTTTAACGATGTTGCTTCATATCTTCCAGGAATTCTAGTTGAATTTGCACCCAAGCTGTGCAAAATGATTTTAATTGTAAATGTTTGGGGGAGTGCCCCTACCCTCAGAATAGCTTTTTTTGGAAGGATTCTTTTTCATTTGTTTGTTTGCTCATTCATGCAGCCTATTTCCTGAATTTGCATTTTATGTTAGGGCAAGGCTCAGTGTACTTCTGAAGGAATGTCTGTGCTGGTCCTGCGCTTGCTTTGTGGGTCCATTGAGTGTGTGTTGTTCCACGTTCCCAGAAACAGTTAAGACTGGGGACCCACAAGCTTTCAATGCTTCCAAAATGTTGTAATCTATGACAAAGTCCCATCATATCCCCTAGTCTGAGCTCTGCAAGTTCTTGACTTGGATTTGGATCTAAGCAAGAGGCCAGTGAGCTTGCCTCATCTGGAATTTCAGAAAATTCTTGCTGTGTACCCAGCTACTCTCGGCAAAATAGAAAGTTTTAGGGGTTCAGAGTGCAGAATTGCAGATTCCCCTTTGGTGTGGGATCCCTGCTTTGATTATTCTACTATAAGATTCAGACAGAACTAAGGGCTATTACTGAGACTGAATCTAAGCCACATGGCTACTGCTTATTTATGAACTTTACTCTTTGTTCAATATATAACCTAGAGCCTAACACCTTTCCTCACCCTGGAATGCATTGGGCAATAAGTAAAAGAGATGGTACCTTTTCCTGCACTGTATATATGTTTGCATTTGGGATCCTTTCCTATGCTAGTGAACAGCCTCCTCCTGGACTAGAAGGTTTCCTGCAGCAGTTCCAGGATAAATAATCCCCAGTATCCTAAATCTTCTCTCATTATCTCCTTATTCCTACCCAGACTAGGGAAATGACTCATTTTTTCTTAGGTTTCCAGATCAGATTTTATCTAATGTATTTTCTAGATCTGTTTAGAGGAATTAAGTTGGGGGAAGTTCACTGTGTATCCTGCCACTCCATCATCTTGCCACTTGCCACTGGCTCTGATCTATATCAGAATAACTTCTGTCAGATTCTACCAATCTGAAGAGGCTTCAGATAGATCCAGTGATGGAGTCCATCAGTCTGTTGTCTGGGGACCATCACAGCTAAGCTTAGAAAGGCTCATCAATTGATTGCCTGAAGGCTGTTTTTTTTTTTTTTTTTTTTTTTTGTGTGTGTGTGTGTGTGTGTGTCCTGGTGAACAGCCTTTTCCTGGCCTAAAAGGTTTCCTTTTTCATTACTCCAAAAGCAAATTCATTCAGTCATAAAGAAGTTACTATCTGAGATCAGAATTGCACTCAGGAAGATGAGTCTTCCTGACTCCAGGTCTGGCATTCTATCCACTGGGCCACCTAGACGCCCATCTTGAGGAGACATAGACACACATACACACACACAAATATATACTAAGATTAATGACCAAACATCAAATGATTACAGGTTTTGGCAAGTGAAAATGTTTGCTGAGCTTGGCTCCTTGGGGTTAAATGCAAGATTTGTGACATTCAAACATTCCTAACAAATGCATAGAATACCAAATATTAAGTGTTGGAATGCAGGCAGAAGTATTCAAAACAAAAGCAAATAAACAATTACTTTGGAGAAGAGAAGAGCAGCTATGAACTTGATAATTGTTCTCCTGCACTTTGGGTGTCAGCCAGGATTTGTAGCTATGACATACAAAGAACTTTTCATTCAAAAACATCCTATCAAATCAAGTTGACTAGCTAAGTTAAGTTAAGAATTTTCCATTTCAAGAATTAAAATCCTTGATTTTTAGTTTAACACAGCTTGATTTTCCTTCCCATGAAATAATTGTTGCTTTCAGAGACCGAATGTTAAGTTAAAACTTTTATAGCCTATTTTTACTTCCCAAACAATTCAGCTTGATGCAAGGAAATGGTTTATATTGATGGGATATTACTATTCTATTCTTCAACTTGTCTTTCATATTTACAAAGAAATGTTTTTCTAGATAACATCCAAAATTCTGGCTGAAGATTTGAAAAGATTAATTTTTTTTTGTCTTGGCCAGGACAGACTGTTTTCAATAAATAATCTTGAATAGTTCTTACTGTTCAAGCATTAGTATAATTTTCTAATTTAAAATGAAAATACCTAGAAGTAGAACATGTTTTCATGTACTCATTAGTAAATGTTTCATTTGCATATTTTGTTTTGGTACTTTTGTTGCCAAACTTTTAAAGAAAAGATAAATAGACCCACTTTGGGAAATTGTTTCCATTAAACTTTTCTTACGGGTGGTCGAATATGAGTCAAATCCAGAAAATTGATGCTTACTTTCCAAAACACCTACAGTATGCAAAAGCAATTAATTCTATAGATTTGTAGGTTGTCAGGGTTGTGAATACATAACACAGTTCATATTTTATTCATTGTTTACATATTTAAAGTGCTCTCCTTTCCCCTAGCCTTTGTGAAAGGTTGAAATATAAATGAGATAATTTACTTGGAATATTACTTAATGACTAAATATTCTTTTCATAGTGAAGGTTGAGCTGTTTATGAGCTACTTTCATTTTGCCTCTTATTTTGCATTGAATTTATAATTAAATGCTATTCCTGTACATATTGTACACTTGGTTAAATTAGCTCATTAGTTCAATTACACTGAAGGCGATCACACTAGCAAATAAGAGCCTCACTGCTGATTCAGGTATTGTATGATGCTGATGGTGATTAAAGAAAAACTACAAAATGTGGTACAAAAGTGTCACTTTAAGTCACTACATCTGAAGAAGAGATACATATTTTTGGTTCCAGATTGAGATTTTGAAAAATCAAGTAAAGATTTTAATGATAACCCAAGATAGATTTCTTTCTCCTTCTCTCTGAGTAGATCTCTGATAGGTTCTTAATCCCAGTGGAGGGGAAGAGAGGATTTTAGAAGTGGGGAACAGAAACTACATATTTTTTAACTTGACTGGCTAGTATAAAAATATATAAATTTGGAGTCTGAAGGGATCTTAGTGGGCCACTCAGTCCAACCCATTCCCTCGATATTTATCAATATCACTACATCCTTTAATTGTCCTGATCAGGGTTATTCTGCCCTCTTAGTTGATGGAGAAGAGCAAAAAATGTCTTCTTATTCCTGTCTACTTCCAAGAACATGGGATCATGAATCTAGAACTGGAAAGTATTTCAAAGGTTATCTAGTCCAATTCTCTCATTTTATAGATGAAAAATCTGGGTCTCGAGTGGTTTAAATGATTGACCTAAGATCATAGAGGGTTACAAGGGCAGATGTGAATCCAACATCAATATTCTTTACACTATACTACTTTGCCAAATATAGCACAGCTAATTCTTTGGTTTTAAAAGGGATCTACTACAAAAAGCTCCATTAGATGCAGTCAAGGGTGAATGGTAGCATAAGATAAAGAGTAAAATTGCTAATCACTGCAAAGTTCTTATGGCTTAATGTCAGTTTTAATTCTCAGTTGAATGGAATGGCCACTCTTCACTCAATAAGATCACAGAAGTGGAAGAAGTCTTAAGGATCATTTTTTCTTACTCTTCAGGAAACTGAGATCCAGGCAAGGATCTTGTCCTATATCATATTTCTAATTTCTTTTTTGCTTGTTTTTCATATTTCTAATTCTAAATCCAATGCATGATACTATAGGATCACAGAATTTGAAGCCTGAACAGACTTTAGAGATCATTTCATCCAACTGCTCATTTTATGAATGAAGAAAGTAAAACAATGAAGGGGCTTTCCCAGAGTCATACTTGTGCAAAATCAGTGCTGAGATTGGGACTCGGACCATGTGAATGTAAGTGCAGTACTACTTATATGACAACACAATGGTTTTTCTACGATCCTTTACAAAAGCAAACCTTTCTATCCTCACTCAGACTATGCAGGTAAATTAAATAACACAAGAGTTTAAGTATCTAATGTATAGAAGGACTGTGCTAAACATTGGGATAAAAAAATTAATAATTGCTCCTACCCTCAGGAATCTTATATACTATGAACCAAATGCCACTCATCACTCATTTCTAATGGTGTTCTCATAGAATTAATCATGCTCCATCATATGGTTTCACCTAATGAGAGAACATGCTTTCACTCAATCAACTGACAAGATTAAATCGGATAAATCTGAATGGATTGAACTTTTAATTATGTAAAAAACCCTTTCCCCACCATTAATGTGGATTGGATTTTTTTAAATGTTCCTTTTTATTGTGAGCAAATATATTGGGAATTAACAAAAACAATGCAAAAAGAATTTTCCAAAACTACCGATCCTACTTCACTTTCCCACCTTAGGCAAATATCATAAACTATAAAAGAAAGAAAGAAAATACTTTATCTTAGGAAGTATCTACTAATTAATTAAGCTGATATCAGTAGTTTTGTTGTTTGTTTTGGAGTTTGGGGTTTGTTTGTTTTTGTTTTTGTTTTTGTTTTTGCAGGAGCTAGGGGGAGAGGGATAAGGAAGGATTAAATAGAACCCACATAATTCATGAATAAATTATCACAGGCTTGATTTTTCTGGATTCCTCTTCTTTCTCCTTCCCTGTCAAATTGCCACCTCCCTAATGTAGGGTCATCTTCAAGAATAAAGGACAAACAACAAGTGGTCATAATGGGAAAACTCCATTCCTCTTACCCTTCCATCTCAGGTTTCTAGTACTTTCTTCTGATAAAGACTATCTTGCTTGCTTTTAAAAAATATTCTCAGGACAGCTAGTTGGTATAGTGGATAGAACTCCAGCCCTAAATCAGAAGGACCTGAGTTCAAATCTAGCCTGAGACACTTAACATTTCCTGGCTGTGTGACCCTGGGCAAGTCACTTAATACCAAAATTGCTTTAGCAAAATGGATTAAAAAAGAGAACTATATCTATTTATCTATGTATATATACATACACATATACCACGAAGCATATAGCAGCCTTTAAAATTTATGAAGAAATAAGAAAGGAGAGAATAGAATAAAGCAATACATATGGCAGTGAGATAGGATATATAGATCTATGGAAATAGGATAGAGAGGAAGGGAAAAGGCAGAGGAAGAAGATAAGGAAAGGATCTGTGGATGGCAGGAGATTAAGTAATAATAATGCAATTTAAAGAGTAATTAAAGTAGAAGAGTTACCAGGGATAGGAAATAAGAGATATACACAAACACAATAACAAGGATCAGGAAAAGAATTTATTAGAAAAAACAACTAAGCCTTGGTCTATACATCTCTTACCAGCTGAGCTTCTGACCAGTTCTGACTTGAGGCTCAAACAGAACAAAGAATTGCAATACCGCTTAATGAGGAAAGCATATAAAAAGGGACAATACCATAATCAATAATGGCATTGTACGCAGGGAAAGCCCTCAAGTTGAGTAACAAGCACTTAATGTATAGAAATGTTTTGTTGACATAGCTATCACTAAAACCATCTATGGAGAAAAGATGACAGGGAAGGAAGTGTTCAGGGAAAGTAATCTGAAGTCAGTCAAGAATTCTCTGAAGAAAACTAAGTGATCACCCCCACCCTTCCCAGGCTCTTGATCTCAGCTTTGTTCTTATTTATTCCACTATCTTCATTTACTGAACATCATCCAGAGGGGTAGTGTAGTCCAATAGTAAGAGGACAGAATTTCAGAATACCAATATTTTGGTTCCACTTCTGCTCCTCCTTGATTCTGTCACCCTGGAAAGGTAATTTAATATTTTAGTTCCCTTTTTAGCAGTATAATGGAGATAATAATTATTATTTCTTGTGCTTTCCCCCTGGCAGGAGAAGGTCAACCAAGGTAATCTAAGTAGAAAACTTCGTAAGCTAAAAAGCAGTATACAAATTATAAGGTATAATTATGAGTAAAGTCTGTCCCTAAGACTATCTCAGCTCTTTTTATTCATGAATTTCCTGAAGTTTTTGTTCCTACTTACTATTGGTGTGACTTAGGTTAACTACCCTGAGCTTCATTTTCCTCATCTGAAAAAGGGACAAAATTATTTCCTTTTTAAACCCAGGATTCACAAGGTCCATGGATAGATTTCATAGGATCTGTGAATTAGAATGGGGGGGGGGGAGGAATTACATCTTTTTTTTCCCACTAACCTCTAACCAAAATTCAGCATTTCCTTCAATTATTTAAAAACACTTTCCTGAAAATGGATACATGACCTACCTACACATAAAAAGAGATATTAAAAGAAATATTTAAGAACATGGAACATATTACCTATCAGACTTATGGGTAGGTGAAAAATTTATGAAGAAATGAGATAGTGTTGTGGTATGTAAAATGGATAATTTTGATTACATTAAACCTAAAAGATTTTGTACAAATAAAACAAATATAGTCAAGATCAAAAGGAAACCAGAAAACTGGGAGAATGGGGAAGGGAATTTATAGACAGTTCCTGAGATAAAGGTTTCATATTTCAAATATAAAGAACTTTGTCAAATCTATAAGAATGTCATTCCTCAACTGATCAGTAGTCAAAGGATATGAACAGGCAGTTTTCCATTTAAGAAATCAAAACAATTTATAGTCATATAAAAAATGTTCTATCTCATTATCGATTAGAGAAATGCAAATTAAAACAAACCTGAGATATCACTTTACAACTACCAGATTGGCTAAAATGATGAAGAGGAAAGTGACAAATGTTGGAGGGGTTGTGGAAAAATTGAGACTTTAATTCATTGTTGATAGATCTATGAGCTGATCTATTTTGAAGAGAGATTTGGAATTATGCCCAAAGAGTTATAAACTGCCTATACCTTTATTTTTGACCCAGAAATATTTCTTTTAGGTTTGTTCTTCAAGATGACTAGGGAAAAAATCTATATGCTCAAAAATTTTTACAGTAGCCGTCTTTTTAAGAGCAAAGAAATGGAAATTATGGGTATAGCCATCAATTTGGGAATGGCTAAACAAATTGTAGTATAGGTACATAATAGAATATTACTCTGCTAAAAGAAATGATGAGATTAATGATTTTAGAAAAGCATGAGAGAGCTTCATGAAATAACAAAGATTGAACAATATCAGGAGAACATTGTAACCAGTTCCAATTGTTCAGTGATAAAGAGAGCCAGCTATACCCAGAGAGAGGACTGTGGGACCTGAGTGTGGTTCACAACCTAGCATTTGAAAAATAGTCCATGCATATGTTTTGAAAAATAAAAAGCTTTAATAAAAAAAATAAACTTCACTTATAACAACCTAAAAAAAGAGAACATTGTATACAGTAACAGCAGTACTGTTTTAAGAATTTTGAGGAGCTAAATCATTCTGTTATGAAGATCCAAATTCACCACAAAGATCTTTAAAAAGGAAGATGCTGTTTGCATCCAGAGAAAGAACATATATATGTATACAAATCTATGTTTATAGTTTATATGCAGAGAGTATTTACAAAGTAAATTATGGGGGGAGAAGATATCAAGATTTTAGAGAATCAGAACACACTTTTTAGGAAGCATCACTTAAATTCAGCCTTAATGAAAATTAGGAGTTCTAAATGGTTATGAAGCTAAGGAAGTAGGATATTCCAGATGAACTTGAGCCACTTAAGCAAATTTGTAAAGTCAAGATTTAGAATAATGTGCTTTGGTAGAAGCTAATAGACCAAATGTAGCTCCGACCTAGAATAAGTCAAAAAGAACAATATAAAATTAGACTGGAGAGGCAGGAGGGTGTCAGATTGTTCAGGGTTTTAAATATGGGGCTGAGGAAGCTATTGAAGATTTTTTGAATCAGGAAGAGACATAGCCAAAGCTGGATTTTTAAAAATATGGAAATGGATCTTCATGGCTTCCCCTAGTGAAGCACAGATATAAAAGCTGAGATATGAAGGTGATACATGTCAAGTGCATATGCAGACATTGGCTATATGAACTTTTAGATATTTTTAGCTTCAGATGTTAAAAATGATTAGCAATTGGAGCACTCACTGCCAGGCTTACTTTTTCAGGTGGTGGAAAGGACACCAAAGAAGCTCATATTTTTATGCTATTCCAGGCTCTTCAAACCTTTGTTGAAGTCACCTGACCCCTTCCCTGGAACTGGACCTGATTTCCTGCTGGGACAGAGCAGTAAAATAGCAGCTGCTGTTAAGAGAGGCGCCATTCACAGAGACAGAAACATTCAAGAAATGAAAGGCATTTTTAGAAAATTTTGGAAAATCTGTCATGAGGATGTCAACTATTTAGTCGAGTCTTAGAGAGTCAGTTCAGCATTGAAAAAGGGAGGCAGAAATCAGTAATGGAAACCATCCCTCCAGTTTCATCTCATTGACAGAAACTGACAAAGTCCTCTGCATCTAGGAAGAAAATAAAGGTGATCATTTTGTTACCATCAAAACTTGCTGTTGGTAGAGGGATTGTTAACCTGCATTTAAAAAGACATTAAAAACTAAATGTGAATTCAAATATAGATGTGTATTTGTAGATATAGGATGAATCAATGATTATAACTCTGAAGGCACTGGCTAATGACTAGTGTTTGGAGAACCTACATTGTGTAACATATTACAATGGGGAGAAAAGGAACTGTTTTGGAAGTCACTGGCCATGGATTAAAATAACAGCTGTGTCACATCCTACCTGTATGATCTTGGGCAAATCACTTCATTTCCTTAGGAAATCAGTCTCAGCTGTAAAATTAAAGGTTGAATTAAAATGACTTCTAAAATTGATTCTAACCTTAAATCTATACTCTTTGCTTGAAAAAAAATATTTTAAATATAAGGTTTCTATTCACATGCAAACCAGCTTTGTGGATTGCTATTGTGAATAGAAGTCATGAGATAAAATGTCAAAGCATAACTTTTTCAACTCCTTAAGTACTTACTATAAACTGCAACTTCATTTTAAAAATAAATTTTGTTAGTATCTTGTTTTCACATCATGTAAATTTCCCCAAAATCCCTTGCTTTCTTCTTTCCCACAGAAACATTTTTTTTAATATGACAAAGAATATTTTTTAAAAGAAACAGAAGCAGAAAAAGAGAAAAATCAGTTAAACTGATCAATATATGGAAGAAATCTGAAAATATATGCAATGTTCCACACCCTTGAACCTCCCACCTCTGAAAAAGAGTGGGCGGAGGTGTCTTCTTGTGCATTCATTCATTCTTACAAGTTATTCTTAGGCCTTCCATTCTGTCAAATTTAATTTGACCTATTTTTTAAACACTTGAAAACTGGGAACATAATATATGTGGATGTATATATCCTACTTAGTTTAGCTTTCTTCAATTTTTAAAAAAATTTTTAGTGTATTTATGTTTCTGACTCATTTTCCCTCTTACAAAACTTGGTTTTATAAGAGCTACCTGGTGTTCATGATGCCTTTATGAGGTTTTTAAAGACTTTTGTCTTTGAACCAGAAATTTATGTTTTGTCAGCATTCATTGAATTCAGACATAAAAAGGAGCTGGGATCCTCTCTAGCCTTAAGATTCCTTTATGACTGTGTATTCTCTAGCCACTTAGGAAGGGGGTGGCAGTGGGAGAGGAATGTGTTTTCCCATGTAGAATTTCCTTTCCAATATTTACTATATTATTATTTTCTCCATTTTGCAAATGAGAAAAGTGAGACTCAGGGAGGGCAAGCAATATGACCACAAGTACACAGCTAAGAAAGATAAAAAGAGATATTTGAAATCAAGTTTTTCAGATTCCAAATCCAATGTTCTATCCCCTGTGCAACAGGAGTAGGCATTTAGTATCGGGCTTTGAATTTGGAACTAAATTTGGAACATATATTTAGAACTGGAAGAGACCTCACAGGTCATTAGGGTCAACCCACTCAGACTAACAAACTGAGATATGAAGAAGTAAATACTCAAGACTGATTAAATAGCATTCATTTACTTTTAATAGTTGTTAAGCTACAATTAATTTCATGGGTGACATTTTTTCAAATATTATTAATACCATAATATATGGTGATGAAATACTAGTCAATAAACATTTATTAAGGGGCTTATTATAGAGACAGGCATTATGTTAAATGCTGAGAACACAGGTACAAAAAATAACAAAAGAAAGAAAAAAGAAAAAGAAAAAAGAAAGAAATCAGTTCTTGCTCTTAAGGAACTTATAATCTAAAAGGAAAAGACAAAAACAAAAGGTAAGAAAAGAAGGAAGAGTGAAAGTACCTGACTTGGGGATAAAATGGAAAATTCCAAAAAAGTCCAAGTTCAATGACTCTGGAAGAGAAAATGAGTCCAACAACTTTGTGCAACTCTGCCTCAAGTAAATTCAATTTAAGTTAAGTTGAAGTTTTGAAAGATTATCACCAAATTATATATCAGTTTGGTTCTGTTTGAAAATGAAGGACAACACTCAACCAACCAACTATATCAATTAATCAATTATCATCAATTAGATTTTACAAAAGGATATTTACTGAGAAAGTGAAACAAGGACCAAAATATACTTTCTCTCTCTCTCAAAAAAAAACAACAACAACAACAACAACAACCATACTATTACAGTTTCTAACTGAATGGAAGCCATTCTAGAAACCTTCATGAATATAAATATGTGTTTTGTGTGTGTATGCAAAGAGAAAGACAGAAAAACAGAGAGAAAGGGGAAGAAGGAAGAGAGAGGGAGTAAAGGAAGGAAGGAAAAAAGAAAGGAAGGAAAGGAGGGAGGGAGGGAGTAAAGGAAGGAAGGAAGGAAGGAAGGAAGGAAGGAAGGAAGGAAGGAAGGAAGGAAGGAAGGAAGAAAAGAAGGAAGGAAGGAGGAAAGGAAGGAAGGAAGGAGAGAAAGAAGGAAGGAAGGAAGGAAGGAGGGAAGGAAGGAAGGAAGGAAGGAAGGAAAGGAAGGAGAGAGGGAAAGAGGGAGGGAAAAAAGAAGGGAAGGAGGGAAGGAAAGAAAATTATACTACTCGAATTATTCTACAGATTTAGTACTATACCCATTCAATTATCAAAGAGGAATTTTATAGAATTTGTCAAAATGATAACATAATTTATGTGGAAAAAAAGATCAAGACTATAAGGGAAACAAATTTTAAAAGATTGAACGAAGAAAGAGAAGATATATGCCCTTCTCAAAATCCAAGTTATATTATAAAATAATAATTATCAAAACTACATGGTACTGTATCAAAAAAAATAAAGAAGCAAATCAATGGAATAAAATAAATAAACACTCAAAGCAAGAAATACACTGGAGTATAATGTGGGATAAACCTAAGTCACTGCTTGGAAAGGGACCCTTTAAAAGAACTACTAAGAAAACTAGAACATGGATTGTAATATGGAAAACATATCCCACTCCATATACTACATTAAATTCCAAGTGTACAAATGAACTAAATGGTTTTTAAAAACACAGCAAAAAGAGACTGAAAAGAAAAAGTTCTTAATCAAATAGAGAATAAAGAAGATTATAAAAGGAAAAAGTCTAGATCATATAATCTTAAAAGCTTTTGCACACATAAAATCAGTGTTGCTTAATTTAGAAGAAATTATATACATCATGAAAAATATTTGAATTATTTTTCTTTTAAAAATATAAAATACACAATCTACATGGAATCCACACAAATCTATATGATAGCTTTCTCTAATAGAGAAATATTTGAATAGGTTTCAAAAGAAACAAATGTAATTAACAACTATTTTTAAAATGCTCAAAAAATTTAAAAATATATAAATTGAAGTAAGGGAGAATTTGTTTGATGTTTTCAAATATTTGGAGAGATTATAATTTAAAAGAGGAAATAAGCATTTTTAGAATGAAATGAAGCTATCATAATTGTATTCAGTCTCCAAATAGTCTCAGGTGTTAACATGCCCCAAAGCAGCCAAATAGAAGCTCATACTTGATGCAGAGACTGTCTTCCTTCTCTATATGTAAGCCACAGGGAAACTTCCCCCATCATTCAGAAACAGATATAAGACAGAAATCAGAGAAATCTCAGAGTAGTGAAGCTGGGAGATGGGGAACTAGGTGTCCAATCTGAGCCCCTCCTTAAATAGTGGTTTTAGAGGTCACAGCTCTGCCATCCAATCAGAGAGGCAGAGGGTAGTGATAGGGCTGATTTAATCTTGCAGTATGGTGAGGTTTCCTAATGATGGGGTCCCTGGGGTTCAAAGAGTTCGAAAGTAGTACAGTATAGTGGGGAACAAAATTTTCTGAGATTGGATAATTTAAGGTCTCTATTTTCTGTTCTCCTAGTTTAAGTAGTTTGCAGATTATTAGTTATTTCCAAAATAATCTTCCTGATGCCCAGATCTACTATGTCACTCAGGCCTTGGAAACAATATAGCATAATAGGCAGAGTATTGGACTTGAATCAAAGAAAATCTGAATTCAGAATTCACTTTAGACACTTGTTGGCTTTTGAACATAACCTTTCTGTGTCTTAGTTTCCTCATCTGTAAAATGGAGGGGACTGGACTTAACTTTATGATTCTATGATCCCTTGTTTAAAAATCTATAATGTCTCTCTAATTGCTCATATGACAAAATATAAACTCCTTCATCTCACAAATAAATGCCTCCACAATTTGGTCTCAAATAACTGTCTGTAGCAGAGACAATACTTGGACACAAGCTTTCTGACTCCATACGCAAGGTTATATCCATTACACTAAGTTTGACAAGATTTATTCTACTATTTACTACTTCAATAGTTCTGGGAATTATGCTTTCATTGTTAGGGGCATTGTCCCCATTTATATAAACCCTAACCTTTCTTTTTGCCTTAGTAAATAATCTTGAATTTTTGAAGTTAAAAAAAAATCATTACTCAATTGCCATGCTTTTGGTGAAGACATGCTCTGAGCTTAATGGTTTGGTCATTAGTTAATAAAGACTTAGTCCATAGGCAGGCCACTTCTGAGGCTTTCCTAAGTTGATAGACTGTGACAGAGCTTGGCTCCCATGGAGAGGATGGGGTTACATGGAGAGGATACCATGATGAAGCATCAGGGAAGGATATCAGTGGAGATTTCAAGAGTCCAATTCTATTGATTTATAGTAATATTTGTATAGTCACTTAATCTCTGGTACAGATATAATTGTGGCTCTTTTTATGTACTGGGAAAATTCTCAATTGTGCTAGTTTTTGTTACATGGTTCTATTTATGTGGATTAATCTTTGTTTTTGTTTTTTGTTTTTATCATGAGTTTGTTTAATCAGGACACCTAAATGGTAGCCATTCCATTTAAAATGTGCTCTTAGGAAATTCAAAATCCAAAAGGGGTGACATCAATTGCCATTGATTTATAAATAAATACAATAAAACAAAGTCCACTAAGAATTCCAATTCTGACTCCATAATTTTGGTAGACAAAGGAATAATGCCTTTGTAACATTTTTCTAAGTTTAATTGTATTTGATATTATTGTGAGCTAAAAGTATTCTGAGTGATCTAACATGACTGTGGGATAGCTTTTTGGCTGACAATTCAAATGATAAGAATAGGCAAATCACAAGGTATTTATTTCATAAAAATAGTCCCAAGAATTACTGATGAGAATGGGTATTTTTTTTGTTTAATAATTAGGTGGTGGTATGTTGCTGATTTTTTTTAAATTTTCTACTCATTGAAACAACTTTGGACCAGGAAGCTCTGAGGGATTAATTTGTTTGGAGTTATGGTCCTATGGACCACCTGTAAGTGGTCAATAATAAACTTCCCCCCTGCAGAAGTGATCTGATGCAGATAGTTATCACAGATCACGGATGAGGTATTGACAAACTAAGTTAAAGATAACTGTGTCTTTGCAGTCAAGTTTGTTAGAGAAATTTTAGAAAGCAATAGTTTTCCCTTCTTCCATGATTCTGTTTTATTCAAGGTATCAATAAAAATAAAATAAACTTCAAAAAAAGCCTATGAGAAAAAAGAAGACAAAAAGTCTTTATAAGAATTATAGTCCATGAATCTCAGGCAGAAATTGAAGGGTTTTGTGCTGTATGATTTTTTATTGGAAATAGAAAGTAAATTCCTTCAAGATAGTATTGTTTTTGCTATTTTATGCCAACAAACTAGCAGAGTGTCTTTCATGTAGTAACCAGATTAGCAAATATTGAATTTAATTAGAAAAAAGAGCCTGTAAAATGGAGGGTAAATAAAATAAGTTTTCACCCCCCAAAAAGTGAAATCTGAACATGCTAAAATTCAGGCAGTCAGTAAATTACTTTGAGGATTAAGCTCCTCGTACTGTGGCTAAGTATTAAGTTTTGGATTAAGCTATTTTAGAATCCATATAATTTAGGAAATGAGATGTATTCATGATACTGGTAATGAAAACTATATTTTAAAATAATTTTAAGCTAATGATAGAGAATTATAGAAATTTTAGAGATAGAGAATATCTTTGAGATCATAATCCCATTGTTCATTTTGTTTTAATAGATTTTATCAACTTTTATGTCACCTAAATTTCTCCTTGTATCCCTTTTCTTACATCTCTAAGAGATTCATTAAACACAACAAATAATTTTTAAGAGAAAATAATCTGACTCACATCCACGTTTTCATAACCACAGTCTCTAAGTCTATAAAAGAAAAGGGGGAAGTATCTTGTTATATTTCTTCTGTGCTGCAAAGCTTTTTCCTTATAATATCAAAACATTTCATTTCAATTGTTTTGTGGCTATTTTTCTTTCTATTTACACATTGCTACAGTCATTTTATATGCTGTTTTCTTAGCTCTGTTTACTTCAATTTGTATCAGTTCATGTAAGTCTTTCCACGCTTCTCTGTATTCATCATATTTACCTTTGCTTGTAGCCTATCTGGGAATAAACACCAAGTAAAACCTGTTTCTAAAGGCACCAGTAACTTTCTTTTACCAGTGCTATAACAAAGTGCCTTCTTTGCCCAGCCTGAGATAGAATTTATGTGTGTTTCCTTCCTTTCTTCTGAGACTGTCTTCTGGAACACCTCCATCAGTCAGAAATCTTCAAGTGAATATAAACTGTTCAAGTGAAAGTCTCAAGTGGAGGAGGGGATAATGGGAATATAATCTGATTTAATTACCATCCAAAACTGGATGATGACCATGGTCCCCTGTGAGTTTTTGATAGTTCTGGCTAATGGTGTTCTTCATTCATTTACCACACAATTTGATTGGTAGTTCATTATGTGAGCTACTTATAAAACTGTTTACAATATTTTCTATTGGTGTTTTGTCTTATCAGAGGTTTCATATGTGTTTATCAGTAGAAGATACCATACAACTGTTTCTCTTATTATTGGACAATAACCTATAGAAAAACAATTACTTCAAAATAACTCAATCACAAAATGGAGTCAATTACGCCAAAATGATAAATCAAGTCCATCACTTTAGTAAGGTAATGAAACTTATTGTCACTACAACTTCTAATATGTGAATTATTTCCCCCCTGTTAAATGTGAGTTCTGTTTTCTTTATTAAAATTTTGTTATTAAAGATTTCTGTCTTTATTATATAGTAGTCTGTTGTAGTGGATGGATTTAGGTCATTATCAGTCTTCTTGACTTTTCTCCTGGCAGTGGACTTCAATGCCTCTGGAGGACAAAATGAGGCAGACCTTTGCACAACTCAGTTTCACTTAAAACTGACTCGTTTGTAAGTCAAGACATTACCCTCATGATGTCATTGGTCCTCTTTGAGAAGGAAGGAGCAGCAACAACATCCAAATTCATTGGATCCTTATAGATTGTAGTGGATAGAAAGACAGCATTAGAGTCAGGATTATTTGAGTTCAAGTTCCACCTTTAAACACAGACTTATAAGAGAATGAAAAAGTCATTTAATTTCTCAGTTCCCTAGGTAATTCTTTAAGATTATAAAAGCCAGTTTGCATAGAAGAAGTTTGAGGAAGGGGAACAGAAAAAGGGATTTATTCACCAGTAAGCTTTCTATAGGGAATGAAAATCACAGCTTTAAATAATAATAATAATTGATAATTGATAATTATAGAAATAAAGTCCTCGGCATGTAGCATATAGTAAGTACTTTAGAAATGCTTTATTAATTGGACAGTTTACACCAAAAACTGACAAAGATAATACTTGAGACATCAAAATTCAGAAAATATTCTACAAATGGAGGTAGAGAACAGATCAGACCCTGGAATAAAGTGCTGCTATTTGCAATTGAGAACAATAATGTGATGGTACTCTAGAGTCAAATTTAAAGGAACCACATTTAATTGCATTTATTTTCATCCTTTTCTCCCAATTTCAAGGACTTTTCCCCCCTTCTTGTAGCCTGTGGGAAGTCTAGCTAACAGCAAGTCAGTGAATCAGAAACGATGTATTAAGTGTTTACTGAAATGCCAAGCTGGATGCTGAAGGCTGAGGATTAGCAAAAAACCTCTCAGCTAGACTACTCAAAATGACTGAAGGCTGAAGACACAGATAATCCAGACTGATGAGAAGAAGCTAGTATCTCTATTCAACAATCTACAAATATAAGGCCTTGAGATAAATAGGTGCTAGTAAAGAGAAATAAAACATAGTTCTTACTCTTAGGGAGCTTAAAGTCTAGTGAATTCCTTTATTTTTTCTTCAAGTTAAGTTTAATTTAATGATGAAATTCAACCAATATATTTTAAATAGACACTTAGGTATCACCAACTACTCTCTAAATCTATAATTTGAATAAATGAGGGAGTTTTCTAAATCATATATTTTGTCTAAAAACATGATGGCACACTTAGAGAATTTTAGTAATTCAATTAAAACAATTAGTAATTTGTCTTTACTGAAGTATACAAAAATAAACCTACAAAAATCATCATTATTCCTGTATGTTACTAAAAAAAAAGAATTAAGAAACAAATTCCACTCAAAAATACATATATCGAAGAGTTAACGAACCAAAACACTATCAGATCATATATGAATATACTTATAAAACATTATTTACAAAACTAAAATAATATTGAAATAATGAGGAAGATCCATTATTGATATAGCTTCCTTTTTTATTTATACCTCAATGAATCCTCATTTTCTTCAAAACACAGACCAACCACCACAAATAAAATCTAAAATTTTTTCTTTATCTCTCTCAGTTGCTAATGACCCTTCTCCATAACCACTTTGACTTTAAACACATTTAGTATTAGTGAAGAAAGGAAAGAAACATGTTTATTATACAAGACACTGAACTAACCATTTTACAAACATTAACTCATTCAATCCATTAATTCATTGATGCATTAAGTCAGTATATATTTTTCTATATATACATATTTATGGAGGCTACTGTCCCTTTTCCTATGAGACTTAGTTACCAAAAGGAAAAGAAAAATAATTTTTTGTAAGGAAAAAGGATAAAATTCACCAGTGAAGAAAGTCTCTCTAATAAAGTATGAAGAGATAGATACTGTAAGAGGAACAGATAGAGAATTGTTCTTTGATGAATGCCTTGAAAGGATCTATTTAACGGAGAAATAACAAATAATGAGGAGGGTTACAAGGCATTGGGGTCCCTCAGTTCATTTGTATATGGCTTACTTTTAGAATTTTAAAAGTTATAACTAGCAAAGTTATATATCAAATAACTAGGAGTCACAGGAAAAGTAAATCAGCAATACTGTGTTCATACATGACAAAAAGTAAGAACTCTTAAATTTTTCATCAAAATGTAAAGGTGAATCACAAACTACTAGGAATCACTCATTTAAGGCATTAGAACTATGCAAAAGCAGTCAATCAAGAAGTTTAGTGACATATATTAGCAAATGAGTAAAGAATTTTTTATTTTCAGTCATTTCCCACTCTTCTTGTGACAGCATTTGGGGTTTCCTTGACAAAGATATTGGAATAGTTCTCTATTTCCTTCTTTAGCTCATTTTACAGATGAGGAAACAGAGGTGAACATAACTAAGTGATTTGCTCACTTATATCTAGTTAGCATTTAGGGCATTTAAGGCAAAATTCTGCTGCCATTGATTTATTGTCCTCTAGCATTATCTGCAACTTCAAAGAAGGGGATATCTTTCAGAAGAGAACGGTTTATCTCTACTGCTTTTGCTGCTTTGAGAAGGAGAAATAGAGGAGACAATACAGATTTTTACATCTGCTTTGCTTATAATATAGGATGCGAGTGGTACAGTGGATAGACCACCAGGCCTGGAGTCAGGAAGGCTCATCATCTTCCTCAGTTCAAGTCTGGCCTCAGGCACTTATTATCATGTGACCCTGGACAAATCACTTACCCCATTACCTCAGTTTCCTTGTCTGTAAAATGAGCTGGAGAAACCAATGGCAAACCACTTCAGTATCTTTGCTAAGAAAATTCCAAATGTGATCATGAATTGTTGGACATAACAACCACAAAAATAAGAAAAGGCTTGACTAGCTGACTGGACAAAACAGAATCTTGTTGAATGAAATATTGGCTGGGCTTATCTCAGAAAATGTGGGATTTCTCAGAATTTTCAGAAAAGTGTGGGATCTGACATGTGGCAAGAAGTTTGAAGCTGATTGGACAATGGCAGAATGCAGTTGAATGAAATATTGGCTGAGTTTGTCTGAGCTTCCCAGAAAGATGTGGGATCTGATATGTGGTAAGAAGTTTGAAGCTGATTGGACATTGGCAGAATCTTTTCGAATGAAATATTGGCTGAGCTTGTCTGAATTTCCCAGAAAGATGTGGGATCTGATATGTGGTAAGAAGTTTGAAGTTGATTGGACAATGGCAGAAGTGAAGAATGACTTTTCAGTGAGGGTGAATGGGAGGAAAGAGCTCAGAAGATGAGACTTTGCCTAGTTCGACAGCAGTGAGAATCAGAAGGAGCAAAGGTAACAAAGAAGTGGCTTTCCTGGTATAGATTGTTCCCAAAGAGACACCATGGCTTTGCAGTCCAGAGTGGCCAGCTGCGGTCAAACACACAGAGTTCTCCACTCACATGCCCCCTGCTGGGTATAGAAGTGTTTATCTCCTCTCCCCAGCACAAACTACACCCATGGGCAGAAGAGTGTGATCCATGTTTGTAGGTAATTTTTTCCCTAATTATCCCTACATTTTCCTCTTCCTGAGTAACATAGTATAATTATTTCTTGCCTTGTTAAACATGTTATATTTAAGAATTAATAGTATCTTTGTTGTGAATGGGAAGGGGAGGGGTGGCTAATAGTTACAGTAGTTAAGTGGACTCCTCCCCGCAACAAGGTTACCTTATAATACCTTGAGAGAATTGGAGTTTAGACACATGACAAAGATTTATCTCTGCGAATCTCATCCCTGTAGCAACTGCTTCGTTTTTTGCCTCTATTCCTAGAGTTTAGTAGGGTACCTAACACAGAGTATACACTTAATAAATGCTTAACTAAAATGTCCAAATCCTTTGATGAGAGATTCTACTACAAGACTTACACTTTAAGGAGATAATTGGTAAGATAAAATCCCCATATACACTAAAATATTATAATAGCACCATTGTGTGGTAGAAAGGAACTGGAAGCAAACTAAGTGTCCATTGATTGGGGAATGGATAAACAAATTGTGATACATGAATGCAAGAGCGAGTTAATTTGCTGTAAGAAATGACAACTATGATCAAAGCAAAAAAAAAATTTACATGGACTGATATAGAATGAAAACTGCCCCAAAACAACATATACAGCAATTATAATAATGCAAATGAAGAACAACCTAAAAAGAATAAGAACTGAATGATGCAAACTTACAAAGAGGAAGCATGGCTCCAAAAAGAAATGCTAGAAGAATTCATCCCATTCTTTTGCAGAGGGGGAGATCCATGGGTGAGATACACTATACATTTTCAGACTAACTAACAAGTCACTTAATCTATACCTGCCTTAGTTTCCTCATCTGTAAAATGGGGATAATAATAGCAACAAGGCCACCACCAGGATTATTTTGTGTTTTATATTGGAAAATATTTGTAAAGTGTTTCACAAACCTTAAAGAGGTAAGAAAATGCTATTGATGATGATGATGATGATGATATAACAATGATGATGTGATTCAGACCAGCTCTTCTTAAGCTTTTTCCATTTATAACCTCTTTTTACTCAAGAAATGTTTACAAAACACCAGGTATATAAATATGTAAATCAAATATTTACTGATAATAAATCATAATTTAGAAACCCTTATTCAGCTACAAGGCCGCATATAGGGTTGTGAACCATAGTTTAAGAAGCTAATGTTTAGATCACGATGTTCCTCTCTCCTGAAAGAGACAATTTCTGTGAACTGACCCAGCCATTCTAGAGAGTAATTTGGAGCTATGCCCAAAAGGCTATAAAACTGTGCCTATACTTTGATCCAGCCATGTCTCTTCTGGGTCTGTATTCCAAAAAGATCATAAAAGAGGGAAAAGGACCCACATGTGCAAAAATATTTATAGCAATTCTTTTTGAGGTGACAAAGAATTGGAAATTGAGTGCCTGCCTATCAACTGGGGAATGGCTGGATAAATTATGGTATCTGAGTGTAATTGAATGTTATTACTCTATAAAACAGGCTGATTTCAGAAAAGCCTGAAAAGACTTACCTGAACTGATGTTTGATAAAATAAGCAGAATCAGGAAAGCACTGTGCATAGTGATGGAAGATGATTCCAACACACCTTGGATGTAAGAAGCCCTCCCCATCCAGGAAAAGAGTATGAAGACTAAATGTGAGCTGAAGCATAATATTTTCACCTTTTTGTAAATGTTTATTTATTTGTTTGCTTTTTCTTTCTTGTGGTGTTTCCCTTTTGGTCTAATTTTTTCTTTCACAACCCAAAAGTATGAAAATATGTTTTAAATGTTTGTCCATGTATAACCTATATCAGATTATTTGCTGTCTTGGGCAGGGAAGGAGAAAAAAATTGGGAACTCAAAATCTTACAAAAATGGACGTTGGAAACTAACTTTACATGCAATTGGAAAAATAAAATGCTATTGAGAAAAAATGGGGGGAAAGATAGACAAATCATGTTATTATTTTTCATTGAGTCTCCTCCCAAGACTGATCTTGTGGTCCAATTCAAATATCTATTTCCTTGTTTGCCTTCTCATCAAATTTCTATTTCTAGAATTACCTAGTTTTCAGTTCAATTTCACATCCTTCTTCCTTGCTCTCAGACTATTGAATCATGACATATGGAACTCCATGAAGGGTCCTTAATTATATGGATATAGAGATAGACATAGATACAGGGTTGATATCTATCTATATCTGTCAAACCATTTCCCCATCTACCAAAGATGTCAATCCAGATAATATTTGAAAAGCTCTAGTACTCAGAGCCTACTCACTGATATCACAAAGTTCTTACTTATGAGGTAAAACTTGCCTACCTTTTGTTTTCCCTTCAGTTTTCTTATTTTGCATTTTGAAGCAAAACAAACAAAAAAAGTCCATTTCCTCTATATGCCAAGGCTTCAACTACTTGGAGACAGTTATCATATTTGTCCTTATTATTCACTACTCCAGAACAAAGTAGCTAATTCTGACTATGGATAGACTCCATTTCCATTTCAATCTAAAAAATGTGATTTCCAGAACACAATACTCCAAATATGATCTGAGTAGATTAGAGGGCAAAGAGACATTTACTTTCTGTAACCTAACTATTAAATTTCTATTAATGTCCAAGATTCTGTTCCTTTTCTCAAGAGCTGAGTCCCACTGCTGGCTTACATTAGGATTATGTTCCACTAATATCCCAAAATCTTTTTCTCATGAACTGCTGCCAAGTCAAGTCTTCCCCCAAACTATCCTTGTATTAAAGATTTTTAAAAATCTAATTGCAGAACTTTATATTTTTTACTGTTAAATTTTATCTTCTTGATTCAAGAAATCATCTCAAATGTCAAAATTCTATCATCCATCTCCTCTAGTTGGCATTTAAATTTTCTCATAGTCTGACTCCAGTCTGTATTTCCAGCCTGAGATTATATTATTGCCCTTCACACATTCAACATTTCAATTTACATATATTCTCTATACATAGAATTCTAACTTCCACTCCCAAATATGACAATCTTTACTCCATGTTTTTAGATAGGCCATCCTCCCATGCCTAAAATCTTCTTCCTCCTCACCTCTGCTTTCTGAAGTCTCTAGCTCCCATCAAAATTCATTTCAAGTTTCACATTCTACAAGAAATTTTTCCTGATTTTCTCTGACATTACTGCTTTTCTTTTCCTCACCAAAGATATATTTCTGATATTCTGTGAATATTTTGATTTTATATATCTGTATTTATTCATCTCCTCCTCAAGAGCCCTTCAATGTAAAGTCCTTGAAGCTAACAAGTTTGTCCTTTTTGTCTTTCTGCCTTTGTATGCCTTGTAACTTGTATGGTTCCTGACACATGGTAAATAGGTACTGCTGGACAGATGTTTGTGGAAGTTTGTTGGACTCACGATATTACCTGAACTTCATAGTTTTGTATTTCTACTTAAAATTTTATAAATTATTCTTTATTTAACTCATGGATTAAAATGTTGAACAGACCAAGACCAAACAAGTCTTGCAACATTCTACCAGAGATTTTCCTCCTTTCATCAGGATGCAAATACCTAATGATGTGATAATCTGCTTCATATTTTATCTCCTTGTCCTTGGGCGATGTCAAAAAAATACATAATATCCTCAAATCAACATCTTTTATATCTAAGGAATTCCTATGATTGAACATTGTAATTATTTTAAGGAGGGAAGTCAGATTAGCTACACTGTAAATTGTCTACAAGTACTATTCCATGATTTTGGATTTAAAGATGTTTTTCAGATAATAAATTCGATGAGGATCTCAATGAGTATGATGCAGTAGAAAGTATTTTTAAGACAGGATCCCTTCCCTCAAAAAAGTGAATAACTGAAACAATGAAAACATATATGATATATATTCCTGACCAAAATATCAACTCTTTTTTCAACTTCATCAGTTCTCTTCAGCTTTTCAAATCCTTTTACATGTTTTGGCAAAACAGTTTTATTTTATCTCATGTTATCCTCACAACAATCCTGGGAGGTAGGTAATAATATTATCCCATTTTACAGATGAGTGACCAAGAAGGACAGCAGCAAAGTGACTTCCCCGGAATCATGCAGCTAATAACTATTTGAGGCCCAGTTTGAACTCAGTTCTTCCTGACACCAGGATTACTGTATCCACTATACCACCTAACAGTGAGATAGATAAATAGATAGAAAGAGATATATGTACATATATGTGAATATATATATGTGCATATGTATATATATATATAGAGAGAGAAATGACATGATTCTTTAGAATCTGCACTCTATCAACTGATATATATTACTTATATGTGTTAATAATCATATAGTTGTGCAAATTAGGTATATGTACATATATGTACATAAATATATGCACACATACATATATACACACACATATTCCAAAGTCATGTTAGTCCTAGTAGGCAAGTAAAATTGACATTTTAAATTTTAAAATATGCCATAAGGTGTGTGGGTGTGGTGAATGATCCTGAGTTATCAAAGGCTCTTTATTTCTCTAGTTAGTATACTATGCTGCTGTCACTAGAATATTAAATATCTCATATTTTATACCAACATTTCAGGAAACTCCTGTCCTCAGACCTCTCAAGCACCCATTAGTTGTGACTTATACTGAACTTATTTTGTGATATTCCACTTTTAATTTATTCTCTATTCTGATTTCAAATTTTCCTTTAGTATTTCCAGCCATTATTTCTTATGCTTTTTCAATATTTATTCAAATAAATTCTACAGCCAATAGTAGCAATTTGAGTAGTTGCCTTGTGCACACCATTATTCTAGTTGCTTTGGAAAGGGAAATAGCAAACTGACTAGAAAAACTTTCAGAGCATTTTATTTTAAATAAGTATCATCATTAAATACATGCAATTTGCATTTAGTATCATGAATAACATATAAATCAATTATAACAAAAGACATATAAAGTGCTTCATAATTTACAGAGTGATTATATATTTTGAACCTCATAAGGACTCTGGGAGAAAACTACTCCAGGTCTTATTATCCCCATTTAAAAAATTAAAGTTGAGAGGTTTAAGTGACTTGTTCAAATTCTGAGGTAGGACTCAAACTCAATTGCTGCCAATTCAAGTCCAGGACCATCTCCATTACACCATATTGTCTCAATGAAATACCACCTTATAGAAATTAACTATACTGACCAGTATTTGTAAACCAATGTCTTACTGAACCCAGAATTTTTGTTTAAGATGAAGTGCAAACTTCAGACAGATATGTAAATGTGGCAAAACTATACGCAACATTATACTTTCTGTTGACTGGACTATTAGATTATAGAATCATAGATTTGATGTCAGAAGGGAATTTAGCAGACCTTGTAATGAAGCCTCTTAATTATATATGAGAAAACAGATTCAGAGAGTTTGATGGCTTGTCCAAGGTAATCCAGTGTCTTGGGAGTGGGCTGTTATCCATGTTATCCATGATCATTCCATAGTTTCATGAGCCATTTCTTGTTTGAAATTCATAATTTGAACAAAGAATTGGATCATGGGTGGGTTTACTATCAATCAAATCCAGCTCATGAGTAACATATGAGGCTCAATCATTTGATTGTTTGTCTCAAGAAAGAAAATGTAAAATAGCATGCTTATCTGTGTTTTTAATTTATAGGCATTGTTTCTTTCTACAAATATTTTGTATCATTAATAATCATTATAATTATTTGTATTTATGTGTTAAAAAAAAAACAAAGGCAAGGAAACTTGAAGATATAACAAAAGTCATATCATTAGTTCATTTCATCATTAGGTGATGAAATAAACCACTGAGTCTAGTTAGTGCCAAGCCTGAAATATAGGAAGAACATAAGTATATCATAGAAAAAACACAAATATGTCATTATAATTGTTTCTGATGTAGGTTCACTTAATACATGATTTGTGCTTATCAGATGTTAAAAATAATTCCATGGTGCCATGGATATGGCATATGGCATTTTTCCAAAAAAAATCTATAAAATTCATTGAATATTTTTAAATCTCTTGAATGTTTATGATAATGTAAACTGAAATGATTTTTAAGATGTGTCCACACCTCCATCATTTAGAATGTTTTTTCAATATTCAGCTCAATTACCTCAACTTACATGTAGTCTTGATTAATTCTCCATTTGCTACCAACCATTGACCAAAAAGAAAAAAAAATTAAGGAAGTCACGTATGAACTGATGAAGAGTGAAATAAACTAAACTAGGAGAACAATTTCTACAATGAATAAAATGCTGTAAAAGAAAACAACTGTGAAAGAACTATGATCAATATAATGACTAATAACTCCAGAAAACTGATAATGAATCATGATGATTCTCATTTTCTAACAGAGGTGATGGATTGTAAATGCAGAATAAGATGCTCATTTTCAAAGATGGGCAGTATATAGGTTGTTTTGCATGTCTATGCATATTTGCATGTTTATATTTCTTATTTTTAAAAGGCTTTTTTAAATGTAAGATTTGGGTGAAGAAGAATTGGAACATAGTGATACCAAAAAGTGAAAAAAGTGTGAGGAGAAAGGAAGTGAATCTTTAAAAAAAAATACACATTAGAGATCAGACATAAATACAAAAAGGAATACGGACAAGCAGGACAATGGTGAAACTACCATGTTAAATATATATATATGTATATATATATATATATATATATATATACATACATACATATTGCAAACAGAGGTTCATGTTTCCATATGCAATGTTCTTTTAAGGTTTTATTTTTGTATGAAGAAATGTTCATGTTGATATTTGTTGAGTTTATGATCATAAAAAGAATAAAATAAAGTGAAAGACTACCAATGAAAAAATAGGAGAACCACTAAAAGAAATTTCGCCTATTTCTTATGCATACCAACATCTTGCAAATTTCCTTTAAAACTAATTTTAATATTATTTGTTAACATAAGAATTTTTCTACTTAGTCAAGAGAAGGAAACTCCCATTGAACTTTCTAATTTGGTTTTTTAATATATGGTATTTAAAGTTGGATGGAACCTTAAGCTGGTGCTAATTTAAATAGCATATTTTACAAATGAAGAAACTGAAGCTGATAGAGGTACAAGAAATTGTCCAAGATTACACAAATAGTAAGTGTTGGAGCCAGAGTGAAAGCTTTTCCAATTTAATTGAACATCAAATTCCATCTAATCTGTCCTTTATGTTGTCTAGGCCCCAAGCCTTCAATGCTCCCCCTGCTCATATCCCCTCTTAGAATCTCTGGCTGCCTTCAAAACTCAGCTCAAATGCCATCCCCTGAAAAATGGGCTTCCTGGTTCCCTCCACCTTCTAGAGCCTTGTCTTTGTCTGCTTATCCACTCTGAAAGTGTTTTGTATGTACTCATTACTTTACGTTGTCTCTCTCATTGGAATGTAAGTTTCTGGAGACACAATATATTAATCTTTGTATTCCCATTACTTTGCACATTGTCTATCTAACCACATGGTAAGCACCTAGCAAACATGGGTATGATTGATGGATTTCCCATCTTGTAACTCCCAATCCAATGCTCTTTCTTCTGATAACACTTTTCTTTAAGTCTGGAAGTGATGTGACATTTTATTATTCCAATTTGAAATATAAATCCAGTTAGCTATAAAGAATGTATTCAAACAAGTAAGCAAATTGCCACTAAAGATTCACCTTTCAGAAGTCAAATAGAGTGACTCAGGGTTGCCAGTTTTGTGCCACAGAATCTTGGGGACAATTCTTGCCTTCTGTTTTGTTAAACTTTACCCTTTGGGGTTCTAAGGGTGTTTTGATGCACTAAGTTTTGTCCTGGGCAATATGCCTGGGTGCCAGTGAAATGTTCTGTCGCTAAGCTGTGCCAGGTCTGCTTTACAGCGCTCCAATTTTCCAGACCTTCCTTTACCATTTGGAGCAAAGGAGTAATCCCCTGAGACTCAAGCAAGACTAGCCATTCCGTCCACAAGGTTAAGTTATTTCTACAAACAGTGCATGTGGATGTCCTTCCATTAAACACAGCTATGTGAATAGATTCCTCTTTCCTACATCCAGAACATCAAAGGGCTAGGGACTACTTTGCATGGACTAGGTAGATTTTTAAAGGTTCCATTTTTGGCAGGTGTATGCTCCTCCTAGGGGAAAAGTCCAAACCACTTCAAAAGTTCTCAGCGTGGAGCATGGGAGTAGAGTGGGGGAAGGGAAAGAGAAAAGAGACAGAGACAGGGTGAGACACACAGGGAGACAGAAACACGGAGATAGAGAGACAAAGAGAAAAAAGACAGGCAGAGAGACACACACAGAGACAGAGGAAGTGTGCCAAAACTTGGACCTCTCACTTTCTTTAGGAAAACAAAACTATCAAACACCGAAACCTGGAAAGAGCACCTTTGAAAATGACTAGATAAGTTATCCGGAGTTTGGGAATCAGCCACGAGTTCAACTCGCCAAGGATGACAGGCTGAGCGAACAGACTCTTGACCTCCTTTCTGTCTCTCCGACCCCTACGAGACTCTTTAGTTTCTTCCTGCTCCCGACCCCCCGGGCCCCATCCCATTCCTCTCCGGCCTCTCCCAACTCGCTCAGGACAGCTTTGCACCAGGTATCCAGAGGCAAGGTGGGAAGGCAACTAAGAAATGCACAGCTCTTCTCCCCTTCCTGCCCCGGGCCCCCGCCTTATAATCCCTCTCGGGTCACTTTCACTTAATTTCTCCGGGGAGCTCGAGATTTTGCCCGAAGGAGCAGGAGACGGAGCATCTGCAGCAGCTGCAGCATCCTGCAAAGCCCGCGCCTCTCCAAACCCGAGCAGGTTCCAGGGTGGCACCGTGAGGTGCACGACTGCGGTCCCCTCCCCCGGGAGGTTAGAGAAAAGAGAGGAGCCCTCCCCGAACCACAAACACACGAGTGGCTGCTGGGAGAAGGGAACTCTTGCTTGTAAAAGCTCCAAAGTCCAGCAGACTCCATGCATTTATGCACATGGACTCCTCCGCATTCATGAGAGCAGGAGAGCATCGGGCAGCCCCGGGCCCCTCTCCGGCCGCTCCGACCCTTCCACCGCGCTACAGCCGCGGCCGCGGCGGTCACCTCTGCAGGAGCGAGCCCTTCTGGCGGGCACGCGCCCTCCCACCGCCCCGCCCCCCCGCTCCCCTCGCACACATCTCTCCACCCCGCCCCGCTCGGAGCACTTTCCCCTCCCCTTCTCTTGCCCCGGGGCGGGGGCGCGGGAGCAGCAGTGGTGACGTCAAGGGGCGCGCGGTGGCAGCACCTCCCCGCGCGCTAGTTAAAAAGAAGAAGAAAAGAGGGAGCGAAACATGAGAGCCGGTGTGAGGAGCTGCAGCCGCGGGCAGAGGAGATCGCAGCATCTTCTAGATCCCAGCGCTGCCTCCGCCTCCGCCGCTGCTGCTGCTGCCTCCGGGGCCGTCGCTGCTGCTGCTGCTGCTGCTGTTGCTGCTGCTGCTGCTGCTGCTGCTGCTGCTGCTCCTCCAGTATCACCTCCGCGACTCCCGTTACATGGACAACAAGTGAACTGGCGCCGCTGCCCCCGCCGCTGCCCCCGCCGCCTCCTCCTGCTCTTTCTGCTCCTGCTCTTCCCCCCACTTCCAGCCTGCACCCGAAGCCCCCTAACTCATTTGACACTGGCACTGCCACCACGGAGAGCGTCCCTGGCAGAAATTAAACCCATCCTCAGTCCCCGGGCTCCCCTAGGACGTTGGACCCTCTCTCTCGGCGCTTTTCTAAACTTGCTACAAAGTTGCTCGGGGGCCTCCTCCCCGCTGCCTCCCTTGGCCTTTTTGCCATCCTTGCAGCCCCCGTCCCCCCATCTCCTCCTCCGGGGGCTGTGTGGCAGGGCAGTGAGGAGAGCCATCCTTTTTCTCCTCCACGCACGTCTCAATCTCCTCCTCCTCCTCCTCCTGCTGCTGCTGCTGCTGGGCAGATGATGCTGAAGATGTTGTCCTTTAAGTTGCTGCTGGTAGCGGTGGCTCTGGGCTTCTTCGAAGGGGATGCTAAGTTTGGAGAAAGGAACGAAGGGACTGGTGCGCGGAGGAGAAGGTGTCTGAATGGGAATCCACCCAAGCGTCTGAAAAGGAGGGACAGGAGGATGATGTCCCAGTTGGACTCCCTAAGCGGGGCAGAAGCTGTCTGCGGTGCCTTCTACCCTCGGCTCTCCTGCTGTTCCAGGATTGACAGTCAGTCTCTGCTGCACATGGAGTCCAAGGTAGGCAACCGTCATTCGCATGGGTGCAAACTTTGGCAAATAGGCAGTAAGATGATGAAAGGGGTCTGGCAGCCCCGGGGTTCCCTGTGAAGGTTTAAAGCTGCGAGGCTTATCTGAATTACCTTTCCCCCCCTCTATTAAAACTCGAATGATTATTTTGCATGGATTCTGGGATGCCGAAATCGACCCCCAAGTTCCCTAAGCCTCTGTGCACGGTGCTTTGCTAGATCACCTTCTGGCTCAGAAAAGTTTGACTTCCTGCGAGTCTCTCATCCTCGCGTATGTGAACACTTGCAAAGTATAGAGATGAAGCGTGTGTTTCGTATTAAACCAGGCACTGGCTTCGGTGAAAACTGTAAATTAAGGTGACTGTGGTTTCCGGTTTATTTTTCTGGGGATAGAAAAGGCTTGTGCCGTTTTCTCCACGTGCTTGCTTTAGGGAAAGGTTGGACTAGAAGAGAGGATGTAGAAATCTGGGTGGTTTATGATCTCCAGTCCAGTCCAAGAGGGGAGTCTTGTACTTCGAATCAAACCAAGCTCGAGAGCTTTGAAAACCAGGGAAAGATTTTCGCTGTCACATTCCACACACAAAATGGGGAAAAGATTCATTAGCGCGGCCGCGCTCCCCACCCCACCCCCACATGTCATTGTAAATCCAGGCTCCGGATCGCGGTTACTTATAAAGCGAGATCTTTTGCTAGTTACTGGAAACTTTTCAAGACTGGTCATTTCATTCCACTGGTGTCAATATATAATATCCATAGTATAATCGTTTTATAGACTCATTTCGAGAAATGCTCATTTCAACTCGGTTTAAAAAAAATATATTTCTTGGCGTGCGCTGCAGTTATGTGGGGGAATTTACTCTACACCCTAGGGGGAAAGTGCCGGGATCACGTCATTAACAATCTCCGCACGTGAAATAAACAATCAGGTGTCTTACCGCCCCCACCCCTTTCCATTTTAGGTTTAATTAAGAATTCCTCTGTTACAACACTGCAGTTGTCAAGGTCTGCGAGACTCTTGGAAAACTTGTGTTTCAGTCTTGCTGGCCCAAGCATAATAAAAAAAAATACCCCGGCTGAATCTAATTTTTATGCTTAGTTCACGGTAGATTTCACTCTATTCTCATGTAAACAGCTCTTACGAATCAACATATGTGTCTGGGTGGTATCTCTCACTTTGTTTTGTAACAAAAAGCCATATTGCATCATTTAATTTGCTCAAGTCATGCAAATAGGAAAAAATCAATAGGACAAAAAGGGGTCGACTTATCCTCCTCCCTACTAAACTGCTGCCCACACACAGAGCCCTGTTGCTTATGGCAAAAGAATAACAACAACACCATTGTGTTGTTAGTTGGTTCACTAATGGGTGAAACTAGAGAACATCATTCTCCTTCAGTCCCCAGCTCTGTCCAAATGTTCATGGCTTTTGAGGGAGCATTTGTCCTAGTCCCTCTATTCCCAGATGAGTGAGAACTGTCTTCTACAGGTTTTCAGCTACAGCCTCTCTCTCTTTATTCTTACCATATGCAGGAGTCTGAGATTCTAAGCAGGATATATATATTCCTTTCTCCTACTCAGAAAGTAGCATTAAGCTCTCTGATTCTAATAGAATTAGATGACAAAGTAATTACATTCTGATAATATTAATAGTCCTGAAAGGGGACCTCCTCCCCCCCCCAAAAAAAAAGCCAAGAAATTCAAAGGAAAGTCTGGAAATGCATCTTTAAGTCACCCTCCTTGCCATGGACAATATCAGGGGACCAAGAATTGGAAAAACTCATGTATCTCTGAAGTCTTTGAGGAATAGGGGCATGTACTTGACTGAATTTGGCAAAAGGGTGGAGGGCAGTACTGTATCCCTTATGACTTAATCATGTTATAAAAATTATTTCCTTGCTTGAGATGGGTTTGCCATTTATCTATGCTTCCTTTACTTACTCAAAGGATCATAGATTTAGATAAAGCTGGAAGAGACCCTTAAAAGATCATCTAGTCCATTTGGCTCTGTGCAGATGAGGAAATGGAAGCTAGGAAGAATGGCAGCTTCTTGCTCAAGGTCACACAGGTAGCAAAAAACTGGCAAAATCAGAATTCTTCTCTTTCCATTTTTATTCCCCTCCTCATTTTAAAAGTGGGTTTATGTGTTGAAGTTTATTCTGTGGGTCCTGATATTTGTTCCCATTACAAATAGTCTATAAACCCACTGTTCTCAAACCACTTTCAAAATAAGGAATAAGGAGTTATCTACTCTGTAAAGATGTTCTTATTTATTTTCGACATATTTGTCCTAAAGTTTGAATGATATTTTAAAACCATGTTATCTACCCATTAAACCTTGCTGTTTATTCTAAGGCTCATTAGTTTATCATAAATATGGCTAAGCCATTTTAAATAATGCACATTATAGCCATTAGAAAGGTGTCTTTAAAGTTTAGCATGAAGGTGCCTGAAGATCTTTGCAAAAACAGAAAGGAAATTAAGAAAAACATTTTTCAAAATCTTCCTACTCTGTCATGACAGTAAGCAGTCACACATTTACAAGAGACCAGAATATTAAAGTTAGTGAGCATGCTCAGTTGCTTCTCTTAAGTATCATTTTTGTTCTAAAATGTTTTATATTAATATCAATATATCAAGGCATTCTGATAACATGTATATATTTTTTCAAAACCTCAACAGTAAGCCACTCCACAATAAGAGAAGTGATACTGTCATAACTTTACTTTTTAACAAAGCTCTTTAACTTCATTACAACCTTCAGAATATTCCATTTACCATATTCAAATGCAACAGCAACTCCAACCATCTCAAAAGCTTAACTTGTAGGTAAATTGACATAGAATACCCCCTTTCAATGTGTGTGTGTGTGTGTGTGTGTGTGTGAGAGAGAGAGAGAGAGAGAGAGAGAGAGAGAGAGAGAGAGAGAGAGAGAGAGAGAGAAAATGTATGTCTCCGCTACCTTGGGTGGCTTCACAGCCAAGGCTGTCAAGGAATGGGTGAAAAGTAATTGTTTTCAAGTGTGCCCTTTTACAACCATGTGTTTGCTCTGGCTCTTTCAGGAACAAAGGCTATTGTTGGACACATCTAACTAAACAAATAACTCATCCTGGGCTCCCTTTAACAGCTGCCTTAATACAATGATCTATTTACATATTAGCCTAAAATTGAAACTGAACTCTCTAATGACATAATCCAGCACTAGGGTCCAGAAGAAACATGTGTCTAACCCAACAGCTGAACAACCTTGCAGACATATGATTTTTAGAAATAAATTCGGGTACACTCAGGGATTTTTAAAACAACATCTTAATACGCTGTCATGCTTTATCCCCAATTTTGTCAATTCATCAGGCTCCTGTGGGTGCTGCTTAACTTTCTTTGCTGCTGGCTAAAGAAAGAAATACAGAAGGTCTCTGTCACTGATTTTTACTATTTGTTGATAAGCTTTTGTGGTAGGCCACACTTTTCTGTGTAGATTCCAGTATTTTGCTTACCTTTTCTTCAATGAGCTTTACTTTCATGTGGCTGGAGATTAAAGGATGACCTTCCAGATGTTATAAATTAGTCAGCAGCAAGTATAATCATTACTAGGCATGCTATAATAATGTTTCCAAGTTTTACATGTTTTCCAAAGTCCAAGTTAGGCCACTATCATCTGATGACTTTGGATAGAACTTTTTCTTTTTCAAGTCAGGAAAGGAAATTAGTTTCCTTTTCTTGTTAAGATCTATGGCATTGTCGAGCTCAGAGAAAGATGTGTGCATGTATGTGCATTTGTGTCTATGCTATTAAAGAAGACAAAATACCCTGCTCACACCCATACTGATCTGTCTAAAACAGCGTTTCAGCTTTGGGCTAAGTCAGTTTAATTGACTTCAGTAAGACCACTGGTTCATTGAAACCTAAGCTAGAATGATGGCTCTATCTATCTTCAGATAGATACTGCGGACCTCACACAGAGCAAAATGCTAGCATCCTGCTGTGTTGGAACAGCATGAAACTTAAAAAAGAGTAATATTGTACTTGATTTCAGATAATTTATTGAATCCTGCTCCTTAATCTTTTGATGGGTTATTTTGTGGCCAAGGCACATTCCAAAAATTGTAAAGGACCAAATTCTTCAAGCACTAAAATCAATCTCCCCCTGGATGGCAGCTGGCAGGGTTTTATTTCAGTTATTAAAAATGGAAGTATGCGTAGACTACATGAAATC
The DNA here is from genome assembly GCF_902635505.1 of Sarcophilus harrisii. Taxonomy (NCBI): domain Eukaryota; kingdom Metazoa; phylum Chordata; class Mammalia; order Dasyuromorphia; family Dasyuridae; genus Sarcophilus; species Sarcophilus harrisii. The sequence goes on from NC_045431.1 coordinate 69,237,191, forward strand.
AGATGTAATTAAACACCCATTTTCCACAAAGCCAAATAGGTAGCTTTGATTTCTTTTAATGCTATTTCTCTTCATGCTTTGCTGCAGCGATCTACATTGAATAGGCTACAGAGATGGAAAAATAGAATATTGCATAGATCTGGTGGTGTCTGGCAAAGCATGCACAATTGAAGACATTCTAAAAATTCTTGGAATGCAAATTCTAAGTGTCTTGTATATGTTTCTTTTTTAAAAATCTTAACCACTTAACCACTTGTCATGTAAGTAAAGTGAGCAAAAATCAAAAATGATTTGGGCTAATCAACTTTTTCTAGATAATAAATCATAAATTTTGTTTCTTTCCCCTCCAATGTGATTATTTTTATTGGAATTTTATATTTCAAATGTGTCATGGTCATCTATACACTTAATCTCAATCAAATATTTACAATAAATTATGAATTTTATTTCATTTTTCTCCCAAGTGGGATAATTTCTCTTGGAATTTCAACTTTTCAGCACATCCTTATATTCAGCTATCTAAACAATTAATATTCTTTGCTCTTTTAAATGCAAATTCTCAGATAAACTAGAACATTGTTGTTTTTTAAAAGGAGCATCTTGATTTATTCAAATCAGAACATCTACTTACAAACTAAAAAATAGAGTAAGTTGGTAATTGATTTCTCTCCCTCAAAAAAAACTTTTTAAAAATTGGTTTCAAAAAACATTATGATTAAAAGTATTCCTATTTATATAGAAATGTGGACTTAATCACAAAAACAATCCACATTTTCTTCTACAAATAAGGCAAAGAAATATGTATAGATTCTTTAGTACATTGATAGAACTTTTGAAATAAGTTCCTTTTAATCATTTGATTTTAAATCACTTTTAAATGATGATATGAATGCTTTAGTTTCAATGGTGCTGTCCTCCTTGACATTTCAGATATTTCTTTTGTGGTTATATCATGATCTGCATTTGTTAAAAACATAAATGAGACATATAGTATCAACTCAAAATAATGACTTAATATTGGTTATAGACTCCCTACTTTGTTCATTAGGTGATTCCCCAATATTTAACAAAAAATAAAAAATATTTCTCACTGGGAAGAAAGGAAGAAAATATTGAATGAAAAAATATATGCCATTTTTTTCCAGTGAAATTCATTACATAATGTAGTCTATAACTTTATAATCCAGTTATATGTTTATTTTCTTATGTATGTCATAGTTCTGATGAAAATGTGAAAATTTTTTTCCAGGTTAAGATACAGTGATCAATTAAAATTTACTTAATAGATTAAGATATTATTCCCATGGGAATGAGAAGGGTTGTTGTCACCTTTTCTCTTATTGGTAAGCTTTTTCCCCCCCTCTTTATCCTAGTATAACATATGAATCAAATGAAGTAATGAATGCAAAAGAATTTAATGAATTGTAAAATACTGTATAATAGGAACAGGTAAATGTTAACTGCTACAGGATATACATAAATGATCTTACAAGAAAAAAATCAATTGGGCATTCAAATGATCTACAATTATTAATTTTTATGAGAACTTCAGGAGAAAAATCAATATCAAACTTAAAATTTATGTAGGAGATAGGGCTGGGTATTCTTTAAATTGATAGTTACATTTGTACTCAGTTACAGTAACAGAGTATGAAGACGTTCAAATTAATCCCTAAAGTTTCACAAATGGAGGAGCAAGCCATAGACAAATGTACTATTTTTTATTGGTATGCATGAGCATTTCAGGTCATCTCCTAATCCTTCAAACAAACTAGATATCCAGGTTTTCTATGTTGGGATAATAATTAGCACTTACCTAGGGCTGTAAAGTTTATACAGCATTGAATATACACCATCTCATTGAAGCCTCAGCAACTACCCTGGGAGGTAGATTCTGTGGGTGTTATCCCATTTTGACAAATGAAGATACTGAGTCACAAAGCATTTGAGCGACTTCCTTATGGTCAGACATTGTACACTTAAAGGTGAGATTTGAACCCAACTTTTTCTGATTCCCAGTTGAGTTTTCTATTCTTCATACTATGTTACTTCTCATGATAACCTTGGTCCCGATAAATAACTTCTGCCTGACTGAGAATACTTTTCTCCTCTTGTTGTTACAAAGCAGCTTTTCCTGGAAAACGAGAAAGAGATGATGTATTTGTTTCTGGTTTCTGGCTTGCAGATATTTTCTGTTACCAACAACACAGAGTGTATGAAACTCCTGGAGGAGATCAGATGTGCCCACTGCTCACCACATTCTCAGAATCTATTCCATTCACCTGAGAGAGGGGAAGCCTCTGAAAGAGATCTAGCCTTGCCCTTGCTGTGCGAAGACTATTGCAAAGAATTCTATTACACGTGTAGAGGCCACATTCCAGGTAAAAGCAACTGCAGAATATTGAAATCAGATGTCTGCATTGCAGTGCATGCTTTTGCTTGCGTAAGATTTCTCTCACCTTTCAAAAGATGTGTTTTCTCCTTCATGTGTTTATTTTAGGGCATCACGATTTTAACGGTGTATTGTGATTATGCTTTTTAGTCATCCAAATAACGAACTGACCTTATTCAAACTTCTGAGTATTTTCTGCCATGCTGTTCAGAGGGTCAGCTTGTTAGTTACTTTGGATTATGCATGGCAAATTTTTAATGCCAGACAAACTGTCTTTCTCATAATCTGCTTCCAAGACACTTTCTCCCTTTGCCAAGCTGAAGGATTGTTCACTAATTTCAGTATGACAAATAAAATGGGAAAAAATGGGAAACTGAAGCTGCCATTAAAAAAAAATACAAAAGCTAAAAAAAAATAAAAAGCTATCTTCTGTTGTGTTTTTTTTTTTTTTTGAAAGACAGAACAAGGTGCACATATGCCAACAGCCAATTGAAAGTGGCCAGAAAATTTAAATCTTATTTTTGAACAAGACTAAGTGCTCCTCAATATATTATGATCAGAAGCAATCTTTAATGAAGAAGGGAGGAAGTGGAAAATTGGATATTTTGATATTGAATACCAAAGGGGAAAAGTATGTAGTTAGTCTCTGCTGCTGGATCATTAAGTACTTCGAATCTCAGAATTTCAGTTGTCTGCCTCTCATTATTCCTATGACCTCACCCAAGTCACTTTATTTCTTTGAGCCTCATGTACAAAATGAGGGGATTGGGCCACATAACTGCTAAGGTCCTTTTTCAACTCCACATCCATGATGCTATGATCTCATTAAGCCTGAGGCAATTACTATACACAACCTGACTTGTAAAGCATTGATAAAGTCCTCCTTGAAAATGTCAGCATTCCATTTTGCTAGAGTTGATAGAATGGACATCATCTCTGAAGATGGAGTAATATCTATTGGGGGACATTTTGCCCCCAATTAGATAAAATCACAGAAAATGAGCCACTATTTATAAGACTAAAAGATTTATCTTTAAAACTCCAGAATTGTGTGAGAGAGATTAGAGGAGAACTTTTAAATAATTAGGATACACTCTGTTCTTTAAAAAAAAAAAAAAAAAAAAAAAAAAAAAAAGGCTTTCAAATACTTAGGGTTTGGGTGCTTTTGTTTTGGGATCAGGGAAAGGGATGGGAAGGGAAGGATTGTAATACTCTTACTGACTTGAGAAAACATTTTGAATAGAGTTGTTCATTCCCTTTGGTGTGGGTTTAACATGTCTCTAAACTCATTCAAATATGAAAATATTATTATTGTCTTTATAAACTGCAGAGATGTTTCTAAGGCTCTCTTAAGCCAGCTGTTTCTTGCTCCTTATCACATTCCCCAAAGCACAGCAGACTAGGTCATAATTGCCAAGACTGCCTGCTGAGAAAAAGTAACAGATTAGATATCAGAAATGCTTGGTCCAAGTTGGAAGTGATGGAGATTTGCTTTTTTTCTGGTATAGGTTAAAAGTAGTATATAAACTCAGAATCTTGCTTAACATTTATATCTTTGAGTCCAAAAGTGGGATGGAAAAGTAAGGCAGTGATGCCTTTGGGGAGAAGAGGAGGTTTCTTTCTGTTGTATGTTGGGAATGATTTTAACTTCCCAAAGGAAATCTCTTTGGAGAAAGAGTGAGCAACAGCACAGGAGCCCTAACTGCAGGACTCTCGCTCCCCAGATCAACATATGTGGTGACGAATGACAAATTTATTTTTCTACAAAGTTTGTGTATATGTAAAACCGCTGAAGTGCATCAAGATGTCAAGTGCTTTTTGTGACCACCCAGGTTGCCTTGAAAGATAACCAGATGAAAGCATAACTTTAGTGCTGGACAGAGCAGCCTGCATGCTTTAGCACCAACTCCAATGGGCGCCTTTCCTACATCAATCAGATGCTAATAATCATTCTAAATACGTATTCTCAAAGTGGACTGTAATAACAAAAAGATGTTGCATTAATTATCCCCAACTTGGCTAATTGATTTGTTGGACAGCCTGAGCTTTGGCCCGTGGATTAAGATTCCTTCAAAGTATAAAGTGCTGGATAATACTCCATCCCCTGCCCCCATGCCTGTTCCCCAAATCACAGAGATTATTGGAATCAATGACTTCTTAATCTTTTTTTAATTTTATATTTAAATTAATAATCATTTATTTTCTTTCCCTCTTGCATCCCTTTCCCTATTTTAAAAACAAAAGAAAATCAAATTCTTTACAATGAATATGCATAGTCAAGCAAAACAAATCCCCACACTGGCTATGTCCAAATATATTCATAAACTTCTTTAAAAAAAAAAAAAGAAAGAAACAAATACCAAAAGGGAATCTATAATGTCCTCCCCCTCAAGTCTATTTCATGATTAGTTTTTTCTTCTCTAATGGAAAGAAGAAAACATTTGCTACTCTAAATTCATAGAATAATAGATTTAAAGTTTGAAAGGACCTTAGGGACTATTGAGTCTAGCCCTCTTGTCTTACAGATGAGGAAAGTGAGACTCTGAGAGGTGAACTAAGTTGCCCAGGGTCACACAGATCATAATTATAAGGAAATAAATGTTGTTTTTTCATTATTCATTAGGAAATTAGACCTGCACCATATTCTGTTTGCATCTCTTAGTAAAGCCAATTCATCATTTGAATGATGAAAAAATCACAATATACCATTCAGAAGCATTAAAGGCTAGATATTCTAAGTCAATAAAATTAGGAGGAAATTAACCCAAAGAATGTGTTTGAGAGGGAATTTGCTGAAATTTTTAGGGGAGGGAGAGTGATGATAATACAGTCTAGATCTGTTATTTTATTGGTAGAGAGAGCTCCCAATGAGGAAACTCTATCCAAAAAAAAACAGATCAGCAGTTGTTCCATCTAAGAGGGCTGTGGTGGACACTGAGGGGTTAAGTGGTTTGCCCAGGGTCACACAGCCACTAGATGTCTTTCCTCTTTAGCTATCTCCATGTCTGCTATTCTATGTTACCTATAATTGCCAAAGAAAGGAAGGATATTCAGACAATAGAAAAAGAAAGAAAACATATGCATATAAAAGGAAAAATCCAATTTTTAAAGAAAAAATGAAGTATCAAAAAATTATAAACCACATAACTAGAGTTGTTCATGAGAAAGCCAGTACACAGAGTTTTCCATTTTATTAGTGGGATAATCAGTTTCATCCTAGCAGTTGGAATTTACTTGATTCTTCTTCTCAATGCTCATCTTTTCCCTTCTTTAAATACAGTAGAATTTATTGCAGAAAAAAGGAAAAACTGATTATATATAGTGCCATGGTTGCCCTTTCAGAGGCTTATAGAAGTAGCTTCATATCAAGAAGGACATTATCAAGCAGAGAGTTTGGGCAATCAAGTAGAAAGATTGAAGAACTATTCTCACTTTCAAGAAGAAAAACAGGAAAGCAACAGTGGACAAAGATCATCATTTCCCAAATTATTCCCAAGTAGTAAATTGGCTAGAAGAGACCTTATAGGTCATTGATACCAACACCCTTATCTTGCAGATGAGGAGACTGAGGACCAAAGAAGTGTTTTTTGTCCAAGAACACACAGCGAGTAAGTTATGTAGCCAAGATCTAAGCATACCTTATCTGCATCCAAAGAACAGTTTTTAAAATTAGAAAAAATTAGCCTGATGGAAAAACAAATAAGTCATAGGACTTTCAGCTTTGGGAAAACTTAGAAGTTATTTGGTACAACCCCTTTATGTCATAGATAAGGAAGTTGAGGTCCAGAGTAGCTATCAAACGCTAAGCTGCAGAGCCATATTCAAACCTCCATCCTAGGCTCAGACTGCTCGTGATAGATGGAACACCTCCGTTTACATGGTCCAACCTCTCCCTTTTCTTGATGAGGAAACTGAGGTTCTGAGAGATTAGAGACTTGCTTGGGGCCACACAAATAGTAAGTCATATAGCCTAAGTCCTCTGACCACAAATCTAGCTCAATTTCTAATACAGACCATATGTTTCTGTCCAGTCATTTTTCACATGTGTCATTCTTCGTGATCTTGGCAAAGATAATGGAGTAGTTTGCTATTCCTTTTCTAGCTCATTTTTCCAAATGAGGAACTGAGGCAAACAGGGTTAAGTGACCTGCCTAGGGTCACATAGCTTTAAAATGTCAGAATCCAGATTTGAATTCAGGAAGATGAGTCTTCTTGACTCTAGACTAGTTACTCTATCCACTGTGACACTCAGTTGCCCCATTACAAGATATAACCTTTAATTAAAAATAATTTTCCCTCTTTCCACTATACCATGATGCCTATACATTTTTTATTTGAATGACAACAAGTAGGTTGCTGGTATATACCTTATTTTTCATTAAATGCTAGAATACAGCCTTTCCCATAGGAGGATGTTCATAAGAAATAGATTGTCAAAGAAATAGCCTGTCTGCTTCATCTGTTTTCATTATATTTTTTAGTACTTGCCCTACTGTGTTTTTCACTATAAGCCATTATGTTATCACATGCCCAGAGTTAGATAGCACAATTGGTTGAAGCCTGGTGCTAAGTAAGGTCAAGCTCATGGGGTTGTCTGATAGCAGTTAGCTTCCCTTCTGGTCCATGGCAATCATCTGTCTCTAATCTGCTCCAGCTATCTGGCAAATGTATAATTTGGTGGTGAGATCCATGTAATTCTTCTACTCAAAAAGCAACTTGAATCAGTGGATAAGTCTCCTCTTCCTCATGAGTGTAGAGCAGCTCACGCAATGAGAAAAGCAAGTTTTCCCTTGAATCCATGTTGAAAGGCTAGAGTTCAAGATTCCAACAATGGTATTTATTTTACAGGTCAGAGTTTTACAGAGTTCCTTGTGATACAGTAGGACTATATTCATGATTCAGGAGTATTATTAGTTATAGGTCAAGGACATTTGATAAGACATCTGGGCTAAAAATATGCAGCTGGAAGAGTAATCAGCATATGGTCATCATTAGCGGACCTGATCTTATTATGCTGATCCGGGGTGAGCAAAACACTCTCTGGCAGTAAAAATACTCTCCCATTTACTCCTTCAAGCATAAGGGTACCATTTGGTAAATTCTTTCTTCCCCTTCCATAAATGAGAGCATGATGCCCTGGAAGAATTCCGTTTCTCTCTGTGGGTGATCTTCCAACCAAAGAGATTTAATTCACCCTTGTCCACCACAAGGTCAAGTCCTTTAAAAGTCACAATTAATCCAGTCATTAAAAGAGAATTAAATCTAAATTTTCTCTTTGTTATGAAAATGCCATTCTTTCAGACATCATCATATTTCCATTATCAGACTTCTCAAGTTCCAGAAGTAATTCAGTATTAGAATTCTGCTTTTTTACTTTTTTTTTAATTTGTCTAAGAGGCATGGTACCTCCAGAGCCTTGAAAAGAAGTTTTATGAATTTAGACTCATTAATCTTCAGATCTTCCATTTTAAAATTATTTCTCATTTCCTCATGATTGTCCCTTGCTAGTTCCATATAAATTGGAACCAGCCACCAGCATTGTTGATTAATTTTCCCCTTAAAATGGTTTCTTTTGCAGACTATAATGCTGGACTATAAAACAAGATTATTTTTATAAAAGCAAATCCTAACTTCCTTAGGAATCACACTTTGAATTACTCTCTGTAAGCCTACATCAACTTCAAGCAAAAATTCTCATTAGTCTTTTATGGAAAGCCCTGATAACTTACACACTCAATCATAAATGCATTCATAGTATGCGAGTGGTCCAAGATTTTTGACATTTGTACAAAAATATCTCTACCTGGAGTTATTTACTTCAAAGATGATAGGAACCAGGCATGGGCATCCAAATGTTAAACCTAGCCCCACCACAGAGCTGAAAGTCTGCATGGGACTTTCAAATCAAACTCTTCCCTTTTTTTCCTGGAAGAGAATTATTTAAATTCTCTTAGGTATTTTTGATTTATATATTTAACCCTTAAAACCTAGAGAAGTAAAATAACCTTTGGGAAACAATCTTGATAGACTTAAAGTCCCTTCAAAGTTTGATTCTATCATCCTGAGTTATCTGCCTCATCCCTCAGTCATCTCCCCACTTACTAATCCCTCTCTTCCTTCACAAAGCAGCTAACCTCCTCTCAGCTGCTTTCCCCCTCCCCAGCTGTCATTCCTACTTTTTCCCTTCCCCCACCCAGACATCTGCTCTCACTTGCCCTTTTCCCAAATGCCAGTTTCAAGACAGTCATCTAGCTGGAAATCACCAGCGAGTGCACATTTCAGAGACTGGGGAGGATCCATCTATCACATCCGCTAACACAGCCCAGAGCAAGATTTTTTTTCAAATTCCAAGAACAACTTAAGATTTCAGGGGACTGATATCACAGGAGAATCAAGCCCAGTAACTTTTAAGGCTACTATCCATTTGGGATAGAAAATGCTTGTTCCATTGGCATGCCCAACTTGACTGAGCTCAATTTCTTCCTTCTAAAAGCATCCCTAAAAATTGCTCACATGAAGGCACATCTTCGTTTAGCCCACTTAAGAGGAGTCTTTCACCTAAAACTGGTGAGTAAGTAGAATAATGCTGGCAAGCCATTTTGCAAAGTCACAATCAAAATCTGAAATTAGATGCCAATGCAAAGTTGGTATGTCTAATTTTGTTTTGTTTTTATAATTAATATATTTTAAAACATAATTTTCCTCTGCTTCCTGGCCCTCCTTTATTATGGAATAATAGAACACTCAAAACCAAAAAGAAAACCTTGCTAACTGAAGTAGAGAAAACTTTGTCAAAATCTCTCTCATGCTATAAAGATCTTTTTAATGGTCAATTATTGCATGTCTTTATAACAGTATAGGTTAAAATAAAGGAAGAAATAAAAATAAAATAAAGGAAGGAATAAAAAGACAGATTAAAATAAAGACTTCTCAGTAAGAGTTTTCTTTAGTCATATAGTACATTTGATAATCATGAAAATCATTACAGAGTGCTAACACTATTGGAGAAGGTAGCAAGTTAACTTAATACATCTGAAATATATAGAATGGCTGAAAGATCATTTCAGAGGGGAAGGCGTTAGCAACTGAAAAGACTGGGAGAAGCCTTCTAGAGAAGGTGGAACCAGAATCTTGATGAACACCCAGGCAATCAAGAGGTGGCAGTGAGAGATTCGAGACTTGGGGGGGAGGGGAAGCGATTATGGAAGCAAGGAGATGCAATGCTGTATTGGAGGGAAGGGAGTAGCGGTAGCAGTGAATGAAAGGTTATTGGAAGAAAATTGACAAGGTCGAAGGGGCCAGGTTATAAAAAGCTTTAAATGCTAAGTAGAAAAGGCAGATGTATTTCACCTGAAAATAGAGCAAGGTTCTTTAAGCTGGAAGTGACTTTGAAGATAGCTGTGTCAAGGATTTGCCATCTAATCATTTCAACAGTTACTAGGTCATGTTGTGTCTATCTTTTCTTGCTTTTTTCCTCAAGCACAAAATAACAGAATGGCTGACTTAGCATATAAGATTATTTTGGGGAATAACTATCCTGAGATGATCATTAGATTTTTTTATATATAAAATAATAATTCTTATACCTAGTTCTACTAGCATCAGAATACTTGTTGACATGAAGGAGAAATTCAATTTAAAAATTCATCCAAATGGACACTTGCAGTATAAAAAGCGCTGGAATAGAAACTGGACCTTTCCATCCTTGAAAATGGTAGCTCTGCTGCTCATTATTGATCATTAATTTAAAACTGGAAGGTACTGGGGAGGTCCATCAGTCCAATTTCTTCATTTATCAATGGCTACAACTGTACCAAGCACTCGTCACTGAGCAGATCAGATTACATTCTACTCTCTAAAATTTGAGAAAGATTTTATGTACCAAAATCTTGGTTTTGAATTTGTATTTCCTCTTTAGAAGCTATCAAGTAATAGGATATATAGCACAACTTCAAAAGAAGAATTCATGTTGGAGAAGCTCACATTTCCCCTTCAAAGAGATCAGAAAGAAACTCTAAGATTCATATTAAGTACTTATTTATAAGATTCTTTTCAATATCTCTTGTATTTTTATTTCAATTTTATTGTCATTCATAAATAGAGTGCTGGATTGGGGATCAAAATAACTTGAATTCACATCCCACTTCTGACACTTACTCTATAACCCAGGACAAGTCATGTCACCTCTCCCAGCTTCAGGAAAATCCTTTGATTGTTCTTGAGCAACTTGCATTAAAATGGTGAGGGAACTTCCCAAATAGGAGTTTCCCATTATTTCTACAAAAAAAAAAAAAATTATGATTCCTGACAGGACAATAAATCATATGTGAGTGACTTTTTCTTAATACATTCTCTATCATGCAAAATTTTGTGAGCTTTATTTAAGTGGAGTTTTATTTTCTACTCAGAATACATATAAAAATTCAAATGCTTTCAGATGCTAAATATTTCTCATGATCTCTTTTTACATTTACTTCAAAGGTTTCCTTCAAACATCAGCTGATGAGTTTTGCTTTTACTACGCAAGAAAAGATGGTGGGTTGTGCTTTCCAGATTTTCCAAGAAAACAAGTGAGAGGCCCAACATCTAACTATTTGGACCAGATGGAAGAATATGACAAAGTGGACGAGATCAGCAGGTTCATAAAGATAAATGCTGCTTAATCTAAAAAAAAAAAAACTGACAAATCTTTGTGGTTTTGACAGTGAATCAACTCAGTCTGTGCTTATGCTCAGCAGCTGTGTCCTCCAGATGTTTTTTTCTTCTGTTAGTTTGCTTTCTTAAAAATTACATTAACGTAAATGCCTTTTTAATATTTAGGTTACTAATCGTGTTTTCTAAGCTTGGTATCTCTCTGATTCATATATATTTCATTGATATAGCTTTACATTTGTATTTCATTATTGAACTATTCAGTATGATTTATTTATGATTAACAAATCATTTCTTCATGATGATAATCTTCTCTGATACTCTAAAAATAAGTTTTGGCTTATGAATAGTTAGTGAAGCTTGCTAAAAATTAAACTGATAATTTAGAGAAACTTTTAAAATACATTTAGGCTACCTTTGCTAATATCTCCTTTATTCTTCTCTCTGATATAAAACTGCTTTGCTTTTTAAAAGATCTATTTCCCTGCCATATTGTGACTGCACAGTAGCCTTTCACCACTCTCCAAACACTGATTCCTCAGAAACTATGTCTTGAAAAAGGTGTGAGATATACATCTCTGCTCCCTCCATCCCCAATAAAAAAAACTGACTGGTTTTCTTTGATTTGTCTAGAAAGCACAAACACAGCTGCTTCTGTGCCCAGGAAATTGTGAGTGGGTTGAGGCAGCCCATTGGAGCCCTGCACTGTGGAGATGGGTCCCATCGTCTCTTCATCCTTGAGAAGGAAGGCTACGTGAAGATATTCACCCCAGAAGGAGAAATTCTCAAGGAACCTTTTCTGGACATACACAAACTTGTTCAGAGTGGAATAAAGGTTGGCATTCTTTTAATTTTCTTTATATTTTGTGGCACCTTTTGCTATTTTTGTTTTTTGTCAGGATTTATCTTTCTAATACTGTTCATTTTCCTAAAGGGAAAAATAGAGAGAAAATTGTGGCTCTTTCAGGAGAAAAGGGAGCAGAAAGAGGAGAGAAATTAAATAATTTAACTGAAGTGGAAGGAAGTTGCTGATTGTTCTGGGTTTTGTGGTTAGAGGGAAAATCCCTGGGCAGAGAGTTATGCTGTTTTTTCTATCCCTGTAGAGGTTATACCTTTCAAATGAGTTTTCTCATGTTTGCACAGAAAGCTATATGATGGACTGTATAACTAGCTGCCCCTTGTAGTCATTCACAATTGGTTCTGTCAGTACCAAGTCCAGTGTACTGTGATGGTTAAAAACCCATAGTCTGAACTGCCAATTTCAAATGCACAAGAGATTCATATATGATCAAGGACGAGACATTTACATCTGTATCTGCTGGACAATGAGTACTTCTAGGTATCCATGTGGTTGTGTAGCATTCTTCTTGTTCCTCATTTTGAGACAAACTGATCAAAATAGCTTCATGTGTATTTCCTCTCATCATGCTATCATAGGTGTCGTACAGATTTTGCTCTGGGCTGAGCAACCCAAGAACATCATTTGATCTGGACCCAACTAAGTTCTTAATTTCCTACCACTCCAAATGTTTTTAAGCTTTCTTTATGGAGTACATTTCCCCCAGTATGCTTTCTTCCAGTAAGTTAACTGGTTTGTTTTATAGTTGGGTCCATTTAGAATAAGAAAAATTCATTTTAGTTCCACATCTAGGATACTCCTGACAACCAGAAGCTATAAGGTAGTGTGTGTGTGTATGTGTGTGGGTATATAGATATAGATATAGATATGTATATATATCTAAAGTTATTCATAAAAAGGGGCATACTTGTGGGGGGAGAAAACAACAATAAAATATTTGAGCCCAGTGAAGATTACTTAAAAAGAGAACTCATGTATTTTGATAATCTAGCCAAAGAATGTCCATCTTTTTAAATAGCTCCCTTCAAAACTACTTAATCCTTCTAGTACATAGTTTTTGACTTAAATGAATATTTACTCATTTCTGAATATTGATTGTGTCTTAGATACAAATTTAAAATTTTGTTTAAACAAGTTTAGTTTAAAGTTTAATAAATCTGAGTAATCTAAGTGATTAGTTACGATGTATCTTAAAATCTAAACTTTGAATCTTCCAGATCTCAGTTTAGCATAGGTTAAAAAGATACATAGTCTTTTCTATTTGAAAAAAGTTAAAGATTAAAATATTTAGAATGCACTGGTCTATATCCCAGCTACCTGACGACTTTACCTATACTATATTCCCCAAATTACAGATATAAATCAGAGGAGGAGCATGGATTGGTAGTATCAGATTTTGATAGAGAAACTAACGCAGTCATGTGCTAATACCATCATTGCTGGCATTGTCTCTTTAATGCTAACATCACATCACTGCTTTTTGAACCTGTCTATCACAACAGACATTTAGGAACTCAAATCCTGGCTTCATGTGAAATATTGATGATTAATACCATTACTTGTTGAACAATTATTGAGCTGGCAGGAGCTTTGGACATCCTTTAATCCAACTCTTTCATTTTATATTTGAACAAACTAAAATCCAAGGAAGCTAAATGCATTGCCCAGTGTCATACAGCTGTAACAGACAAAGGCAGGTTTTTTAGAATCAAGAATTGACACCTCTCCTCTATAACATGTTATGTTCACAACCTTTGCATTTTAACTTTAATTGCCCTAACTTTGGATGTTCTCTTTGATATATTTCAAGCTTTCAGCTTCTCTTTTATAAATAAAAAAAGAAATGGTCCTTTTAAATTATAAAAAAAGAGCTAAAGGATATTTTGTCCGTATAGTCTAAACTCAATCATTTTTAGCTTTTGAAACACAAAAGGATGCATTCTCTAAATAAAACTTCTAACACTTACAGAGCACATACAATAGTACCTGCAACATTTTAAAAATTCCTATGTAATAAAATACAGAGGTTATTTTTTCAGATACGAAACTATATTAACATGAATCGTGAGCTCAGTAATGTGCCATCAGAACTGTGATTAGGCTGTTGCAACTGACCTTTGTACTAGGATGCCAGCGTTTAGAGGGCATTGATGGTATTTGCATTTCTTTAGCGAAGAGCAATTACTGGACATTTCTATCGAGCAAGAATAAGTATCTGATAGCTTTCTTTGTTTGGAGGTAAAAAATCTCTGTGGGGAAGGGGTAAGTCCAGAAAGTTCTGTGGTTTAAAGGCATGAATCAAACTTAGAAGAAAAAATTTTAAAAAAAAAAAAAAACAGATCCTGTTTCCGGCCCCACAAGATTCCAGGATCTCTCTTTTTTCTTGCTTTGAGCATTGTGATTCATCTTGCTCATCAATTTCTGTATGGAAATAATGCCAATGTGAGTTCACTTGGTCTCTATAATAAACTTTCTTCAGGTAGAGCATCTCCACCCATTGGCCAGCCCCCCAAATCATACAACTTGGCATATGGTAAAACTAATGAGAAAAGATATAAGGAAAAATGTCCCTATAAGACGGGCTATTAAAATATGAAGTTGGCTACAAGAGAGTCTAGGGAATTGCTTTCTCTAGTAATCTTTAAAGAATATAAAAATAGACAATCATTTTCTTTCTGAAATGAACCTGCTAGCATCAAGGGCTTGAAAGCTTCTCCTTGCTCTATGAATCCTTATTTCTACTTCAATATAATAGCCAAGGGTAAAATCATTTATAGGAATCGAACAACTGCTAACTTTCTGACTCTGTTTTTACTAAGGCTAAAAAATACTATAGGAAAATTTTAAAAACAAGCAAAATCATCTCTCATTGCTGTCATCTGGACTGGGAAAAAGCTTTCTATTCTAGGCTATTGACTTGTTGTGCTTCATGTGTAGAACACAGATGTCACAAGTAAGAACACTGGAAGGAATCAGAAAGAACTAATGACTTGTTGGTATTGAGAAATAAGTGCTATTAGATGACAAGTATATTTTGGTCTCCATTTAAAAAGATGTGGTGAAAGTCTGTGTTTGTAACTTGGTGTTTCAGAAAGTGGTGAGCTTTGCAGAATATAGAAACTGAGTCACCAACTTAGCACCATTTCCTGGAGATCTTTGAATAGAGCGTTGCTGGTTCATGCCCAAATTCTCTTATAGACAGGGCTCCGGCATTCAAGGATTAGGTGAAAGATGGAATTTACTCTTCAAGACCCTGAGAAAAGGTAGACAGGCAAATATGGTGAAGCAGGTAAGAGCCATGAACTAGGCATGGGAGATACCTGGGTCCAGATCTTACCTCTGATAATTTTTTTTTTTTTAGTTCTCTGACCTGAATCAAGTCACTTAACTTCTAGGGATTTAAGGAATTTCCTAAGACTTTGTTCTACTATGTCATAGATAGATGAAGAGATCTTTCTTTTTCTTCTTCTTCTTTCTTTTTTCTTTCTTTCTTTCTTTCTTTCTTTTTTCTTTCTTTCTTTCTTTTTCTTTCTTCACCTTCTTCCTCTCCTTCCTCCTCTTCTTTTTCCTCTTTTTTCCTCTTCTTCTATCTCTTCTTTTTCTCCTTCTATCTTCTCTTCTTCTATCTCCTCTTCTTCTTCTTCCTTTTCTATCTCCTCTTCTTCCTCTTCTTCCTCCTCCTCCATATTACCAGTGGGAGACATGCAGAAACTCTGACTCTCAGGGGAAAGTATCTTTATTCAAGATTCTAGTAAATCCAAATCTTTAAATTGTTTGTGTATTTCTTGGAACATTCTAGAAATTCTGTTTTCCTAGAAGTCTTTTGGAAAGATTTATACAAGACTGTTTCAGATGAAAGAAAGCACTATTTTTTCCCCTTAATGTACCTTAATGTGAACCTTTACCTGTGGAGCTTCTATATTGATATCTGAGAACAAGTGACTGGTTATGGCACTTACTCAGTTGTTTTTCTTAGAGTTATAGTTTTCATATATATACAGGTATATGGGTGTATTTATATGTGTGTATATGTGTATATGTTTATATATATTTATGTGAATATAGATATAATTGTATATACATATATTACCCCACATTATATCTATGAAAAATAATTATGTGTGTGTGTGTGTGTGTGTGTGTGTGTGTGTGTATCTTTCTATCTCTGTCTCTATATCTTATCCACAAGCTTTAAGTTATTAGACTCTGGCAATCTAACAGTCAGCACAGATAGTTTTGGGGGGAAAACAGATGTGAATTAACAAATAGCTTTTTAATGTTTGAAAAATTCCAGGTTAGTTTGTCAATTATTTGACCCTTATTGTTTATGACATCAGATAGCAGAACTAAAATGCTTATCACAATGAGAATAATTCCTTTTTTGACATGCAGGATGAAATTATTCCTATGATTTAAAAAAATTAACCACTCAAAAACTTTTTTCATACCATCCCTGTTTGGCATTTCACGTCAGTTTCTGTAAAAACTGGAAGGGACTCCTGGGTGGTATTTTAATGGAATTTCCTGATGCATCTCTTTGAATGGCTGACTGTACTGGAGTTGAAGGCTAACCTAAGCTTGGCATGCATGCAAAAGTGGATACAAGTCTGCACCTGTCACCTGCAGTCGCGCCTCTGAGAAGTTAATGAGCACATTTCTTTCACCTTCAGTGATTGTGAGCAATCAGAGGACAGACGCACTAGCTCGCATCCTTGCCCTTTCAGGGAGATCACGCAACAGACAAAGCTGAAAGATGCGTCTGTCACTGGCACAAGTGTCATTGGATTCCTAGCTATCCCTCTGCATCGACACAGATTCCCATTTCAAAAGATGCTTTTCGAAGTAGCCCATTTACCCTGGAAAGAAGACGACGTATGTCTGAAAGCTGCTGATTGTCCGGGTGATTGCACACATTGAAGCCAGTCTCTGGTGATACAGCAGTCGGGGTGACCCAGAGTCATGGGAGCATGTGGAGGAGAGCTCCTTCATGCACAGGAGCAAGCCCTTAAGGGGGAGCCTCTTGTCTCACATGCTTGTAATCACATAAGTGACTGAGCATCACAAGTCTGGTGAAATCCAAGTGCTCATCAGCCCACGGGGCATGAAGGCACAGTAAACGTTTCAGAAACTTACACCGCTGACTAGCTCATTCATATTTCCCCTGACTGTGGAGTGCTACCCAGCAGAAAATAAAATGTGAAATATTCTTTAATGAAAGATCAGAATTCAAAGAGCAAGGAATAAGTCATTGATTCCTACTCAGCATCACTACATTTGGGACTGCAATTAGATTAGATGATCTCATGTGAAATATAATTCAGTCCTTTCTACAGGCTGAAAAAATTTTTGGTTTCTTTTAGATAGTTCAAGAAGGCTAAAAACTAATATAACTTCTAAATTACAAATGCTGAGAATATAAGATCCAATAATAATAAGAAAATGGTCTAACCAGCTAAAAGTAATGGAGACATCTGATGGTATGAATGTGTGTGCATACTTATTTATGTTAGTGAATCTCAGTTTAATGACAAGAACTTCAGGGATGGACATAACATTTATATAACATATACAAAATCATTGTGGTCCTGTAAACAACTTAAAGCTGAATCCTCTTTTTGGTCAAAAAACCTTCTCACTTGTGTGTGTGTGTGTGTGTGTATGTGTGTGTTTTCAAATTATACCTGTTACCAATTACGTGGGCTTGGACTATGATAAACTCTATACATTCAAGCAAATACTCACTATCTTCCTTTCACATTCATCAGATATTTGAGTGCCTACTGTGTCTAATATGATATAATGAATCTGTGACTTTACTGGTATTGGAAACTCCTTGTACAAATGTAGACAGTTTCTCTGCCATGGAGTAATTAAGTGATTTTTCCCAGCCTCCCACAGAGAGTCCATTTTAGAGGCAGGGAGTCTCTGCTTTAGAAGAAAGCTTTCTACCTCCTTTTCCATGCTACCTCTCATCTGATCATTTGATGTGGGGAGAGGAGGCAAAAGCTATATACACATATAACTATGGTATAATAGAATGATGTGTAAAGGAGCTGTCCAGACAAAGTTTTATGAGAAATTTGAAGAAGGAAAGACAGTGTAATGTGGGGAGAAATGTATGTCAGGGAAAACTTTTTAGAGATGATATCTGAATTGCATCTTTGAAGGAAGGGAAAGATGTAAGCAGGCAAAGGTGACAGGCAAAAATGTGAAATGCAATATTATTTTTTAATAATAATGTCGGGTCATTAATGGATATTTCTGAGACTACATACCCCCTTACTTTATAGAAGAAATAAATAGGACTCAGAGAGATTAGATTTGCCCTAGATTCCACAGGAAAAATTGTATGAGGCAGAGCTGGGATTTGAATGCAGCATCCTACAATAAATACCTTGTTCTTTCCATATAAATAATAGAATTGACTATGCTAGTTGGAAAAGACCAATATTCATTCACACAGTGTTCTAGATCTTCTCTCTTTGAAACAGAAATGGAGAATAAGAATGCTTTTTTATGTGTTAAAATATATAAAGCTAATTCATATACATGAGATATTTTTAAAATCTTCATAGAAACCCAATGAGGGAGACAAGTAATTATGATTACACTTTTTAAATGAGGCGCAAGGAGAAGATGAAATGATTTGCTTGAGATTCAGTGGTTACCAACAGGCAAGTCTGGGAACAGACTTCAGATTGGCTGATTTCCAGTCCAGTGTTCCTACCATGGTAGTCATGTACCATTTAATAGTGGAACATTTTTCCTCCTACATTTTCACTCTCCAAGAGCTGTAGCTGTCAGGTGAAGGATTATTTTTAACATTGTCTCCATCCTTTTCTTCCAAATGATGGTTAAAGAAAAGAGTTCCTTGATATGAGAGCTTTGACTGGTGCCTTTATTAAAAGGCTTTGATATGGTAAGGTTGGGCTTTTGCAGACTCTGTAAAACTCTCTGCCTTTTCTTACCTATCTAGGAATTTTCTCCGCTCTGAGCTCTTGGAACCATATTTCTCCCTGAAGAGTAAAGAGAAAAAAGAAATAGTGGAAAATATTCTCTATTGTCTTTCTCTTCTAAAAGCTTAATTGGATTTCCAGTTAGAACTCTTAAGACTATAGATAGAACTGGAAAAAAAAAAAAAGAAAAAAAAGTGACAAGTATACCAAATCTGTCACAAAAAAGGGAAGTGCAGAGACTTTTTTTTTGGGGGGGGGAATTTAATAAAAACATTTACCTTCTACTTCCCTTGCTTTCTATCAAACTATATCATGAATAGGAGGAATTCGGTCTTTCTTCAGTAATTCACTTCATTTCTACAATCATTTATTCAACTTTAGAAAATATCACATTGAACAGTAGATAAAGCATCGAATTTGGAATCAAGAATCCTGATTCTGACATTCATTAGTTTTATGACCTGACCAAATAATAACCTCACTCTATTCTTTAGTTCCTCATTTACAAAATTATGGGAATAGCTAGAAGCTAAGGTTCTTTCTAGTTGAAAATCTATGATACTGTGACAATAACTCAGTGCTCCAATTAGATTATTCAATATTGCCAATAGCCACAATCAAGTTGTCACTCATTGAACTATTGTGCTGAGAGTGAGGATCATAAAGTGATTATAATAACATGGAATAATTCACTCAGTGAAATCATTTTTATTGGATGGTTCATTTAAAATACATACACACATATTTAAATATTTTCAAAGTACCAACTCTTTTCAAAATACCAAAGTACTATCTCTGGCTTTAGCTTCTCCTAAGAAGAAGGGATATTGGTAAGTTGTAGGAAACATGGGTTATAGCAGAGCTGCCCAGAGTCTCAGGGGAGTAAGGGAGAAATAGTATGATTAGTTGGAAGAAAAATGTGTCATTTACCAGGGAGAACTCAATACTTTCAAATAAATCTAGAAATTTATACCTCTATGTATTCAGTAAACACAGGAAATGGGGAAGCCAAACTCAGCAATTGTATTGACCATTCTCAGTCCTAGAGAAGAAATGAGGATGCACCTATGTCCTTCTCTTTGAAGAATAGGGGACTTTGATTGCAGAACATTGTACAGTATGTGGCATAAGGGTTATTTGGTGTCTTGGTTACTGGGTCATTTGGTTTTACTTAACTATTCTTCTTTGTTACAAAGGAAGGGTGGGTGGCAAGACAATTTTTTAAAATGAAAGGCATCAATAAAACACGAATTATAAAATTGAAAACAGAATGTCAGACTAGATAATCTCAAAAATCCTTTCTAGTCATGATTCTGTGGGTTTTAAATAATAATTTCTAAAGTTGTTTTAATGCCTTTGTTTTATATCTTAAATGTTTCCTGTTATATCCTCCCCAACCCTTATAACCTGAATTTACCTTATAATAAAGAAAAACCTACTTTAAGTGTATACTTTATGCAGGCCACAGCTAGGAATGGCATTCATGAACCATAGTTTACTTAGCCATTCGTCAACTGATGGGCATTGACTTGGTTCTTATGTATTTTAGAGTTGTTTTCATTTAGTTTATATATTTATAGTATATATTGTTCTGATTTTACTTTCCCTGCTCATCATTTGGTCCAAAAATTATATTCATGTTCAATATCATAAATTCTCACCTTCTTCTTTCTGTCTTGTTAAAACTTGCTGCTTATTACTTTAATTAGCTAGGTCTTCTAAATATAGAATTTATTGATGACTTTTTAAATATAATTTGACATTTATGTTTTGTTGATATTTCATTTTTATAACACCTAGATTTCTTCCCAACGTCCCTTTTGTTTCCCAATCCCAGAGAACCATTCCCTATCAAAAATTATTTATTAAAAAGAGGCAGGAAGAAAAAATTAGGGAAAAAAACAAATCAATACATTAAAAAATCTGACATTACATGTAGTGCACATATAATATGTGGATCCTCTACATCTGTCTTTTCATATCTCTGTTTTAGGACTACGCTTATTCTTTTAAATTTTGCAAACTTCATTTTCATAGAGGGAGTGGTGAGAACACCTTAATTTGGGGCATAGAAACTGCATTGTAATTATGGGATTATGTTAGATTACCTATAGAACCAGCTAATGTCTGGAGCACTTAAAATAAGACCTTTTAAAATAGTATCATTGGTCATAGGATAAAGGTTACTTTCAGGTCTGCTCATAAAAATGGGCTTTGCAAAATAATGTGTAAACCACACCAGATAATATAACTAGAGATTTAGGTTTGCAAAAGGGTTTATAATGTTAGTATCATGGTTAGAAGGCCAGCCCCAGAATCAGGAATATTTAAAGTCATTTTGAAAGTGTCCTAGCTGTGTAGCCATGGTATACCTGAGTTTGCATTATTTAGGAGGGACCTGTATTGGAAAGTCCCTGCAGTGATCAAATCACAGGTTCAGAACAAAAATAATGGTGATGGTGATAAGTAAATGATATTATAACAATACTTTAGCTTCACAGTTTACAAGCCACTTTCACATTCATCTTCTCTATGAGCTTCCTGGTATCCTTGAGATGTAGAAGGGTAACATCCTCATTTAAGAGAGGCAGAAACAAGGGTCAGAGAAGCTAATTGTCTTGCCCGGGATTTATGCAGAATTAAGTAAAATGGCACCAGTTGGACTGGAACTCACATCTCCCAACTCTCAGTGAAATGTTATCTTGGGTCATCTTGCGTTAAAACGTCCTTTTCTAAAGTAGTCCTTATGATTACATTAAAGTCAATTCCATTAACATTTATTAAGCACCATCTATGTGTAAAAAAAATAAGTGGAATGATAGAGGAAATGGCCTAAAGAGCTTGTCTCACAGACAGAAAGACTTGATTCAAGACCCAGCTCTTAAATGTACTGTCGTAACTATGGCCAAATGATTTAACACCTCATAGCCATAAACATCTC
Source organism: Sarcophilus harrisii (assembly GCF_902635505.1). Classification (NCBI taxonomy): domain Eukaryota; kingdom Metazoa; phylum Chordata; class Mammalia; order Dasyuromorphia; family Dasyuridae; genus Sarcophilus; species Sarcophilus harrisii. The sequence continues at coordinate 69,258,991 of NC_045431.1, forward strand.
TGAGAAGATAAACTGAGTCAGAACAAATATGTATTTGGTATAGAGGGAAATTCATGGGAATTCCCTACACAAATAAAATCCCAGGTACTGGTAAAAAACTGGGCAAAGTGCCAAGGTCAAGGAGCTTTCTGTTCAATAAACACCCATTAAACACTTACAATATTTGAAGTATCATGGGATAGAGGATAGAGTGCTAGATGTAGAGTTGAGTTCATATCCCACTTCAGACACTAGTTGTATGATCCTAGGCAAGTCACAACTTTTCTGTGCCTCAGTTCTAGTTGTATGATCCTAGGCAAGTCACAACTTTTCTGTGCCTCAGTTCTAGTTTTAAATCTAAGATTTTGTGGAAGGCCCTAGGGATGCAAAAGCAAGAGAGTGCCTCCCCTCAAAAAGCTTCTATTCTACTAGAATGTTTCAGAATGGTTTCGGGGTAGGTGAAAATACTATCTGTTATACTTTAAATGGTGTTCAGGAATTAAAAGGATGCAATAGTTACTTACATACATGATGAAGTATCTTTATATTCATTGTTCCCATCTGGAGCATAGTATGCATAATATAGAGAGAAAACTGATCCAAATATACTCTAAAATAAGACCCAGTTCCCCCTTTTTCTTTTGCTCTCAAGAACCATAGTTTGTTTTTTTTTTTTTTTAAAAAGGACTCTATTGCTTTTTCCTTCATTTACTTAAAATGAAAAATGTGCTAATTGCTCTAGAAGGCATTTATTTGGTCGAGCATGAAGAGAGAAAAAGCAAGTCCATTTTAAAGCTTGTTCTGAAGCAATCTCATTGTTGCTAGCTGTTGAAATGAAATTATTTCATTGGCTTCAGTAGAATGGGGTTCAGTGAACCTAAACCTCAGAATCAATAAAATGTTATGAAATAGGGCCTTTGCAACCAATGAAAAGTTTTATATTTGGCCACAAAATGCCTTCTGAAAATAATTTCCTGTCCCCAATATTGAAAGGTTTTCTGCCTTCCTTGCTGAGGAGGATGAAACTCTTTTCTGCTTTTTCTGCTAATAAGCATGTTAATTCCAACCTCTTATGCTGAAGTATCTTTGATCTCAGAGGATCATCTATTTAAACAAAATGACACATGTCCTCTGGCTACTTCTAGACAAGGAGGCTTCATCTGTTTCAGGAATTCTTGGACAGCAATGAGTTGGGAAAATAAAATTGTTTGTGAGCAAAAAATAAACCTAGAAGTACAGTTATTGAAAGTGGAAGACCTTTGATATTAGGGGAAGAAGAAACTATCAAATTCATAAATAATTATCGAATATTCACTGAATCACTAGTGTGTATAAAATAATAAGCTAGTAGTTGTAAAATCTCTCAGGAATGTAAAAAAAAAACTATACCTTAGTTTCAATGTGCACTACATTCATTTTTTTTAAAGGCTTGTGATGGGTTTCCACTCATGGTAATTTTTTTTTTTAATGTGAACACCTGTCCCAAAATTTTGACTTACTCTTTGGTTTTTTTAATTTAATTTAACTTTCTTAATTAACAAAAGTTTGTATTTTCTCCCTCCTACCCCCCCCCAACTCTCATTGAAAAAGAAAGAAAAACAAAACTCTTGTAGAATATGCATAGTCAAGCAAAACAAATTCCCACATTGGCCATAGTCAAAAATATATTGGCCCCATGCTTTGTGCACAGGTCACCAAACATTGGGCCTAAGGTATCAATTACTCTCCTAGGCTATATTCAGGCTTCAAACTGACATGATCCAGCTCACTCAGTCTATAATTTTCTCCTTGCCACCATCAGTCTTTGGAGAATTTTGAAGAAGAAAAGATTAACTTCAATAAGACAGCAACGCCACCCTAGGGACTGAAGTGAGCCAGAATCCTCTGGGTTAGCCATCTCCCTGAAAAAGTCTGACCTGCTGATTGGAATAGTTTTCTGACCCTTAAATTAAAGCCCCTCTGGAGGTAGCATCTCTTATTTCCAAGAAGAATGTTTCATGACCCCAATTGAGTGATGTCACATTGGGACTAGCTCAGCTACCATCTCATTTCCTTTATTTGCAGAACAGAAACACTCTCTTTGGACTAATAGAACTTAAAATAAAGGGGTGATGTGCCTGCTTTGACTTCTGAAGAACACCCACTGTTAGGGTCTCCATGACAGGCTGAATTAGGTTTACACACAGGTATAGTCTCATTTCTGTTTTCATGATAACAACCAGGAACATTTTTTTAAACCACAGTCATTCTGCATTCTCATGGAAGTTTAATGACAAGGCCAAGTGTTTGATATCTAAGAGAAATAAGTTGTCAAAGATCCACATTATTCATGATATGATGAAATCTGATCTCTTCTAAATATAGTCAGTTGCATATTGATGAGATGTCTGCAGAAAACCCCAATCCAGGACTTTTTAGTTGCCTGTTACATTTAATTTTTGTTCCTTTAGTCCATCCTAATTAATATCCTATTACAGAAAAAATGTAAAACATTATGATTTTCCATTAGACCTAGAAGGAGATGAAAGGTGTAGTCATATAACAGCGGTACTTAATGGAACTAAACCATAACCGTGAAGCTTCATTGTTACTTTTATTCTAACTATTGAAATAAAAAGAGTTCTTTGGCATCCTCTACTGCATATGTTTTTATGAAAAGAATAAACATCAATCAGTTTCATTTAGTCAGTCATTAAATCAAGGGTTCCCAACCTGGGGTAGTCCTATACCCGGGGAATATGAGAAATGTGTCAAATTATATGGAGAATATTTGTCACATAACTACATTATGCTGTTGAAAATATTATTGAAATATTCTAGAAACCCTAAAATGATTTCCAATCAATTAAATTACAATTTTAAAAAAATTTTTAATTTCAAAAAGTAATTTGTAATCTCTTATTTTTGATCCTGGATATTTTTGATGATGATGTTTAAAATAAATATTATTTGCTTATTTGGTGTGCCATACGCATAGCGCATTCCAGAATTTATTCTCTTTCAAGTTAAATAGGGAGTAGATAAAAGATTACTAAAAAGTCAAGGTACATAGGGACCAAAAAAAAGTTGGGAACCTCTAAAGTAAATCAATAGCATAGAGTAGTGAAAATAGCACTGCTCTGGGAGTTGAAGGGCTCAAATCTCAAGTCTGCTACTTAATACCTTTGTAACCCTGGGCAAACCACTTAACCTCTAGGTTTTTCATCTGGAAAATGAAAAAATTCAGCTGGATGGTTATTAAGGTTGCTTCTAGCTCTGAGTTTGTAATCCTAATAGATTAGAGAGAAGTGGAGATGAAACTAGTTCTATCCAATTTGTGCTAAATTGAAAATGATAGCTGAACAAACTTTTTTAGACTCTCCAAACTACTGGATTGTTGAACTGTCAGAGTACAAAAAAAAATGTCTTCTTAATTTCATCCCTAAATTCCTCCTGCAGCAGTTTAAACCCCTTTCAATGGAAACAGCTGTTCGGTGCCATCCCTTCTCATGTTTAAAGACTTAGTAAATGTCTACTCAGCCTTTCCCTCTTACGTCTACCACATTTCCCCTCAGTGTCTTCCCTCAGAACCCATTTCTCAAAATCGGAAGAGTTCCAGAGACCTATTTAATGTAGAAAAAGGGGACAATTTAGGAATTAACCAGACTGAAATGAATCTATGTACTGAATTTCCAAAACTAGTGTTTCCATGCCCTCAAAAATTAAGGACAACTTTTGGAAGCTCATTGTCCTGGCAACAGAGAAGATTTGAATGGGTTCAAGTGAAAGGTTATAAATTGCAGAGGGTCTTTTATAAACGTAATAGAACATAAGCTCCTTGAATATAGGCGCTGTTTAATTTTTATCTGTGTCCCCAGTGTTGAGAGCATAGTGCCTACCACATGGTGGTTACTCAATAAATACTTGATGGGTTGAATGGTAGCCATAATGGAAGAATAATTGAATGTTAAAATGTGTCTATAATATTGCCTGTGTTTGGACCTTCATTATGAATCATACATTTGGAGAAGTAAGAATAGCCACACTTGGATTCAATCAGTAGCTGAAATATAAGCATTTTCAATTCACAGAAATTTATGAAATTAGAATATATCTTTATTGACCTTTAGATCTTAAGAAGAAATGACTTTTAGTAAAAGTTCTGAACTAATGCAACTTGAGGGAGTGTCATATCCCTCTGTTTTAAAATTCAACAAGTGCTCATGAGGCACTAAATGATGAGTATTGCGGATATTAAAGCAAAAACTTGTAGAAGCTTACATTCTCCTGGAGAGAAAGGGAGGCAACATGTATATGGAAATGTAAATTTTAAATCAATGGAAAGTAATTTGAGGAGAGAACTAACAACCAAGGAAATTGAGAAGGAAAAAAAAAGGCTTCTTGTAGGAAGTGGCCATGGAGCTGAGGATTAAGGAAATCCAGGAGCTTCCAAGTGAGAATGAAGAGCATTCCAGGCATTGAACTTCATGTAGGGGGATGTGGAATATCACATAGAGGGAGTACCAAATAAGCCAGTTTGACTGGTACTTAAAGCTCATGATAGAATAATATGTAAACAGCCCAGAAACATTGACTGGAGCCAGATTATGAAAGGCTTTAAGTATTAAACAGAGCAGTTTATCATTTTTGCTTTCTTTTTTTCTTTTCTTTAGAAGCAATCTAGATTAAGTGACATACCCAGGGTCACACAAATAATAAGTGTCTGAGACCAGATTTGAACTGAGGTTTTCCTCAAGAGCTCATAATTTTTTTTCCCCTAAAGGCAATAGGGAGCCACAGAAGCTCCTTGCTGTAACTTGCTTATCAACTCCCCTTTATTCCTCTCTGAAAGGGAAAATAAATTCTGCTGTCCCAGAGGGAAATTTTTTCTTAATGCTAAAGACTGACCCTGGGAACCAAAGTTGAACTTAGCCCCTTCATATTGCAAGTCTTCCAGGGTGCAAACTAAGTAGGCAAAGAGCTGTCTGCTCCTATTAAAGATTTCTGAAGCAATACAGGACGCTCGCTGTTGTTTGTGGACCTGGCGAGCTCAATTTGAGGAGCTGAGAAGGGAGAGAAGATAATAGTTTATCAACTTATTGCACATGGGCTAGATTTTCAGTGTTCTGTGTTTCCTTGAGAGGAATCCCATGGTGCCAATTAACCTAACTTATTCCAAAACAATTCTCTGTTTGGAAAGAATAATTTTCATTGTGGGTGTTCCTTGAAATTGTATGCCTCATACCCTGTTATTACGGAGATGTGTGCACTGCAGTCAAGAATGCCAGCTCCCTCTCCATGCACTGTATAGATTATAGGCAGACCCCACACACAGTGCTAGATAATCCCTGTCTTAATTTTGTTATATGCACAAGTACCTTTTTGAACACATATTTACATTTTTTTAAATGTGGAAAAACCTTCACTACCTAGCTCTAAAACTAAGTTATTTACTTTAAAATGTTTCCACCCATCAAATAATCAGAGTTTTGTTTTTCCATTTTAAAAAATTATTAGATTGGAGGGGGTAGTTTCTTTCTGGTTGAGATGAAATCTTTTTATTTTCTTCTTAATAATGTGAATTGATTTTCTTCCCCTATTATGGGAAAATTGTCATAAAATAATTGAAAAATTAAGATGAAACCCACATATTCAATTGAGACTTGTTTTTGTTAGGCTCAGTGGCTACGGTTGGGGTTTTTAAAAATACCTCATAAATCAATTAACCAGCATTCATTTCTAATATTTAATTTGGGAAATGGAATATAAGATCCTTGGTCCTTCTGTATTACATCTTTTCCTCTTTTCCTTTCCTCCCTTTTTTCTTCTCTCATTCCCAACCACCACCCACAAAGAAAGTAATTTATAAAGATCTTTGCTCTCATCAAAAATATCTGAGAGCCAATATTTTGTTTTCACTTAATAATGGTCTGTTAAAGTAAATTCCAAAGTTCAGAAGCCTCAAATGACCTTGGTAACATGAGTTGTCAATTATGTGATATTTTTAAAATGGTGTGTAGAACATCAAAGTTAGTAAAAACTTGAACCTTTCCTCCAATTCAATTAAATGCAAAAATCATTTATTAAGGATATACTAATCCATCAGGCACTGTACTAGGCACTAGAAATAGAGACAAAAAGGAAGCAATTACTGCTGTCAAGAAATTTATTTTCTACCAGAGGAAAAAATATATATTCAGACATATAAAAACAAAAATTTAAAAACAGATGCATAATCATGTTGATGACAGGTACAACAATAAAGACTAGAAGGAGATGGTGTTTGAGGGGAGCCTTAAAAGAAGCTGGGTTTTCTTGGGAGTGAAGATGAGAAGGGAGAGCATGGCAGATGTAAGGGGTAGCCCACGTAAAAACCTAGAGTTTGAAGATGGAACGATGTATAGAAAAACAGCAAAGACATAGTACTGTCTTTGGCTGGAAGTGGAATACAAGAGAGGAAGTATTGCAAAATAAGCCTGGAAATGTAGATTGGAGCTGGATTGTGAAGAATTTCAGAGGCTAAACACAGGAGTTTGATCTGGAGGCCTGCAAGCAATAGGGAACCAACCTTCTTGAGTAGAATACAGTCAAGATGGGACTTTAGGATTGCGCTTTAGAATGATCAGTTTAGCAGCTGTGTGGAGGATGGATTCAGGGAGACAATTAGATCTCAATTTGGGTAATGACATGTGAGGGGAGATAAGGGAACTGAGGTGGAAAATGTGGTAGAAGTAGAATCGGTAGATTGAATATGGTGAAATGGTAGTAAAGGAGAAGAAAAAATTGCTAAGAGGTTTTTCCCTTATTGCTTGCAGGCGAGAACCAATTTTTTAAATTTTTTAATTTCTAATCCTAACTTTAATTGGGAGGAATTCAGCCACACTTTGCTTCTTCATTTCTGTAATTCACTCTCATCCATCAAAGAGATACCATCAATCAGCCCTATAGTCAGTAGCATCCTAATACAGAATCATAGAGGCTATCTCTAGCTTTTGTGGGCTACAGTTTACATTTTAAATACTAACAGTAGAAAGACTCCAATATGAGGGAGTTCAGTATGTACACAGACGCTTAAAATGTGTTGACTCAGTAAATTCTTGTTATGACTTCTTTGGGTAATAGCTGAAAAACTATGTCAAAAGATCCATGTGTATTCCTTCCAGTGATAGAGGCATCAGTCCCACATACCCTAATAGACTGTTTTTCTTAGTTTCTGTGGCCAAAAAAATTAATCACCTGGCATTCAACTTTCTGGTGGTGAGATTATGCAAATGCCCTTTAAACAACAGGTCCAAAGTCTATCACTGCTCTGATCCTCAAGCCTTTCCAGCTTGAGAAGACTGGTTGGGTAGGAAGATCTTATATAGTCTTTAAGGACCCAGAATCACCTCCACACCACAACAGAGTAATACTTTATTGGAAGGATGGTCGAGAAATACCAAAGAAAATGTAAAATCCAACCCCAGAAGGTCCTCATTATCCAAAGATAATTAGTCCCAGAAAAAGGTCTCTCAAAGTGAATCTGCTTTAAAATAGTAATCCACATTTTATAGTAAATAATGGAAGGGGAAACAGGGTCACTGAGGCTTTATCATGGAAAAAGGAAATTAAAATTTATGGAAGATGTGTTTAATGAAATTTGTTGTTCAATTATTTCAGTTATATCCAATTCGTTATGACTCTTTTGGGGTTTTCTTAGTAAAGATACTGGAGTGGTTTGCCATTTCCTTTTCCAGATCATTTGACAGATAGGGAAACTGAGGCAAACAGGGTTAAGTGACAAGTCCAGGATCATACAACTATTAGGTCTCTGAGACCTGACCAAATTTGAACTCATAAAGATGAATCTTTCAGATAACTATGCTATTTTTTTTCAAATAGAGAATGACTCAAGTGCTTTTTTGGAGGGAGAGGCATTTTTCTGACAGAACAAAATTATGATTTTAAGTTTGATTTTTACAGAGGGGGAACACTGACATAAAAATATTCAAGTTTTTCCAAAGCCTTTTTAAAAAATATTCAGGTCATTTGCTTCAAAAGTACCTTATTGACAATTAGCAATAACCTACAAAGAAATAGATTGAGGGATAGGGAATAGAGCTAATGTTAAGTAGGAGGGACTATTTGAATGAATACTAATTTTACAAGTCATCAGTTCATTAGTGAAGTTCTTGTTATGCATCTAGGTCTTTCTAACTCTTGGGCCAGACCTCCATCCACTACACTATACTGCCTTTGTCCATCCCTCAGTCCACTGCACGACACTGCCTTTGTCCATAGCATCCTTCAGTCCACTGCACCACACTGCCTTTGTCCAGAGCATTCCTTTCTCTGACACTGGCTAACGTGACTGAATAAATCATTCTTTCAGGTGTTTTAGACAATTCTCTATGAGTAAGTTATAGAAAAATTGCTAAATTGTATAAGTGGAGGTAGTTTCCTTAGCAGGAATTTCCTATACTAATAAAATCATAGACCTGGACTAAAATAAAGTGACTCCAATCATGAATGCTTATATCATGAGGACCCCCTGTAATTTATTCATTAAATGCAGATATAGAGCAATTTTAGCCATTTGCTAGACATTTCTTTAGAACTGAATTAAGAAAAATTTAACATTGCCATATGTGTGGTTATCTGGAGAATAATAGGTTGATGAACAGTAATCCATATTTAAATTCCTTCTGTCCACATCTTACTTGTTATGAGCTTGGCTTTCTCTCGGAGTCTTTAGAAGAAATGCACTCTCTTGCTTGAGTAGAGAATGAGTAGGGACAAAGCTGAAGAGAGGGCTGAACAGCTTGATTTTGAAGAGGGAAAAATATCAGTTTCAATGAACAGAACACAGGGAAAATCACCTGACTGCTTTATAGTTAGAAGAATTTTTATCTTTCCTTTGTTTTATGAGTTGAAACTTAGAAATATAGTAAAGAGATATTGATGAGGAAAACATGAAAGCAGGAAAGGAGATAGGTTTATCATGTTATGAGTTATCTAAGTAACAGAGCAAGGAATAACAGGACTGGCAGTTCTTGTCACTGTTACTCAGGAAATAAGAGTGAGAGTTCTTTAGCTGTTCTCCATGAGCTTGGTGTGTGTATGTTTGTATGTGTAGATATTTGGTTGTGTGTGTATAAATGTGTGTATATCATATATATGTATATATATGTATATTTGTATGTGGATGGAAAGAAAAAAAGACATAGAAAAAGGGAGGGAGGGGAAGAGAGATAGAAAGGCAGAGAAAGAGACAGAGAGAAAAGTCCATATTTCAACTTATTTTGTAATCCTGTATATTTTATTTGACATATTTAAAAAACATTATTCTGAGAAGATATCTATAGGCTTCACCCTCCTAAGCAGCTGCCAAAGGGAACCATGACACATAAGAATATCTGCACCTAGAGAGAGAGAGGATTGTGGGGACTGAGTGTAGATCACCACATAGTATTTTCATTTTTTATTGTTGTTTGCTTGCGTTTTGTTTTCTTTCTCATTCTTTCCTTTTTGATCTGATTTTTCTTGTGCAACATGATAAATGTGGAAATATGTATAGAAGAATTGCACATGTTTAATATATATTGGATTATTTGCCTTCTAGGGAAAAGGTGAGAGTAAGGAAGGGAGAAAAGTGCAAAGATGAATGTTGAAAACTATGTATGCATATATTTTGAAAATAAAAAGCTTTTTGAAAAAGAATATCTGAATTAGAGGAGGCTTCCAACATATTGGGCAGAGTCTCTTTGGAGGACCTATCAAAGAACATTTGGTAAGAATCACATAGGACTAGAAGATCTAGATGAGTTGAGATTTGTCTATAAGAGAGAAACTCACTGAAGTGAATACAAAAAATATTTTGAGGAACAGTGGTGTGTGTGTCAAAGACAGGAATTTAAGTCTCATTTTGGATTGAATAGTTGCCTTAACACTTTGTCTAAATATATATAGCACTAGAATTGTGAAGTCATTCTCTTCCAGAGATCATAAAATATGCTGACTAATTTCTCATTATGTATTGTAAACAAATCTAAAATTAAATCACTGCAGAAAGGCTAAAGTGTCTAGTTCTTTTCTCCATGCATGACTTCATTTCTCCTTTTCCTTTTCTATAAATTTTAGGAGAAATTGATTCATTAATATTTTCAATTTTTGCCTAAAAAACTGCAAGACAGTTTAGTTTTGCTGTGAGTGCAACTAATGTGTGATAAGAATATGTTTACCACTGTCTGCTCAAGTGAAGTATTATTAAAGATGTGACTTTACAAAAATGATACTTTTCATTTTGCATCAGACAGTGTTTAGGTATGTTAATGCATAGACTAAACGTGGATCACTTTTAAGGTTTATTTAAGTTGTATTTCAGATTAAAGTATAGGACCTGCAGAGAAGTTGGCAGGAACTGCTGATGCTATTTAGCCAATTCCCCTCCAATCAAATCAGCAACATGCTGTTGTAGAAGCAATTTGTGTAACTTTAGTAATTGTCCAGTTGGGATGGAAAGAGATAGCAGACATTTGTCTTTTCCAACCTGAAGGCAGGCACTCAGGTGCTCTCTCTCTCTCTCTCTCTCTCTCTCTCTCTCTCTCTCTCTGTCTCTCTTTCTCTCTTTCTCCCCCGCCCGTACATCCCTCTGGCTTGTCACCAAAGACAAGCACAGCAAAATGTTGTCATTATCAGCAGGATGTTTTTTAATGAATAGAATTTTCGAGGGAGAAAAATATTAAATTAAAATGTGATACTATGAAAAATAAATGCTTTTAAATGTTTAACATAAAACCTATTCCTTCCCAGATCTTATCTGTTATTGTAAATCTTGGGAAAATATCTTGTTTTGGATAACCTGAATCAATGACAAGTCAGGAAATGCTTCTACGTACAAGACTTCTAAACCATTTGTCTTTCATGGATCCCTTTGACAGTTTAATGAAACTTTTGGAATCCTCAGGCATATGACTTTATATGTATAAAATATATATGAATACAAGGAATGCAACATAATTTCAATTATATTGAAATAGAGTTATCAAAATATTTTCAAAAATTCTTAAGATCAAAATTCCTGCTAAGAAAATGCCCTCATTTTTTGGAAACGCTTGGAATAGAAGGTTCACAAAAAGATAAAAACAATTTGAGTATTAAGATAGTGACACTCAAATCCTCTTGTGCTATTTCCCTGCTTCCAAAAACAATTTGGCACCTCATAGTAATTGTCCAGTAATTTTCTAGATTGACTAGAGTTGTGAGCAGTAATAACTTAGTGGTGGAGTGGTGGGTACTAGTCTCTTCCACAATAACCGAGTATGTTACCAAGGGATGAGAATCATTATAGCTAATTGCATGAGTAGTGTCTCAAAGCCAGTTGCTTGATGTAGTTTCTCCATGCAGCAAAATTAAATTGTCTTAGCTGCTAAGCCCAGCCAGCTCTATCTTCCAGCCCTTTGAGGAGCTGTGGCCCTCTATTTAACTGGGGAAGAAATTAGAACATATCTAGGTAGCAGGGACTGAATCCTGAAAACAAAGAGTACATGATTGCAGAGAGATGGAGTTAGATTGTTTATCTTACTGAATTGGTCTCAGGTTCTTTGACTGTTAATGCCCAAGCTTATGCCATACCATAAATTCTTCCCATTATCTCTTGCTGTTCTTCTTTCTATTCCCATTATTCTTCCTTTTGTGACAGGAGTTCTTAACCTAAAGTCCATGAACCTTTTCTAAAAATATATATTGAGTCCTGAATTATATACAATTAAGTTTCCATTGTGATCCTATGTATTTAAAACATTATCCTGACAAGGAAGGAGTCTATAGGTTTTACCAGCTTGCCAGAAAGAATCCAGGACAGAAAATGTTTAAGAACCCTTACTATGGGGCAATTTTTTTTGGATGATAATTAAGGATCATAAAACAACTGACTTGAATATCTTTAGTGGTCACTCTGGATAAGGAGGCTCATCTTGATTGAGACATGACTTTATATTAAGTCACTAGCTTGTCAAATACTAGGTCATAAATACTAAATAAGGTGATTTAGTACAAAAAAAAAGCCTCATGCTTTAGGAGGCATTGGTTATGTCAGTGGTGATAAATAGAACCATTTCTAGAACCATTAAACCATCCATAAAGATCCCTGAGGACTGCATATTGATTTAGAAAACCACACAATAACATTATCTCTATTGTATTGTATTTTTACTTATTTTGTTAAATATTTCCCCATTATGTTTTCATCTGGTTCAGGCAGCCCTGAGGAATGTTGTGGGCCATATGCTGCCCATGGGCCATGTGTTTAACACCATTGGCCTACATTGCCAAAGCCAAAATGATCATTATCAAGAAAAAAAGCTGTCCTCTATGGCCCTGAGTCAGGGACAGCAACTCACCCATTCTAGCCCACGGCCCCAAAATGTCACCTTAAGTTTAAGTTTACTATTTGATCAAGAGTTTCTCCCTATTGCCGCTAAATGCTTTCGTGCTTACTCTTTGAAAACTCTTGCTCTTCTTCCAATTTTGTTCTCCCATCATGCACAATTTAATTAATTGAGCAAATCCAAAAAGCATGTTGCAATACGCTATTAGACACAATAGTGAGACTGTAATGCACTGAAGCACCCAAGCAAGAAATATTGTGACCTTCCCCTTTTAAAACATGCAATCAACATTTCAGAAACCATTCCTCACTTGAAGAAGCAGTTCAGTAGAGTGGATAGAGAGCCAGACTCAGAGCCAGAAGGTCTGGAATCAAGCCCCACCCTGGCAATATGTCTCTGGGCAAGACACTGGCAACTGGGCAACTAAGACTCTAAGCTGTTGAGAAGGTGGACACTGGTAGAAGTTCCCCCTTCAAATGCTGTTTCATATGCCAGAAATCCCAGACCCAGTTCCTGTCCCTCACTTATTATAACTTGAGAGCCTCTTTTTCAGCCACATTCTTTTAATTAACATGTATGCTAAGAATCCGTCTTTATACTTTGATGGTGGCTTGACAAAGAATACTGTTGCTCACCACATGCTCTTTGGGTATATTCTTTCATTTTCAACAGGGGAAAAAACATCAATTCAAGTGTTATTTGAAAGTTGTCTGTGATTTTTATTAGCAATCTTTCCTTGTCCTTAAAAAAGACTACTGATCACAGACAAATCTGCAGTCAGAAAGAGAAGAAAACTGTTCTGGATTATGGCTGTAGTAGATGGTTTAGTCTTAAATGGGAATAACACTGGTAATGTATAAGACACAGCTGTTCCTCTTAGCAATATATTGTCTAAACAAGCTTGTCTAAGATATCATTCTCCACCTTAAATGGTTTACCTTTTTTCTTCACACAACCTAAATGCTCTCATGTATTGTTTAGTTACTATCTTTTTAAAAATATATTGGTCTATGTCAGCGTGAGCCAGCTGAGAGCACAAGCTTAGAAAAGGAAAGGACTTTATTATCTTAACTCACTTTGCATAGCATCAAATATTGATTAGGATCTTCTCCCAGTTTGGGGGGATCAAAATGCACAAGCTTGCTATCAGTTAGTGGATAGTTAATGAATGTTTCTTCTCTCCTTCATAATCATAAACTGACAATAGAAACATATTTCTGTGTTTCAGTGATATTGTGGCATTTCCTGGGTTCTTGTTACTACTTCAATATGATAATACTATGGTCCATGAGGTCACGAAGAGTCAGACATGATTGAATAAATTATGCCTTAGGAATTTAAGTTGTAGATCCATCATGCTAGAAGGGCTTTGCTTATAGTCCTAGCAATAGAATAAATCTGTTGCTGAGAGTTGAGTTGATTACCAAGTGATGAGTCCTTTAATCTATACAACAAAATCCAATACCAAAATGGCCCACCCTCCAAATGATATTATTAAAGAAAATTGCCACTGGAAAAGCTTACAGTGAATATGTTTTATTCTATACAACTTAGCAAGAAGTGGAACCTTGACTTCCTGATCCCCTTCCATTAGAATTTCTTAGCCGTTTTGCATACAATATTGAAAGAGAAGGAGTCCCTTAAATTGGTTCCCTAATTTTTGGCTTCTTGACAAAAAACTGAAAGCTTTAAAAAAAAATAAACAAAAGAATTGAACATTGACTTTGAGAGTATACAAAACAGGTTGAAGAAAGATTATAGATAAGCTCCCAAACTCTAGCTTATATAGCATATTGGGCTTTAATATTTCTAATTTGGTTCAATAAACATGTATTTAATTTGATGTGATCACTTATAACACAGGAAAAACTCTGTTTTAAAATAAGTTTGGAGAAGAAATCTCTTTTATATAAAGAAAGAAAGGGAAGGCTTCATGAAGGAGACAATCAGTCAAAAAGCATTTATTAATGACTTTCAATATGGCAGGACCTTGCCAAGTGTTGAGGATGTGAAGAAAGGCAAAAACACTGCATCTGATTTCAAGGGAAGAAAACATCTCAATAACATATTACATGCAAGATAGAAGTGGACACAATAAGAAATAATCTCAGAGAGAAGATGTTGGCCAGGGATGGTGGGGAAGAGGGGGATAGTGATGGCAGTACAAGACAATCTTTAGAAGGTAAGGTTTAAAGTGAATCTTAAAGGGAAACAAGGGGCATTTCGTGAAGTATCTAGGCTGTGTTTTAAAAGATTTCAAAAGACAGAAATGTGCAGGGAGTGTATTCCAGGAAGAGAGGATGGCCTGGACAAATATACAAGATGCCTGGAGGAAAAAGAAGGAAAGATGAGGTCAGGGAAGAGCTGGTGGTCCAGTTTGGCAGGAACAGAGTGTGTATGAATGGAAATAATATGAAATGAGGCATAAAACAGAAAAGCTGGATCAAAACAACAATGTTCTTTTAAAAAAATAGATTGACCACTACATGGACAAAGACTGATGAGAATATGTGCTCTAGAAATTTTCCCACTTAATAAAATTTGTTGAAACTGAATCAGCAAAGGATTGGGTCTTTCTGGGAGTCATTCATTGAAACATGGGGAAAGTTTCATTAAAGGAATATGAAGTTAACATGATATTTATTAACATAAGGTTTTACTGGTACAAAAATGTTTAATCTGTTGTAATAAGATATTAAAGAGAACAATAAAATTTCATGAAGTTAAGCTCTAGTTAAAATGAAATATATTCTAGAAATCATTCAAAAGGCTCAGGCTAAAGAGTAGGCACAGTTAAAGAGTTGGGCACAAAATAATATTCAAGAATTGACTCCTTAACCAATTATCAAATATAGAATAGGAAGCCAAGATGACAAACAATATACCACCATTAGGAGTAAAGGTTGAAAGAAAGATAAAAATCCTATAGATCTTGTAGATGCAACAATAAAAGACTTTGAGAATGACTTGGATGTTGGAAGATCATTGGCTTTAGAGCTGAAAAGTATCTTTAAGAGAAATTGAAGACCTTAGTTTTAGGAAGGTATCATTGAGGGAACTAGTACAAATTTTTCATTTTATTGATGTGTAAAATGAAGACCCAGAGAAATTGTAGTAAAATCCCTAAAGTGACATAGAAAAAGCAAAGAGTTGACACTCCCTACGTCCTCTAATTACAGACAGCTTGTTCTTTCCTTCATAGAAATGTCATTAAACATACTAGAAGAGCATGCTATACATGCTATACAAAGTTCATGCTATACAACAATTGTGAGGACATTGATAGGTCCATTCTCCAAGGATCAGAAAGAGGAAAACATATTAAATGATCAAATATTAGTGGATATTATTGTCCTCAAAATATTATCAAGACAATGTCAATAAGAATTAAGAAGTATGCCTACTTATTCACCTTGGTAAAATCTTTTATATTTTATTATAATAATATAAATTATATTATAAAAGTAATAGAATATAAATAATATAAAATATTATATATTACATACATTACATTTTGTATATTACATATACAAAAATTGTCCTACTAATATAGTAAAATACATTGAAAACAACTTCCCACAGAATTTTATCTAGAATGATTCAAAAAGTCCTTTAGGATCTAATCATCCCTCGAGGTCATCATTACAAACATCAACTATTGATGTACTAGACAGTATCCCCCAGCTAGTGATCAAGATTTGGATATCTACCACCATGTGCAACAGAGTTTCAAATTAAGAAGATAAAAAAAAGGAGGATGGAAATATTGGAAGAGGTCTACCATCTTCTGAATCAAAGGAAAAGTAGCTACCACAAAGCCCTTGCATTTCACAATGCAAAATAACTGTGATTAGAAGTGACCGATTAGTGATTGCTGACTTAATAGCTTTGGCTAACAAGTCCGCCCAGTTAACCTTCAAATCTCCCTAAATTATAATGTATAACTGATTTGACATAGTAGGTGAAAGAGATCTGTTAGGTATAGACAAAGATGTAGCAACATTCATCCACTGTGATGTAGCCTGGGGTCATTTTGTGCAAGGGCAAACCAATCTACACTTTCTTGGCCCTGTTAGGGATCACTTTATTAAAAGTACAATATTATAAGTGATATCCGAAACAATGGCAAAGGGTCATCAAGAAAAGGTTGCATCATTTTTAATGTAACCCATTGAAAGAGGCAAATTATTATGATATGTCTTTTAGAAATTTTTTTGTGAAAATTGTTTTAAAATAAAGAATTTTGGTACTTTAAAATTATAAATTGGTAGTCTGAGAAATTCTCATATGGAGAGTACTTCATAACTTGACAATGTTGACTAAATGAAGCAATTCTCTCTCTCTCACACACACACACACACACACACATACAAACACACACAGACACACACACACACACACACAATGTTTTCTTGAGGATAAAGCTGGATCAAAATAATCAAATGATTAAGGGTATGGGCTGACCTTGAGGAATTTGTAAAATGGTCTGACTTTGATTTTTAATATTTTGTTCATTTAACCTAGATATCAACACAAAATATTTAGTAGAAAATTGCTAGTCAAGTTTGTCTATTTATTGTCTTATTACTTTCTTACTTGTTGGCTTCAAAATAATATTAGTACATGCTTATTAATTTCTCTTGCAAATTGAATGCCTTTGTTGATCAATCCCATGCTGGTCGACATTATCTGTCAAAACACTTGTCATAATAATTTTCTCTATTACTTCTCTAATTATTTTATTGTGCCAAACTTGGACCATGTCACGTATGACACTGGCAACAGCTTGAAAGTAACCTTTTGTGAAAGCAGCAACTATCTTTTCTTCTCCTTTCTTTTGGGTAGGAAATTAAAATATTCTTTTACAAAATCATTGACCCATTTGGAGGTAAGCCGAAACACTGTTAGAAATAAATTTCCTCTCCCCTGTCACAAACTCTAAGATGGAGTGGTCACTCCCCACAACAATCTCCAATCATTTCCATCCAGTTCTTCCCAATTAGGGAAAAGTCAGATAAAATTTCCCCTTGGTGGTTCTTCTACCTTTCAAAGGATGAAATCATCATAAGGAAAACTAGGCATTATTAGCAGTTCTGTTTTCAAAAGAGAGGAAGCTCTACCAGATGTCTGAGAAATTAAAGTCCTCCATCCCCATGTAACATACTTTTGCATGAATTCTCTAATTTTAATATCATACTGTTAATCAAAGATCCATTTCCCCAATTTTTTGGAAACAGTATGACTTAAATTCCACTAACATCCAATTCTAATGTCTCATCTAGTACAAAAGCAATCCTGGTTCTTGAATGACACTCCAGCAGAGAACAGATTCTAGCAATTTTTACCATGATGGAGACAATTCTTATATAGATCTGGCATTGAGCTGTGTACCTTCATAAGTTCAAAAAGCTTCATTATCAGGGTGTCCACAGAATAATGAGTTGCTTGTACTTAGCAGCTTACAAAAACTGAGAGTTGCTCTTTGTGTTAATGGGAGGAAGGGGTACCCAGGGCATCTACAATTACAAAATAATTGATCCTTGAAGTTTTGAAATGTAAGAATGAATTTATCTTACATCTATGTGTGTGCATACATATATGCATGCAAATATACATATTAAAGTATTTTAGTTAATTTAGATAGAAAAAAATTGTTTTCTTAATCACGATTGTGGGTCAGAATAAGTGGGGTAAATTAATTCCCTTATTAGTGGTTTGCATCAAAGAATTCTGTGTGGCCTTAAACTAATTTCTCTTTATATCAAAACCCCTAATCTCCTGGGTTTATACAAATATCAAAGTTACCAACTATAAAATGTATCAATAGAATAACACCACCACCAACATTAAGAATTATTTACAAGGTTTCAACTGTAAGAAAGAAACTCAACAGTTACCTCTACTCAGACTTTTTGGACTTCTCACTTCTGGTACACAGTCACACCATTATAGCCAAAGTTTCTTAAGAAAACTTCTCTTACTCACAAAATAAAGGTTAAATTCACTTCTCTCAAGATATAAATGTTTTATCTTTATCCTTTCATAGTCTCTCTCAAATTCTCTTCATAAATTTCTCTAGGAATTCTCTTCACAAATTTCTCTAGGAATTCTCTTCACAAGATTAAGAGGTAAAACATTTTTCTGAGCAAAGATCTTTCATTCTTTTTTCTCTGTCTTCTCACCATTTCTCTCAAACCACCAATGTTAATAGTCCCTCTAGAAAAACCATTAAATTGTTCATTTCTTTAGGTCAGTTCTTAACCTGGAGTCCATGAATTTTTAAAGATATTTTGCTAACTCTATTTCAATATAATTTATTTCCTTTGTATTTCGATGAATTTTATTGTGTGCCTTTAAAAATATTATTCTTCCAAGAGGTTCTAGAGACTTGACCATTTTTGAAGAATCTCTGATGCAAAAATGGTTAAGAACCCCTTGTGGATTTTATAGCTTTTAAAGGATACTGGAATAGTAAATAGAATTTCAGTGATTGATTTAACTAATCTACAAATGAAAATTAAAGCCAGAGAGGAACTAACTTAACCAACTTCATAAGCTAATAGCAAAATCTCCCCTCAACATTCACAGCGTTTCATTCTGGCACTAAGCAGAGTAATAATAGAGTTTATATTGAGAGTTTAACATTTGCAAGCAATTATCTAATATCTCATTTTATTCTTATAAACCCTGGGAGAGACACTATTATTATCCACATTTTACAGATGTCGAAAATGAGGCAGAGATCAAGTGACTTTGTGTCTGAGACAGATTTTGAGTTCATATCTTCCTGACTTCAAGTCCAGCATTATAGTCAGTCAATCAACAAGCATTTATTAAGTACATTCCTTGTTTCAGACACTGCTAAACACTACACTTTCCAAAAAAAGCTAAAAATATTCCCTACTTTCAGAGAGCACAGTCTGACAACAATAATAGTAATCATAACGTGTTTATATAGTCATTTAAAATTTGCAACATTATAGATGTAGATATAAAAATAATTTGATCCTCACAAGTACCATGGATATTATTATTCTTCTCATTTTTCAGATTACAAAACTGAGGCTGAGAGAGATCAAGTGAGTCCCTTAAAGAATTGTAGGGGTTGCATGCATGGATAGTACAATTAGTTCCCCATTATTGTGAAAATGAATTCTGAAATGTTACACTATTCAGCTTTTCAGCATTTTTCCTTTACACTAGAACCAATTATTATATTTTACATAATTATAACTTTGAATAGTACAGATTCAAATTCAGATCCTTGCCATAACTTCAGATGATTCATTATTCATATTAATGAAGACAAAGTTATAGTGTCTAAAGAAAGATTTGAACTCATCATCCATTTCTCTATTTTCCCACCTGATCATTTCTATGTAATAGTCTTTCTTGTGAAGACAGCTGTCATGTCCAGATCCAAAAGCCCCGGTTTCTTCAACCAATAATCGTGTCATGGTATTGAGGCCCTTCACAATCTTGATTCTCCTTTCTTGAATGCCTTTTGGATTATTGATATTTTATCTAAAATGTGATACCCAGAACTAACCACAACACCCATTATGATTTAATCAGGGCTGTACATCACCTCTCTGCTTAGGGGACTCAGTGTCTTTCTTAATACAACTTAAAATGAAATTCATTTTCTTGGCTGTGATGCCATACTGTTTACCCATAATTGATTTGTAACCCCCTTCTCCCTCAAGATCTAGATCAGACTATATCTTCCCTACTTTGTACTTAGCAAAGTTGATTTTTCAAACACTTGAAAATTATCCACTTAATTCTACTTTATTAGATTAGATCCAACATTATCATCTGTTCAGATCAATTTTAATCCTTACTCTCTATTTTGAATTTAATACCTCCTAACTACAACTTGTTTCTTTAACACCACTGTCTTTCTGTTTTTATACAATCCCTCAACACCCTCACTTCCATGAAATTTCTCACATCTCCCAGGGGTATTAGAGTCAGGTGATTTGTTGCCTTTTCACCCTCAAACAAGACCATGAATAGCCTTGGCTGGGAATAGCATGGATACTGGGTTTTGTACTCATTGGGCTCCATATACTCTCCTACTTTTTGACCTCTTATTCTGAAAGCTCTAATGAAATCAACTCTATATTAACTTTAGAAACGCTGTGCCAATTAAATGCTCTATTGATCCATTTACCATTTTAGTGACATCCCAAATTATAACTTCCTTTCCTGACGTCTACTTCCATCTTCATATTGTATTCCCCCTCCCCCCCCCATTTGAATTTAAGCTCTTGGAGGTCAGGGACCATCTGAATTTTGTTTTTGTATCCCTAGGACTTAGCATGCAACTAAGCACTAACTAAATAATTTCTATTCATTTACTTAGTGCTATGAGAGTGTCATTGTTGGAGAAAGGGAAGAATATTGAGATGAGGAGTGGGGTCTGGTCAATGGGATTTCCAAATTTTTACCCAAACAGTTCATAAAGTCATAAATCTAGAGCTGAAAAGACATTTAGTCCAAGTTCCTCTTTTTACAGATAAGAAAATTGACAAACAGAAAAGTGACTTGCTTAGAATATTACATCGTAGGCATTAGAAATGAGGTTTTAACCTAGGTCCTCTGATCCCAGTGATTCCCCGGTGTTTCCCCTGTCCCATACTCCTGTCCCATCCTGATTTCTCCATTTCAAACCCTGGGGAGGGGGAGGCAAAAACAGGTGTTCTCTAATCCAGAAAGCAGCAGGCTTTTGCATCTGTATTCAAACTTAAATAAATTTAAAAGTATGCAGCTCGCTATATTAAGCAACCACTTTCCAGTATGCCTAAGGTTTCCAGTAAAGCTCTATTTGACCTTTATATAAAGACCACCTTTACTAGGTGACTTATTTTTGCTGCTCTCTTGGGTGGTCGAATAAGGCCAATTTCCCCGTTAAACAACACACTCCCTTTCTTTTCTGCCGGGTGAACATTACACTGGGATGTGGCTTGGAGAAACAGTTTCTCAATACTATAAACAACTGCTTTCTTGGAACAGCTCCCTGCTAAAGCAGAAAGGGAGGCCGCTCTTGATTTAGTCCTGAGGAGTAAGCACATGGATTGGTTAAGGAAGTTGGTGTGGTTGACCCACCAAATTACAGTGGCTATAATATAATTAAGTTCAGTATCCTCCCTGAGGGGTCCCACTAAAAGGTTGTTATGACACAAAACTTAAAGCAAAAGGATTTTTTAAAGTGAAGAAAATTAATGAGAAATAGCTTGGACAGAAACGTGAGGAGTTTTCAGAAAGCTAAAAAAAATGGCCTGGAATTACTTAAAGCTCCTTAAGCTAAAAGGCTCTGGCATTTGGGCAATGCGCTGTTAGGATTTCCCAAAGTTTGAGGGGTCTTGAGGCTCCTAAAGGTAGAAAGAAATGCAGTGAGGCATTAGAGAGATCTTGGAGGTGCACAGAAAGTATTGTGCCAGTGAGTGATGGGGGAGAATTTGGAGAAAAAGCAGTGGACTTTAGGGAGCTGTAAAAAATCAGCAAAAACTGGCTGTTGTAGAAAAGAAATGCAAATCTAGCAATGAAGAAGCAATCATTAAATTGAACTGAAAGGATGCAGTGACTACCAACTGCTTGAGCTTCTCAAAAATGGTTAAACATCCAAATGATGATAGATAACAAGAAGGAAGAATTAAACAACACAGAAAGAATGGAAGACTACTTCTAGGATCAACATAAATGATTCTCAACCTGAACAATAATTAGGTTACATTAAACTCTCCCTCCATTCTCAAGGGAGCTAGCTGGTACGATGGGTAGAGTGCTAGACTTGAAATCAGAAAGATGCTCCTCAGATACTTATTAGTGATGGGACTCTGGTCAAATCACTTAATCCTATTTGCCTCAGTTTACTCAACTGTAAAAAATGAGTTGAAGAAGGGAATGGCTAACCACTTTAGTAATTTTTGCCAGGAAAATCCCAAATAAGGTCACAAAAAGTTAAATATTACTGAAATGACTGAACAGCAGCAAACCACTGTTGAGGTCACCAAGAGAAACAATGCAAATACAAGAAGAAATATTATCTACAAGAATGACGCTTACTTGACCACGTGACCCAGATTCATTTAAATTGAACAAACATTTATTTGCTGGCATATAGCATATTAGGTGTTAAAGATACAAAATATAAAAACGAAACAGTCCCTGCTCTTGAAGAACTTGCATTCTACAGAGTAGAAATTATGAGTGCAGATAAATAAATACAAAATAATTTCAAGTGGACAGAGAGGAGTTCTGAAATCAGAAGAAACCTCATGCAGGGAGAGAGTGGTCTTTAAGTGAGCTAAGAGCTCTGAAAGGGGCAGCAGAGTCCAAGATGGGGAAGTGAAAAGGGAGAACATTCTAGACAAATAGAGCCTGGATCAGCTTGCCTGGAATGTAAAGGAAAGGGAGAAGAATATGAAATTAATCTGGAAAGTAGATGGGATTGAGATTTAGACTTTAGACACCAAAGCATTTATCCTGGAAGCAATGAGGAGCAGTAAAATTTCTTGAGCAGTGGAGTGACCTAATCAGATCTGTGCTTTAAGAGTATTAATTTGGCAGCTGTATGAAGAACAGATTGGAGACAGGAGACTGGAAGGGAAGAGACAAATATAGGAGGCTAAGGCAGTCGTGATAAGGACTTAAGTCAAGATGATGGCTATGTGAATGGAGAAAAGGAAATGGATGCAAGAGAGAGAGTGGAGGTAGAGTTATGCACGAATTGGTGCCTGGAATATAGTAGGTGCTTAGAAAAGGTTCATTGATTAACAATGAGACTTTGCAACTAATTCCACATTAGAGTGAGGGAGGAGGAAGAGTCAAGAATGAAAGATGATTCAGGTTGTAAACTTAGGTGACTGGAAAGACTGTGGTATACTTCATGAAAATAGGAAAATTAGGAAGATGGGAAGGTTTGTGGAGGACAGATGCATTACATTTTAGGCATGTTGAGTTTGAGATGCCTTATGGGACATATCAAGCAAGTGGAACTGTATTCAAAAGAGAGATGGAGACTCCCTTAGTTTCCATTTAGAATTTCTTTTTCAGGCTATACTTCCACACAGGATAGATTTGCTCAAAATGAGCTATATCCATTCTTCAAGGATAGTTTTTGTTATTTGCTTGTTTACTTCAAGTGGTTTCCCCTATTGGTCCACAGCTAGGCTAGTTGTATTTCATTGTATTTTCAGACTGCTGATTTTGTCCACCATCCTTCTGGTTATCTGACTAAACAGTAGCTATCCTTCCAACAGCTCCCAAAGCATCCTGCAGTCTTTTACCTCTAAAGCAATTTGCAAACCTCTTCGGTATTCATATTGATGGTCCAAGAGCTGCATGCTAAGAATTCTTTAATAACACCATAAGGCTTGCTGAGAAGAGTTGAGTTATAGACTTTAGATATTATTAGGGGGATGGGAAAGATTGAGTCAATAAATAAGAATCAAACACTCACAGTACATACACAGGGACTGTTTGCATTGTTCATTTTGTATTTTAATATTAAATATGGTTCACAACAGTGTTACTAGATGTCAGTGAATCAAGGGAATACCAATGCCTCTGACAAATCAAAACTATAGATTACCCAAAGAGCAATGGAGAGAAGCATCATGGGCACATGAAGGCTGGTGGAGTGTTTCCAATGATGAATTGTACACTAGCAGCAGTGTAAGAAATATTATCCAGAAGGTATATGATCTGTAAAAAGGAGCCAGAGCAAGGCAAACAGATGCTGTATTAGTTCCTATATAATACCAAAAAAAAAAAAAAAAACTAAAAAACTAAAAAAAAGTCAACTAGTAGTTTGGGTGATAGACATGTTTGTTGGTGTTTTTTTTATCATTTCATTCATGTCTGACTCTTCATGACACCATTTGGGCTTGTCTTAAGAAAGATACTGGAGTAGTTTGTTATTTCCTTCTCCAGTCCATTTTACAGAGGAGGAACTAAGGCAGACAATGACTGGCCCAAACTCACAGCTACTAAGTGTCTGAGGCCAGATTTAAACTCATGTAGATGAATCTTCCTGATACTCTACATTCATTGTGTTACTCAGCTGTTCTTGAATAAATACTACTCCCTCCCCACCCAATAAAAAGATTTACAAGAGGATAGGAATGAGGAGGCATGAATGATTTGTGATTTATATCATTAGAGAAATAGTCCAAATTGATTAGAATGTAGATCCATTGAAACATCAAAGCATGGTTTATTTTTGAGATAGATGAAACAGCTTCTCAATCCCATTTATTGCCAGTTACATTGTCAAATCCAAGCCTCATCACCAAAGAGTAGATTAGAGCAGAAGTGTCGGGCTCTACAAGGTGCCCAAGTATAATTAGAACCATATTTAAATATAATTGGGAAATGTTTGGCAAAATAGATAAAAATACAGTTTTCCATAGATAATGCTAATTTGTAGTTTTCTAATTTAATGTGTAACCAAAAGGACTCATTTTTATTTGATTTTAACCCCACTGGATTAGATACTCCCATTGTTCTATAGAACATCAGTTTAGAGTTTAATGCATTAATAGTTTTTATAATTTATTAGTTTAATGCCAGTGAGATGACAGTCTTTTACTTAAGAACATGTTGGGTTTTAACATTAACTACTTCTTAATATATCCCCATCCTACCATAAGATTGACCTTATGCATACAAAGTTGATGATTGTCATTTCTGATTTTGAAGATAGGTGGGATTTACTGGGTGCAAGTAATTCCATGACATCATCCATCTACAATTCTGAGAGTAGGCTAATCTGTTACTGACTTCATCAAGTCATAATATCACAGATTTAGAGCTGTAAGGTACATTAGAGTTGATCTGATTCAATCCTTTCATTTGTTGATGAGATCAAGGAGAAGTAAGATGATTTGACTAGGATCACACAGCTAGTAAGTGAACTGGGCTTTGAACTTCAGTCTTCTGATTCCCTAAGTTTCCCTTCTGCTGGTCCATGCTGCTACTTTATAAACCTTTGATGATGGAAGTGCCATTCTGGTTCTTATCTTTGATCTCTTGGTCCTGTAATCATGTATGATTGTGAGATTGGGCATTCCAGTGCCTAAATAATAATGTGCCGAATTTGTACTCCCAGTATTACCAAAGTTGAACCCCCCTATCTTCAAACCTATTGACATCTACCCATTAGCTCTTAGCCAAT
The DNA here is from genome assembly GCF_902635505.1 of Sarcophilus harrisii. NCBI lineage: Eukaryota > Metazoa > Chordata > Mammalia > Dasyuromorphia > Dasyuridae > Sarcophilus > Sarcophilus harrisii. Next base: position 69,284,500 of record NC_045431.1, read on the forward strand.
AGACCCAGCATCTGGCAGAACTCAGACTTGGAGTCAGTCCATTGGGGAATTTTGCACCTAGAAATCATCCCTATTTCAGGTTTTCTCTTGCTAGTGGGAGCTCCATCTATTATGATAAATGCATCAACAGAGAACATGTTTCCAGCTTCATTGCCCTTGTAATTCTAAGAATGTGTTGGTCAGCTCTGGGAGAACCCTGATCAGAATTCCAGCCCATCCTCTAAAGCCCAGATGAAAAATGCCATCTTTCAGGAGGTTGTTTTTATACACTCACTTAGTAAAGACTTTCTCAGTGGATCACATTTAGAGTTTTTTTTTTTTTACTTTTGGAATGCATATATAATATTGAGTGTTGCAGTAACTATATTAATGTCTTGTCCACTCTATTGAAGTAGGAGGTTCAACCAGAAATATAACTTATTTAAACTCCATACTAAACAGGCATTTGGTAACCCAGTAACTGAACTCCTGAGCTTGGTTTAGACTCAGAAAGACCTGAATTCAAATGTAGTCTCAGACTCTTACTAGCTGTATGACTCTGGGCAAGTCACTTAATTCTATTTGCCTCAGTGTCCTCATCTGTAAAAGCACTTTCTTTAAGGGTTGTTGTGAGGATCAAATGAGATATTATTTTTAAGAGCTTAGCACAGTGCCTGGAAGATAGTTAACACTATCCAAATGTTTATTTCCCCTTCTCTGTCCCTTTGTCCTTCCCTAGAGCCAAGAACAATACAAATGGTTGTTGGATTGATGGGTTGATGAATGGCTAGACAGATGAAATTGGTGCTAGTTTGTGAAATGTCTTAATCAAGTTCTAGCTCAGAGTTCTCTTTACACAATGCCAGAAAGCCATAGATGAAGGTAACTCCTCCAAGCACTCAAGGAGAAAGGCCTAACCATTATAGGTCGAGAGGTGATTTCATCTAGGTAAGAAACTCTTAATGTGGAATCTTACACCATCACTGCAAGTTTGCAAATTATACTGAAGTCTTAGCTGCCTTGGACCCTGAGAAGGAGTACTTGATAATTTGGAAATGTTTAATAAAATAAATATACAATAGATTATAGATAGGGTTAATGTGAGTGATTTTCTAAATCAATATGTAAGCTACATATTGAGATTGTTACATATAGTTTAGTGCCTCCCTTTTCTATTTGTGTTTGGGACCACTGCTCTAAGTAACTTTTTAAGACTATACATCATTGACCTGTACTAGTGAAGGAAGTTTCCTTACCTGGGAGCTTCCTAAGTCAATGAAATCACAGGTCTCTATCTTTATTCTTATAACAGCCACCACTTCATTCTGTGTTAGATAGAAGTCAGCTTATCAACCCCCTCATATTGGGGTTGGGAAAATTGAGACACATCCCCCTCCCATCCACTAAGCAACAGAAATTATAACTGGCAAAGTTAGAATTTAAACCTAGATTCTGGGGTTCCAAATCCAGCCTGCTTTTTGTCTGTACCATATTGCCTCTAACAGTTTGAGAATTCAGTGACAAATATATTTATCAGTTTTAAGAAAACTATCATTCTCATCCATTTCTCTATCACAGAGTTTTTATTATATGTTTGTGTGTATAGAAATGCACAATATATAATACAATATACGCATTTGTATATATGCTGTTTTATATATATATGTGAATATATGAAAGAAACCAAATTATATTGAAATACAGTTCTATTTATATACAGATATGTATATGTATGTATATTTGTGTTTGTTTTTATATACATATATATATGATGTGTACCTTTATCATATGCACACACATATATATGCATATTTTTCAGTATAATTGGTGTCCTTTAAAATTCTATGAATTTTATTTTATATACTTCATAACATTATTCTGATAAGGGATTCATATGTGACTGCTACAGGGATCCGACACGAAAAAGATTTAAGACATATTGCTTTAGAAGTCTTACTTATTATTTTAAATTACCTATGTTATTCATGGATCTTTCCAGGTTCAACACAGATTTCTGAGAGTAAAAACTACAAGAGGAAATCCTGAATTTATATAGCAGATAATGTTTAGTTATGTGGACCCCAAGAGGGACAAGGGAGAGAAAAGATTCCGAGTCTCATTGGCTCCATGTCCACAAACTCAACAGTGAGACAAAGCTTAGAGGCTATCCCTCCAATCTAGAATGAGCCACAAGATTGGAACTATAAACTCCATATATAAAACCTTTGTCTTACAGGAATTATTCAGGTATCCAGGGGGTACCAGTGAACAGATATCGTCTAGACGATTTTCTCTTAACTATTCATTTCATGGAATTCAATTCATGGAATACCAAAACCCCGTCAATAATAGATGCAACTCTCTTGGGGACTTTGGTTTACAATATTTCATAACTTTGTAACAAAGGTTGCATAAATTTTAAATTTCAATCCCTTTATAATTCCTAGCCTGTAGATTTTTTTGGTTGTGTTTTTTAAGCCACACATGGAGCAATTTACAATGATAGTTTAACTTCAGAGAACTTTTGTTAATGGGTTCCACACAGAAGGTGTTCTCAACAAACAGGAAACATTGCTAAATATATCCCACAGTTTGGGCAATGGAAAGCTACATAGATGATGTCGCACATTACAAATATTATTTGTACTTACTCATTTATTTCAAAGGAAATTATGAGAATGACATCATAATAATGACTGACTTTTATTAGTGTTTTTGCTCTGAAGCTCTAGTCAAGTGGGAATGGAGAAAAACAAATTCTCTGTCTATTATCCTTTCATGCTTTTGCTGCTGTTCTCTGTTGAAAACATTAATGTTATATATTGACAGAACCTCTCTTCCAGTCACGCTATCAGATCTCTTTTAAACATTCAACATAAAACAAGACCTTTGTTGGAAAGCACAAATTTAATTAAAGCTCATAAAATAGTAGGAAATGATCACATCTTATTTTTTGTCCCAATGGGCTACATGGATTAGCCTGAATACTTAGTGACTCTTTTGGATCAGCTTCATGTAGACAATCAATTTCTGCCCTCAAAATTAGAATTTTTCATCAGTGACTAATGATTGAATACCAAGCATCTTTTTGTGACTCAAGTATTATTCCTGTGTCTTTTCCCAGGGAAAAGTTATGGTCTAAACAGTCACAAAGATAGAGCAGCCAATTGATACCCCCTTTCCAGTGTCACTGGTAGTGTTGATTTAATTATATTTTATTTGTCTTCAACCATCTAAATGATTGATTTGGTTGAATCATAATGGAATGGAAAGAAGACAAGATGTGAATTACAATAATGTAGGTCTCAGTCCCAGCTCTGCCACTTACTAGCTCTGTAACCCAGTCCAATTCACCTCCCCTGTCTGGACCACAGCTTTCTCATTTATAAAATAAGGAGCTTAAATTGGATGATTTATCGGGTGTTTTCCAAGGTCTTAATCTATGGTCTTGATTTTTAAAAGAGCAACAGGAAACAGAGTTTTTAAAAATGGGAGTAGATGTAGCTCAAGCTTTATTTTCCCCTTTAAGCCCAGAGTGCTAATTGCAGACAAAACTCTCCTAGCCAAAAGGAGCAGAGTTATCTTGTGTTCTTTTTACTGGCTTTATTCACTTTCAGGCAGATTTGTATCTTGACTAAAGGGAGAATTGCTCTTAATTAATAGCATCATAGCATCAAAAACCAAAAACTATAAGGGGTTTCAGTTCATCTAGCTCAACTCTCTCCACACCTCATTTTACAGATGGGGAAACTGAGACCGAAAGAGTTTGCTCAAGGTCATATATGTCATGAGAATCAGAGTCAAGATTTAAATTTATGTCCTCTAACTTCCCCCTTTCTTTTGCATCCTGATCCTGCTGCTTCCACAGCAACACAACTTTTGCTTTTTGAGGTGTCCAGCAATGTCAGGTCAAGAACCATTGCAGGCATCCCATGGGCAGCTGCTTCCCCTCAGCCTGAACTGCCACTTTTAGGCTCTTCTGAGGATGAGTGAGTGATATTCATTCCATGAGCAAATTGTTCTTTGGGATGCCTGAGGACGCTTATAAGATTTTTGTGTGTCTCTTTAATGACTTATTATTCCTATGTCTATGTGCAGAATTGGCCCCACCTTCTCAATTTCTCCAAGGAAAATTATCCTTTTTTAAAATTTGCAATAGAAAAAACTTACATAAAAATTCTCCTGAGGTTGCAAAATCATCTTCTTTCATGTTTTTGCTGCTGTTTTCTGTTGAAAACATTAATATTATATTTTGACAGACTCTCTCTTCCAGCCACATTTATCAGACCTCTTTTAAATACTCAACACAAAACAAGACCTTTGTGGGAAAACACAAATCTAAATAAGGCTCATAATTACTTTCAGAAGTTACTCTTTCCTTATAATATAATCTAAAGACTTTTTAAAAAGAAAGGTAATTGAAATAATATATATTAATTTGATTTGAGTATGTACTTTCTGTATGTATTTTCTGACATTCTCATTTCTCTGCTTACCATTATGGGAAAGATCCACTACTCATCTCTATTCCTTTTAGTTTTCAAGAAAGGTATAAGAGGGATTAGTGGTATGTAAGTGGGTGCTGCTGCCAAATAATTGCTTTGTCAATTTGTCTAAGTTCCAGATGCAATCTTTCTTATTAGCTAGACTTCTAGCTGAAAGGGAAAAAAATCATAGTAATCTTTGTTCTAAACTAGCCTAGCAAATGAGGCAAACATTAACCAGAGTATTTTTATCAGAATTTCTTGGATAACTCCTGGCTCAGCTTCCCCATGTCTGTGTTTGGATTGTTCCTTGTAAGTCTGTGTAATGCTTTCTTATAAAAAGATTTTTAACAATTTGGGGACTTCTGAGGATGGTATTTAGCCTGTGTTAATATATTCTGTGGTTCTGGAATTTAGTCTAGCTTAATCCAAAATGTCATCAAGGGTTCAAAAATATTTTAATTAATAATGCACTTGGGCTTCATTTTTAAAGGTAGAAAAATCTCCATTTAAAGTGCCAAAAGAAAAGGAACTGATTATTTACTCAGTGTTTTTGCGTAAGTGTATGTGTTTCATGGAATCTTAGTATTAGATTGGATTGTAAATTGAATGAATGAATGACTCTGTGGGAGGCCAAACTCTGTATGCAAAGAACCAGGTTATATTTAAAGGCTTAAAATGTTCAAAAAAGTCTGCAAGGTGCTGGGAATACCAAGATAGACGTTGGCTACACAGAAAACATGCTCTCAAGGACTTCTAATGAATAGAGGTGATAGAGAAGAGGAATACTTGGACCTACATAACTATCCTGGAGGGCAGAGTGTTGTAAGTGTGAGGAGAGACCCAGGCAAAGTGCTCAGAGTAATTGAGGAAAAAGAGATCATTTTCAGCTGGGGGGGGGGGGGCATGGATAGGGATCAATAAGAGCTGCAAAAGGGGCTGATACCTGAGTTGGGTCTTCTGGGGGAGAAAGACTTCAAAAGGCAGATATTAAAGCAAGTGAGAGAGAAGGTCCTTTACAGACATAGGAAACAGTGTGAGTAAAGATAGGGATAAAAGGAATTTCATAAATCACACCACACACTGGGTGGATCTAAGCCATGAAACTTTACACAGTTTTTTTTTCCTGTAAGTGCCAGGATGAAACAAGGAGCTAGAATAAAATCATCTATGTCAGACTTGAGAGAGGGTTAGAAATAGAACAGGTAGCAGTTTAATGTGTCTGGAAAGCCTGAAGGACATAGAAGGATGTAAAGTGAGAAAAAGAAGGACAGCAAGGGACTTAGACTAGTTCAGAGTAGAAAGAGAGTCATGAGAGGGTCAGATCAGGAAATCAAGGAGAAAGGGTATCAAGAAAGAAGAGATAATTAAACAAGAACAAATGTTGTAGAGAATTCAAGAAGCAAGCAGACAGAAAAGAGCTATTTGGTTTATTAATAAAGAAGTCACTTGGGACCTTACTAACTGTTGTTTCAATAGAGTTGTGAAAGGCTATTATATGCATGAAAGTTAGTGGAACAATAGTCTACAAAGCTAAAAATCCTCCACAGTAAAGTGTGGCTATTTTCTTGTCATCCATTACATTTCTTTCTTTTCTAAAAATCCTATCCAAGGAGTTAGATGTCTATAATTAGTTTCCCTCAGTGCTCTTCAAAAGACTTTTGTTATTCAACCACTCCATGGCTGTTCAGTCCCCATCTTTGCTTAAATGGTAATCCAACAGAATGTTGGATTGAAGGAATGGCATATAGTTGGAGTGATGGTTGAGTTTAAATATCAGACAGGGTAGTAAATTTTTATCTGATAATTTTGCAGGAACCCAAAGGAAAAACATGGTATACTAGAGAGCTGGTCTTAGAACCAGAAAGAGCTGCATTCAAGACCTTGATTCACAGGCTTTAGAATTCAAAATAAGTCATTTAGCTTCTCCTTACTGTGGGAAGAAGGTGCTGACTTGTGTTGTTATAAGGAGTTTCATCATCTGGAAGCTCACTCTATTAATGACATCACAGGTTTAGTTCCTAGAAACACACACAGAAGTATCATGTTAAAATCCACAGTGGTAGGTGTACACTATTCTACCTGTGCCTTTGGGTCCCAAGGCCTGATCCAATGAGTGGCACATCACAAATATTTAATAAAAGTTAGTTTCACAGACTGGATGATTAACTCCAAGGACTGGGAAATGGGAATATGCCATGGATCTTTCACTAGGTACTTTCATTTGGTATGAAAAAATTCCGATAGACAGAATAGTTACTCTTCTTGACCTAATTCTACAAAAAAGGTAAAAATGGTTGGAGATATAGAAGTTATAGATACTTTGGGAGAAAGGAACCATGTCATCTTAGATATGATAAATAAGGAGAAGCTTGAAGAAAGAATTACATCTTGGGAAATGTTAATGATGTTTATATTAATAAAGAAAATCCCTAGAGGTTTAAGGGGAATAGGAGTATTCTGTATAAGAAAAGAGAATTTTTCAAGGTGTGAGAAATTCTAATAAGGAACATTATAAATGATTCTGATAAAAAAAGTCAAGCAAATTATCTCACTTTAGAATAATCCTGTGCCTTCAAAAGAGCTGTCAAAAATTTAGAATAGCTATGCAAAATATGGAATCTGAGACATCTTTAGATACAGGAATATAAAATAGAGGTATAGATCTGTAAGGATATCCCAAGTAAGGTCATAGTGTCAAATGATCTGACATTTGTGGGAAAATATCACCAAAAAAAGGCTTCTAAAATGTTGAACATGTAAAGACTTATATGAACTATTGAAGAATGAAATGAATAAAAACATTTTACAAAATAAATAAAACCTTGAAAAACCTAAGAATTGTAATGATTTTGATGATAAACTATGACTTCAGAGAACCAGTGATGAGGGATGCTACACATCTCCTGACAAAGAAATGATGGACTCAGAGTGCAGGATGAAACCTGTATTTTGGGGACATAACCAATTTCTTTGTTCTTTCAAGGACTTTAATTCTTCATCTTGCTCATTTTCGAAGATGTACTCCTCTACCACACCATCTCTACATATAGATCATATGATCATACCTGAAACATGATCTTACCATCACCCACAAGTATTTCCTGTTCAATTCTGAAATTCCTTTATCTGATCATAATCCCTCATTCCATCTTTCTCTTACCCTCACAACTCCAAATCCTGTTTTTTACTCTTATCATAACCTATAATCCCTCCGCCCTCAGTTCTTTTCAAGGTAATTGCATCTGTACTGTCTAAACTCTTATCTTCCATCATTTAGACCCCTTAGTGAACCAGTTCAACTCTGTAGTATCTTCCCCAAAATCTTTGCTTTTTTAGCCTAGCAAAGATCTTGCCCTTTCAAACACCAGCTTTGGATTACTCTCAATATTCCCTGCCTTTGGTCCTACTAACTTGAAGTTAAACAAAGCTGAACCAAATGATGAAACATTACTGATGGATCCACTACAAGTTGACATAACATAATCTCAACTGGATCCTCACTGTAGCTAGGCAATCCTTTTTATTCCACTCCACACCCTATATATTCTAATCTAATGATTCTGGCCTCCTTTCCATTCTTTGCACATGATACTTTACCTCCTGACTCCAAGCAGTCTCACTGTCTTCCATGCTCAGAAAACTTTTTTTCCTCATTTCTGACTTCTAGCTTCCCCGGCTTTCTTCATTTCTCAACTAAAGTCCCACATTTCCTGAGAACCCTTTCCCAGTCCTCCCTAATTTAGTGACTTTCCTCTGAAGTTATCTCCTAATTTATCCTGTACATCTCCTATTTATTTGTCTTATTTGTACCTGGTTGTTTGCATGTCGCTTTATCCATTGCCCTGAGTTCCTTGATAGCAGGGACTATTTTTGCCTTTTTTGTGTCCCCAATGTTTAGCACAGTACCTGGCACGTGATATATGTTTAGCAAGTATGTTTTTCCCAATAGTGGAAAGTGGGAGAGAAAGAAAATTGATTTTGGTTCATTAAACAAATAAAATCTAATTTTAAAAAGGGTTGGGCACAAGAAAATCAAGTCCTGCTGCTTGGGGCGGATGGTGAAACATGAACAGATGTAACTGGAAAAGCTCAGTTACTATTTGGTTTCTGGATTCTCTGTCAAAAATAATTTTTAAAAAGGAGTTTAGTCTTCAGAGCTGAACAGCCAACTGGACTTTGGAGACCACCTAGTCCAATCTGTTCATTTTACAAAAAAGGAAACTGGAGTAATTTGTCCAAGGTTTACATGTAATAAGTGCTAGACGTGGTGTGTGACCCCAGAGCCTCTGAATCTAGACTACTGTTCTTTCTACTATACCAGGGAAAAACAATACTGATCAATAAGAAATTCAAAAGGCTGACTCTAAAATGGCAAACATGAAATCCATCACAAAGCCTGTATTTGATGCCTTAATCTGCCATTATAGTATTTGAAAAGTAAGTGAACCAATGCCAACTGTATCTGAGAAATAGTGAACTACTCGCTGTGTGACCTGGGCAAGTCATCCAACCCCATTTATCTCAGTTTCCTCGTGTGTAAAATGAGATATAGAAGGAAATGACAAACCCCTCTAATATCTTTGCCAAAAAAAAACCCAAAATCTTAAATGGGTTCACAAAGAATTGGACATGACTGCAAGTGATTGTACAACACAAGGAACCAATACCTGTTGTACCTGAGAAATAGTAGATAAGTGACTTGTTGGGGAGGGGAGAAATGGTGAGTAAATCTCAAAAACAGATCCCAGAAATCATGGACTGGCAAATGGAATCCATCCTTACCCAATATCGAGAAGAAAAATTTAAACAAATACTTGGAAAGGAGGCATTGGCCATTAGGAAACAGCATGGATTCCTTAATTCATGCAAGACTACCAAAATATCTGCTTTCTCTTCTTAGTATAGTTATTTTGAAAGTGAGGATAGAGCTTTAGAGTTGCACTGTCAGACAAGAACCTAGTAAAACTAGTCTGTGACCAGTTCTTATCAATGGCTACCTCTAGCAAGCAACCTTGTCAAGTTAGGTCAATTCCCTGGTTCCTTCCCTCAACCTACATAGGAGAACCACATCAGTCTCTCCTAGGCTAGATACATTTCTCTTGAGCTAATTCCACATGGACAGATCTAGAGGGATATCATTCCTTTTCTCCTGTGTGGGTCAGGCAAGATACCCTCTGAGATCCTCTAACACTGAAATCTTGGGATTCTGGGAAGCATAAAGAGTCAGAGACATCTCTGACTCTGGCTATCTGACAGCCTAATTTCATCCAGCAGATTAGTGGCAAGTGAGAAATTATGTCTTCTATAGGACCATTCACCTACCCCACCCATAAGGGATTTCTCTGTTCTTTACAATTCAGTTCTTATTGCCTGTGATTGGCATAGCTTTTGCAGAGTACTTGTTCTCTGGACTTTCTGACTTCCTGTTGGATAGGGCTGAGTCCCAGCTATGTGGAATTTGAGCAGCTGGCAACTGGTAGCTTAAGGGATTTTAAGAAGACATTCAACAAAGCTGTTCTTGAAATCCTTTTGGATTAGATGGAGAGAAGTGGACTGCACAATTAGGTAGATTCTAATTTATTGAAGGACACACCCCGAAAGTGTTGATTAATGGATCGGTATCACCCCAGAAGGAGGCTGTAGAGTGCTAGGGCTTCATTCGTGCTTTTTTTTTTTTTATCATCAACTTGGATTAAGACATTGATGACAAATTTTTGGATGAAATAAAACTGGGAGGGATAGCTAATATGTTGGAGAGCAAAATCAAGCTCCAAAACAATCTCAGCAGGCAAGAACATGGGCCAAATCCAAAACCATGAAATCTAATGAGCATTAAATGTAAAATTCTGCACTTGAGCTCAAAAATTCAAATATATAAGGACCGTATGGACAGGCTATCAACAGACAGCAATTTATGTGGAAAAAAATATGGGGGTTTGCTGTGAACATTTGATGCAGCCTTCCCAAATGCTAATCTAATAGAAGTATAGTGTCCAAATCAAAAGAATTTATAGTCCCACTGTAACCTTCTCTGGACCTACCACATTTAGAGTAGGGGTGATGATTAACTTTGGATTCGCAGACCGTTTATGGGTACAAGGATAGATTTCAGAAGATCTGTGAATTTGGATAGGAACAAAATTACATCATCATATTCATTAATCACTAACTGAAATTTAGCATTTTCTTCAATTCTTAAAAAACTGTAGTCTGAGAAAGGGTCCACAGTCTTTATCAGGCAACCAAAGAGGTCTATGACACAGAAAAGGTTATGACATAGAAAAGGTTAAGAATCCCTATTCTTAGAGTATTGTGCCCAGCCCTGGGTGACACATTCTTAAATTTATTTATTTATTTTTATTATGAACTGAAAAATAATAAACAAACACAAATTTTTACCCAAAGAAATGTCAAAATGGAAATAGATATGAAATTATGAATCTATGATCTATAACTTTTTAATAGATTAAATTTACTATGCTAGTATCAATATTGCTCTATTTTTAAAAGTCCCTGCAAGAAATTCATTCTGCTCTTTTGCATTATTAAATGTCATTTCATTTTTTCTTTCTTTCCTTCTTTTTAATTAGCATCATTCCCCACTATTCTGTCCCCAATTCTTTTCCCACTTACTAAAAGCCATCTCTTATAACAAAAGTATAATCAAGCAAAACAAATTTGCATTGTAATTACAGCTATATCTAAAAATGTATTTTTTATTCTGCATGAACAGTGTGTGAGCTCTCCACCAAGAGGTAGGAGGTATGCTGCATCATCAATCCTCTGGAATCATGGTTCATCTTGAATTAATCAAAATTCTCAAATCTTTCAGAGTTGTTTTCCTTTACAATATTGTGCCCGTTGTATATTTTCCTGGTTTTGCTCACTTTATCCTGTATCAATTCATACGGGTCTACCTATATTTCTCTTAATCTGTATTTCCATTGACTTTTTTGTTTGTTTTATGACAATGTCATTACTCCCACATGCCATAATTGTTCTGTCCAATTAACTTATAGGCATTCACTTTGTTTTTGCTTCTCTTCTGTCTTTAGAGGAAAAAGCCTTGTAGTAGAACCCACTGAGTCAAACAAAGAATATGCCCAATTTAGTGACTTTAGGGATATATTAGGGATATAAAGGAAATTGCTTTCCTAAATTTCAAGTCACAGACTAATTCACAGCTCCATCAGTAGTGTATTAATTCTAGATAGCTCAGTATATGAGAGATATTGACATGCTAGCATGTGGCCATAGCAAGTTGATCAGGAAAGAGAGAGAGACCTAGAAACCATGTTATGTGCAACATTTGAAGGAAGTGGAGATATTTATAGCCTAGAGAAACCTTAGAAGGGACATGATAACTGTCATGAAATATTTAAATGACTATCTTGTGAGAAAACAGGCTCCTGAAATCCTATTGTTAAGTTTTCACTATGAGTATTTATATCTTCAAATTTGACAAATGCTACATACAAATTGGGGCCTGCTTTACTATTTTTTTTACTGTCTAGAATTAAGAAAATGATGGAGAATAGGCTATTGATGCAGATTAAACTTAAAGACATGGGTATGTTTTTTTAATAGTCTATCTCTACCAACATATGTGTAAGTAGAGATTTTCCTTTTTTATTTAAATATGCAAATCCTTTGACCAAGGTGTTACTATGACAAGGTCTGTTGCCCCAAAAGATCAAAAACAGAGGAAAGGAACCTATTTGTGCATATTAAAATAGTTATAATGACTCTTTTGGGGTTTACAAAGGACTAGAAGCTAGGGGGATGCCCACCATTTGGATGATAATAAAGACAAAGGATGGTTTTGAATGCTATTGTACCCTAAGAAATGACAAGAGGCACAATGTTAAAGAAGCTAGGAAGATATATATGAATTGAGGCAAAGAGAAGTTTACAGAGCCAAGATAGCAATGTATACAGCAACAAAACGGTAAAAACAACTTTGAAAGACTTAAGAATTCTGATCAACAGTGACCAACCATGATTCCAAAGAATCAATGCTGTTCACTGAAAGAAAAGTTATGAATTAAATAGATGGAATGAGACATCTTCAAACATATCAGGAATTTGTTTTGCTTGATTGTTTATATTTGTTATAAGGTTTCTTTTCTTTTTCAGTTGTGGGGGAAGGTGGTAAGAAGGAAAAGTAAATTCATGTTAGTTCAAAAAATTATTTGAAAAAAAACTAATTTGCCTTCACTGACTTTTACTTCAATATATTCAGCTTTTCTGTCAGATCATCCTTCTGAATATTCTAATTAATTTCTAATTTCCTACTAGTGTATGTTCATTGGAAAAATTGAGCTGCTGAATAGTATCTTCTTTCAAATAAATACTTAGAAAATCATTAAGTATACTCCTCAGTTTTTCTGTTAAACCTTATTTTACAATTTTGTATTTTCCTTGCTGGAAGTACTCTGGACTTTATCTGGCATCTTCATGTATGTCTAATATGTGGATCCTGAATCTATTCCCATCACACAAATAAAAATGTACCTTAGGTTCCTACTCAGTATTTCAATTTGAACATTGCCAGAAAACATATTCATAAAATAGTAGATGATTTCAAGTTTCAACAGTGCAATTATTTGGAGAGATATATCATGCCAATGAAATTTGAATGAGTCAAAATGTATCGAAGAGACTTCTTTCTCAAGATGGATTTGCTTAAATGAAGTCAGAACACATATGTATTTGATAGAAATTTATCTTCAACTTTAATCATTTTAATGGTCTGTGGAAGGGTGGTTATTTTTTCAATAAAGTGAATATTTTCTCCATTTGTGAGTTGACAATTGATCATTTGGTCTCAGTTGCTAGGATAGAGGAGCAAAGGAAAAGCAGTGGGGTAGATGTAGCGGAAAGAGAACTGAAGTGGGAGTCAGAAGAAACTTGGAATCTAATCTCACCATTGAGACTTACAAACTCCATCCACCAAACATGGCACCTTATCTCCTCTGAGCTTATAATGATAATGATACCTGTCCTTCATACTTCACAGAGTTCATGTTAGGATAGAATGAAATAAGACCTGCAAAGGGCTTCAAATGCCTTAAGTGTTTTTTCAACTATCAGCTATTGTTGCAAACCCATAAAACACTGCAAAATGTCAGTGTTTAATTATTATGTAGCAAAGTTGAAAGGCACCTGGACTATTATGCTAAGAACTGGACTAAAAAAGCAAGACCCAAAAAACTATTCCCTTGCCTTAAGGAGCTCACAACTTCATAGGAAGGCAATAATACTATTTAAAAACAAGATGGAATTGGAAAAACACAGGTCATATCAAGAGAAAGGCAGTAGAATTAAGAAATACAAGAAAAGTGTTCTTGCAGAAAGTGGGATTTGAGCTGGGACTTGAAGGAAGCCAGGAGGGAGTGATAAAAAAAAGGAGAAAATTTCAGTCATGAGAGACAAATAGTGAGAATTCCCAGAGCTAAAGATGGAATGTCTTATGAAAAGAACAGCAAAGAAGACTGTCACTAGGTTGGGGGAGAGAGAGAGATAGAAACACAGAGATAGAAGCAGAGAGACCTAGAAAGACAGACAGACATAAAGAGACAGAGACAGAAAGAGAGAGACAAAGAGAGAAAGGAAGAGAGTGAGAGGAGGAGGAGGGGAGAAAAGAAAGAATGAGGAGGGAGGGGTGAGTGTGTGTGTGTAGGAGGGAGAAGAGGAAAGGTGGGAGAGAGAGAGAGAACAAAGTATAGTTTAAGTCTAAAACAATAGGAGGGGCCAGATTAGGAAGGACTTTAAAAGCCTCCAAAGCCATATACTCTGATCCCCTCATGTTACATTTTGGGAAACTGAGGCCTAAAAGGGTGAAGTGAATTATTTACAGTCACAAAGAGGTAAATGGCAGAGCTGGGATCAGAATGTAGCTCTTGTAATACCAAATGTAGCAGGTTTTCTACTGTACCATGTTCCTTCTTCCTTTTGGAGAACTGTGTTAATGCCAGAGACAGCATGCTGTACTGGCTAGAGAGCTGACCTGCCCTTCCAGCAGACAAGCTCACATGTGGGAGCCCCTTCCCAGCTGGCTTCAGTTCCTCAGGGACATCCCATCACCTCTAAGTGGAAGGGAGCTGGAAGACTTGAATCTGGAGTGAAAACACAGGTCCAGCCTCCTCTTCAGCTGGAGAGGGGAAAGGGCTTCAGAGAAACTAGCTGGTTTCCTAAGGAACACTTAAGTGGCACAAGGAGGAAACTCTTCAGCAAATCCTTCTTGGATTGGCTTCTTCTCCTATGACCTTTAAGTTGCAGCCGTCTGTTGCATAACTTTTTGGGGAGAAGTCACATGGTGGAAACCTCATATTTCCTTAAATTTATTACTGTTTCTTGGTGGTCTTGAGGTTTCCTTTTTTTAAAGTTCCTTTTCAAAGCAATAATCTTACTAAATTGTTTAATGTTTGTTTTCATGTAGGTCAATTTAAGTTCTTATTTAGATTTATAATAGGAAATATATAATGTCAGAGCAGTGAAACCTGACTAGGAAAATCAAGGATCTCAAGTGTTATGTTTCATTATAATGATGTGAAGATAATGCCTTTAGCTGCATGACCACCATATTAGCTACACACCATAAAACAATCTTTATGCAAGCAAGAGGTCAAATCCATTAAAAGCAATTATGCCCCCTTTCCTGCAGCCATGCAGGGGCTTGAATATTCCAATAAAGGTCGATGTTTTTTTGATGGGAGGGGGCTACTTTGTTCTTTTGAGAGAACACTGCATTTCTTGATCTTATAAAAATAAGATTGAAGAGTGTGTCAAATAAAAATATACATATGTTTGGAGTGTAATGGGGAAAAAGATGTTATTTTCAATTTTGAATGAAAAAACCTGGATTCAGATCCAATTCCTGATACTTCTTACCCACATGAGCTTGGGCAAATCACTTGAATTCAGTTTGGAAAGTAGTTTTGATATTGACCTTCAAAATGCTTCTATAAAATTTATTTGTATTATTATTGTTGTATAAATCTCATTTTTAGAATCAAGGACACCTATTCTTACCCTTATTTTAAAAAAAAACTAGAAAAAAGAAACCATACAGTCCTGTGAAAACATGCTAGATTTAGAATCAGAGAGACTGGATTTAAATCCCAGTTTTCCTTTACTATTTGTGTAACTTTGGCTTTATCTGTCTGAATCTCATCTCAGACAAGTAAAACATTGGTCCCTCAACCTCTTCTCTCTGTCCTTCTCCCTCTGTGTCTGTCTGCCTGTCTCTCTTTTGGTGGGCTTTTGTTATTATAAATGAAGCAGCAGAAATGTGGATTTTTCTAATATAGAGATGGTTTATTCTCATTTGAATTAATCTCTTTAGAACAGTCCAAGGATTTTAGAGGTGCAGATTTAGATCGAGGAAAGATCAGTCTAGCCTTTCCATCTTAGAGATGAAAAAACTTGAGACCAAAAAAGATTAAATGACACACTCTCTCTCTCACTCTGTCTCTGTCTGTCTGTCTCTCTCTCTCTCTCTCTCTCTCTCTCTCTCTCTCTCTGTCTTTTTCTCTCTCTCTGTATGTGTATGTATGTCCCTCTCTCTGAATGCATCTCCTCAAAGTCTCAATTTGTACCTAAGGAGAGAGAGCCTTCTCAGAAAAATTTGTGTTCAATTTAAGTATTACTAAATGTTTAATTTTTATGAATTACGTGAGAAAAAGGAAAACCTTATTCATCATCTAATCTCCAGAACAAAGCAAGTCATAACTCCCCAAAATACAAGCGAAAGACTTGTTACACTATCCCCTTTCTCTTTGACTAGCATCTCATCCTTTGAATACTCTTTCTCATAGTTGTTACATGTACTCTCTCTCACCCACACATGCCGATAATAACCTCCCTCATTATCAGTAGCTCTAAAATCCTAGGACTCTAAGTCATTTTTCAGTCTTAGTTTCTTGCTTATTTATATAGCAACAATGTAGTGTAGTCATCTACATTCCTTTGCAAGTCCAGGATCATTTTGTCATTGACATTGGGAAGTTTGGGACCCCACCCAGTTGGAATGCATTTTTACAAGAGCGCCTTTTGGTGGGTGTGCTAATGTCATTACTTATTGCTGGGCATGGGGCTGCCGCCTTCAATCACCCACCATTATCAATCTGCTAGAAGTATAGAAGGCAATTTTACCCTCCCATGCTCATCAAATGAAGAACTTTTCAGCTCACCTTCACAGTATGGAAACATCAGCCCCATATTCTGCTCTGCCCCTGCTTCTCTGCTCTTTTCTTTCTTTCTGTTTTAATTGAAAAGGACTTTGTTGTTGAAATGGTGTGGTCCACAATGTATTTTCAACTGTATATTAAAAATCCAGATCACATCCAGCCTTTAGCAAGTCATTCATTAGCAGACTACTTCTAAGGCGTGCCATCTAAATCTGCTAAATGATAAGAGGCAGATCTCTAGCAAAACTATTTTGTAAGCTGGATGCTAAATATAGGAAAAAATGCCTTTAATTTTCTGCAGTCCAAAAGTGCTTTGGATGATAGACAACGAGATAGCATTCAACTTCCCCCAATATAATAGTCACACATTCCTCATCTGTTGAAAAGGTAGTGAGTGGCCATATCCACATTCCTTTCGCTCCATTGCTTCTCTCTTATCAAATTCTTTCATGGTAAATGATTTTTTTCTCATATTTCATTATTATAAAGTTAACACTTATAAAAGTCCTAGTAAATAACCAAATCAAATACCAAATAAATTTTCTATTCTTTTTACTAGATTTGTAAGACAATAAAATTCAAATTATATTTTGATTAAGAAATGTGATAGCTTGGCTCATAAAATATAATTTTTAATATTGTTAGGGGTTTTGTTTCTGTTTTTGAGCCTATCTTGCTTACATTGTAAATGCAGTGGCCACTCATGGTCAGCAAAGATCAGTTCCCTTTCCTCAGGCACCCTGGTTACCCCCTGTGTCCAAGAATTTCCTATATTGGTACCTGACTTAAGTTCAGATGCTGAGTGGGATCCGCCCTACCTCTGCTCAAAATTCCTAAGCAATCCAAAAGCCTCAGCTTCCCCAGTTACAGGAAATACTAATTAGAACCACTCTGCTGTAAAATCTAATTCTGAATAAAAAAAATTAAAAATAAAAACAATTAAAAAAACATTTGCTCTTTGATCTGTTCTCAATCCACTTACATGCTTATAAAGTCTGCTGCCTTTGCTTTTGTTATGTATATGAGTATGGGGAAGAGACTTCCAATACCAATACGAGTAAACTCCTCTGTAACTTAGAGTCCAGCAGGGTTGTCCGGATATCACTGAGAGATTTAACCAGGGTCTCAGAGGTACCATATGTGTCACAGCAAGGCCATCTGCTTTTAAAGCCAGCTCTCTAACTGGTACTCCATGTTGCTGCTTTCTGTAGGTACCCAGATAGTCTTACATGAATATTTAATACTTAGCATTTATACAACACCTTAAGAATAAAATCTCATTGCCTATGGTTGTAGACAGTGTGTATGTAGTGTTTAGTCTGCTTAGCTTGTTCATTTTATAATTCCTTGGGAGCAGGAGGTTGGTGTTTGTCGTTTTTAGATACCATATTATTTATTTTTATACCTTTAGTTTTCCAGTCACATATCAGTTGTTTCCAGGTTTGTGGTTTTTTTTTTTGGGGGGGGGGGCTTTTTGTTATTATAAATGAAGCAGCTGTGGAGGGGGGTGGGGGTTAATATAGAGATGCCTTATTCTCATTTGAATAATCTCTTTAGAACAAAGTCCGAGGATCTTAGAGGTATAGATTTAGATGGAGGAAAGACCTGAATCGAGCCTTCCCAACCCCTTATAGATGAAAATACTGAAACCAACAGAGATTAAGTGATTTATCAGTAAATAACAAAGCCAGGATTCCAAACCAAGTCCTAGCACTCTTTCAATCTCAAAGGTGATCTTTGGGTCAAAGGTTCAGTTTTGCTGCTTTTATTATTTCTGGCTGGATTGTTTTTCAAAGAGCCTCCAGTTCCATTGACATATGCCAATCTTTATGCAATATGGCAGTTGTAAATAATGAGGATAATGCTTTTTATTTGCACAGAATGGCATGCTTTTTTAAACACTCAGAATACTATAATATTTTATATTGTAAAAATAACATACATTTATTTAAGAATTTCAGATTTGCAAAGAACTTTACAAATATTATCTTATTCTATGCTTAAAAGAATTCTCGAAAGCAGGTGCTAATATTATTCCCATTATACAAGTGAAGAAAGTGAGCCATATTTGCTTCAGTGATCTGCTCAGTGTCATAGATATTTAGAAAAGAATTTGAATTCAAGTTTTCCTAACTCTAGAATCAGCATTCTATCCATTTCAGCCTACCCTCATCATTTGAACATCAGTACTTCTTGCATTCAGGGCTTCATCTTCTATCCTAAATAATCATTAAATTGGATTAAATTGGAGAGGAAATCACTGGGTTTTCTTGGAGTTTTGTGTGCTTTAGTTCTTGTAAGTGGTGCTGTAGATACTGTTTTCAGACTCAGGTCTGGAATTTCAAGCAGTCTTCCCTGCTATCAACTTTTTACCCTATTACTATTTATTATAAAAATGCCTATATTTTAAATTTTGGAAAGCTCAAATGGATTTGGGAACTTTTGGATCAGGATGTTTCCTCTTAACACCCATTAAATAATATATATTTGTCTTGTATACTAAAATGTTTGGTAGGGTTTTATGGTTTTCATAATCAATAGTAATATTGCTCATAAGAATTTGACTTGTATTCATTCAGTCATTTTCAGTCACATCCAACTCTCTGTGATCCCATTTAAGTCTTCCTTGGCAAATATAATCGAGCAGTTTGCCATTTTGTTCTGTAGCTTATTTTTCAGATGAAGAAACTGAGGCAAACAGGAACAAGTGATTTGCTCAGGGTCACACAGATATAAGGGTCTAAAGCTGCATTTGAACTTAGATCTTCCTGACTCCAGGTCTAGTTGTCTGCACTGCGTCAACTCATCACCAACATGACAATGCTACTACTACTACTAATTAATCTGTCTCATCCCCTAAATTCCTATGCAAATGATTTATAGCAACACTTCATTTATTATTTTCAATTAGCCTTGTCTGATTTATGGATTCTGGGGTTCTGTCGGAGTTTTATACATTTTTGTGTTTCCAAGACAAAGTAAACATGAACAGACTTTGCAATTAAAGGATTTGTACTTTTTTGTAATTGTCCTAGTTGATGGAAGTTTCTTGCTTTTTAAAATTGAAGTTCACACTAGGTTTGGATTTATTGTCATGGTTTGTCCTGTAGAGAAAGAAAATCTTTTGGAAAATTGAGTTACAATAGAAAAAAATTGGAAATTAGTATTTGACGCATTTTGAGCCAGATTTTCCCTAGTGTCAAAATCATCTCCTAGGAGGGAGTGGAATTCTTTAGAAGGCCTATTTATTCAAAGGAATGATGTACATGACTTCAATATTATAGTCTAATAGTAACACCTATTTGCACACAAAAGGCAAAAATCAAGCTTCTTTTTAATATGTCAAACTAAATCATATATTAAGTAGACAGGGGAGTACAAAGTATGCAGACAGCATAGATAATAGACAAATGAATGTGGGTAGCATAAAATAGAACTATGCAGAATAGTGAATTGGGTGATAGACTTGGACTCTTCAAGATCTTGAAGATCTTGAATCTTGCCTCAGACAGTATAAGTCATTTCATTTCTCTGCATCTCTTTTCCTTCATTTATAAACTGCAGGTTATAAATATTCCTAACCTCCCAGTGTTAGCAGGAGGATCAAATGAGACAATGCATATAAAGCAATTTCACAAATTAAAGTGCTATGTAAATGACATCTATTATTAAACCTAAGATTATAGACTGGGAGCTACAAGAATTTACCCAGGATCACATGACTAATTAGTGTCTGAGGTAGGATTTAAACCCAGAATCCCAAGTCCTTTGCTTCACTATAATGATGTCATTATCATCATTATTATTTACTAACTTATTATTACTATCTAGGCTCTTTGAGAATGAGGACCATTTCATAAACCATAGATCTGAGCAAGAAGGGTTATTAAAGTCATTTAATCCAACACTTTCATTTTACAGATGAAGAAAACGAGTCCCAGAAAATTTATTGTTGTTGTTCATTTATTCCAATCATGTCTAACTCTCTATGACCCTACTTGGGGGTTTCTTGGCAGAGATTCTGGAGTGGTTTGCCATTTACTTCTCCAGCTCATTTTATAGATGAGGAAACTGAGACAAATAGGGGTTAGTGATTTTCTCAGGGTAACATTATTGTGAAAAATCAGGTGTAACATAGTCAGCAAACCATAAAGTTCTATTCAAATGTAAGCTATTATTATTATTATTAGCAGTTGTTCAAAGAATTTTGAGCCTTCTTTGTCCAAAGTCAGAAGGGAGCAAGTGGAATTTGAACTAAAGTCCTTTGACTACAAATCCAAATCTGACCACTTTGCTATGTTCCTTATAGTTGTATCTTAATAAATATGGAAATGAATTAAAATAGCATGACCCAGGTTTCCAGAACTCTGTATTCTTGCTAAGGAATTTAATCAAATGAGATATGTGTAAGTGCTTAGCACAGTACCTGGCACATAATAGATGCTATATAAATGTGTATTAATTTCCCTTCCCCTCCTACAAAGCCAATTTGGAGGAGGTTTTTCTTCCCTCAAGCTCAATTACCTTTCTCCACAATGGAGATATTCCACATTCTTCACAAGGAAGGTAGGATATATATATTTCACCAAGCTAGTTCAATGATTCAGAATTTTCAGGATCAACTTCAAATATTCACACTAAGACAACAGAAAGTAGAAAGAACAATGGACTTAAAGTCCCAAGAGATGAGCTCAGAATCCCCTCTTTGTCACTATGTATTATCTTGACTAAATCCCTTATCCTTTCATACATAATTTTCCATACTGGCAAATGTTTGGTTGGACTACATGGCATCTAAGACCTTGTCTAGTCCTACAAATTTGAAGTCCTCCATTCTTCTCCACTTGGTTAAAGCTTATTTCTTGCATTTTTTGTTTAGTATTTGTTGAGCTCCTTTTTTTACATCAAAGGGCCCTCCAGTCTCTGTGAATGAAGAGAAGTAAAGGTGTCCATTCAATCTTTATTAACTTCTGAGATGTCTACTTTCATAAAAATAGAATTTTCACAGAATGATCAAAGTACATTTATTTTCTCACCTGTGGCTAGTGGGCAAAGAGACAATGAGGATCTTCTCCTGGAACTCTGGAATAAAAACTTTTCAGAGATGCTGGTTGATATCGTCCTTGAAGTAAATATGTAAAAATTGTCTAGATTGTAATATGAATGTCCTTACCACACTGTTCCAGAATATTATTGCTAATGATAGGGATAAAGATAGTAGCAACATTTGGAGATGTATTTATTACTCTGGTTTCTTTCTATGAGCTTTTAAAAAATATATTGATTGATAAGAAAGAGATGAGCTTCAAAGTTCATTCCAAATTCTAAAAAGAAAAGGCAAGATAGTTTAGTGCAAAAAAAACAGAAAAAAAAAAAAAGCAATGGATTCAGAGTCAAAAGTAATTGTAATGAAATGTTCAGTTGTGTCTTATTATTCATGACCCCATTTGGGATTTTCTGGACAAAGATACTGGAGTGGCTTGCCATTTCCGTCTCCATTTTATTTTTACAAAGGCAAATTGAATTAAGGGACTTGCCCAGGAACACACAATTAGCCAATGTCTGAGGTCAGATTTGAATTCAGGAAGGGGAATCTTCCTGACTCCAAGCGCCACCTAGTAGCCCCGAGGTGGGTAACACAAGCATTATCATCCTCACCTTACTGGTGAGCAAAATGAAGCCCAGAAGGACTTTCTAGGATCAAACAGCTGGACTGTGA